>NC_050453.1:29228132-29564799 GCF_903995425.1 Onychomys torridus
ATCAAGTAGCTCACAGCCACTGGCTCTGGGAAAGCTGATGCCCTCTTCTGGTCACTGCATACATCTGCACTCTGGTGTGCCCACAAGCACGCACACACACACACACACACACACACACACACACACACACACAATTTAAAACAAATCTTTGGCCAGGTGTGGCTACGCACACCTTTATTCCCAGCACTCGGGAGGCAGAGGCAGGTGGAGCTCTGTGATTTCCAGGACAGCCTAGTCTACATAGTGATTCCAGGACAGCCAGGGCTATGTAAAGAGACCCTGTCTCAAAAAAACAAATTAAAAAAAAACCAAAACTTCAAAAATATGTATAGCAGTTTTCATTCAAGCTAAATTTTGTAGATTTTGCACCTATTCTTACTATTTATGTCTTGAATTTATGATAAAGGTGTAAATTTTGTTTCTAGTTCTAGCCTCATCTGGCATAGACTATGACATCAAGATCTGGTCGCCACTAGAAGAGTCGAGGATTTTTAATCGAAAACTTGCTGATGAAGTAAGACTTTTACTATACTTCTATTTTAATTTTTATCTAAAATTCTATCTTAAGATAAAACTAGTTTGTTAGTTGCTAACATAAAACAGTCATTCAGTTAAGGAAGTCAAATTTTTAATCTCAGCATTCATGATGCATAGGCAGGTAGGTGGATGTCTGTGAGTTCAACGCCATCCTGGTGGTCTGTATAGCAAGTTCTAGGCCAGCCACAGATATATAACGAGCACAGGTCTCAGGAAAAGAGGGAGAGAGAGAGGAGGTCAAATTTTTTGAAAAAGAAAAATGAAATAAAAACATCTATAATACTAAATGTAAAAATCAGATTATGATCTTACTAAGTATAATATTGACTTTAATAACGGATTAGGGGTATATCCTAAAGAAAAGTAAGTTAGATCGTCACACTTACATATAACAGAAAACATGAAAAAGGTCTGTTCTTTTAAGAAGAGTGCTGTAGCTGCAAACGAATTGATTTTGTGGCCTGTAATTCACCTCCTGCCATCCAGGAAGCTGAAGCAAGCGTTCTGGTCACACTGAGCCACATGACCCTGTCGCAGTGAGCAAACAGAATGGGATGGAGGTGGGGAGATAACCTGACTCCAAGCAACCCTCCCCCCCGTAGTGTGGACTTTTTGCTTTTTCCATTTTGGTTTTTTACAGAGGGAATTGGGACTGCCCCCACCAGTGTCAATGGGTAGAGCTTATGTGTTAAGACTCCCTTAGTTCTTTGGTCTTACTCATTTTCATTAACATTTTCAGCTGGCATACAAAACGACAAGTGTCAGTGAGAGAGGGAGGGAGTGGGGAGGGAAAGGAGAAGACTTCACATCCTTAGCATTGGACCTTAATCATTCTCCCTCTCTCCTGCTCTCCTTCTTCGCTCATTGGTTCACATCTTCCCCAAGTCCTCCTCCTGCTTTTCACTTCCGTGTGTGTGTGTGTGTGTGTGTGTGTGTGTGTGTGTGTGTGTGTGTGTGAAGTTCTGCATCTGAGAAAACCACAGCTTGTCGTCTTTGTCCTTCTCCTGTTACTCTCGCTTGCCTTTGCTCTCTTTCCCTTTAGACCCGGAATTCCTCCCGACTACTGCTTACCCTTCGCTTTCATGCCATGTAATGCAGTCTTCATAGCAGAGAAAGACATACTATATTTGTCTTTCTGAGGCTGGCCTAGTCCACTTCACACAGGAATCTCTTCTACCCATACAAATGACATGATCTAGCCTTTCTTTATGCTGACTTAAACGTACACACATTTTCTTTATCCATGTATATCTACACTGGTTCTGTAGTTTGGATTCTGTGAGGACTGCAGCAGTAAACATGTATGCATGCGTATCTCTAAGGTATGCTGGCTTAGATTCCTTTGGGTGTAAACTTAGCAGTGATGTGGTTAATTATAAGGCAGTCCTATTGGCAGTATTTAAGGAAGCTCCACACTGGTTCTGATTGGGCTGCACCAGTTTCTGCTTCCTCCAGCAGTGTGATCTGTCTCTGTTGTCACACTGCCTCCCCAGCACCTGTTGTCGTCTGTCTTCCTGATGATAGCCATCTTGATTGTTGTGAGGTGATCCCTCAGTGTGGATCTTTTATTAGTGTTAGGATTGGGAGTCTCACTTGACAGCCTCCACTGGCCTAGAACCAGCTATGCGGACCTGGCTGGCCTCACATGTGCAGTCACCCACCTGCCCGTGGTTTGCAAGGGCTAGGATTAACGTGTACACCACCTCACCCAGCTCCTGCTCTGGTGCACTTCGCTGCCATGCTGAACGTTTTCTTTCTATTTATTGGTCACTTGTGTTTCATTTGGGAACTTTCTGTCCAAGTATTTTCTCCATTGGTTGGATGACTTGGTTTTTAATATTTAATTTTTCTGCTGTCAGATGCACAGTTTACACAGATTTTTCTCCCATTCTGTAGACTTGTCTTTTCACTGTCTTAATGGGAAGAAGCCTTTTAATTTGTCCAGTCTTGGAATTATTTCCTAAGCTATTAGAGTCCCTCTCTGTGCTTATATCTTGAAGACTTTCCCCTAGCACTGGTAGTTTCAAGTCCTACTTTAATGATCCATTTTGATTTGAATTCTGGACAGAATTAGGGAGGTGGTTATAATCTCATTCTACTGGGGGATTTCCAGTTTTTCCAGCACCATTTGACTAAAAGGCTCTTTCTCCAATTTAAGTTGTTTTTTTTTTTTTTTTACATACTGGAGAAGTCCTCCCCTTTCTGAGTAGGTTCATTCATGGGTATCTGAATGGATTTTGTTTGTGGATTTTGATACTGTTGTGAATGGGGTTGTTCTCATCTCTTTCTCAGTATGTTTGTTATAGGGAAATAGGAAAACTACTGGTTGTGTATGTTGGGTTTTGTATATTGCTACTTTGCTTGGGGTGGGGGGCAAGAGAGTATAAAAGGGACTAAATATGATCAAAGTACAAGATATGCTTGAACTAAGTAAGGTAATTATGAAACCTATCGTTTTGTACAACAAATATAAATTAATTTTTTAAAGTAATGCTGGTCTTTGATCTTCCTTTAACTCAAGTTAAAGTAATTATTTGACATTGCCTTAAGGAAGAAACACAGACATTACGCATACAAAGAATGAAAAATATTCCTCCTAAGACTTGCTGAGTTTTAACACTGTTTCATAATCTTTAAGGCAAAGATGTATGAACTTTGACATAGTTGTTTAACTTGTGTAGGTTATAACTCGAAATGAACTCATGCTGGAAGAGACTAGAAATACCATTACCGTTCCAGCCTCTTTCATGTTAAGAATGTTGGCGTCACTGAACCATATCCGAGCTGGTAAGGACTTCTACTCTATCATTAAAGCCATTATTTGTCTGAAAACAGTAAGCCCTACTTTATAGACGTTTGTATGGTTTTCTTAATATCCAAAAGTGAAAGCAACAACTTCAGAGCTAGGATTTCTTTCTGTAAACACTTGACCTTAACCCAGTGAATTATTTCCTTATAAACTAAGTTTACTGAAAAATGGTAAAATGAAAACACAGTCACTTGAGAACTTTTGATTAGGTAATCTTCTCATAATACAGAACTGTACCATAAACCTCAAGACACATTGTACTGCTGGGTATGATGCACACTCCAGGGATCTAAACACAAGGGAAGTGGAGTGGGGAGGAACAGGTGTCCAAAGTCACCCTAGGCTACACAGTAAGTTCAAGGCTAGCCTGAGAGATATGAGATCCTGCCTCAACTAACAAAAAAAAAAAAAACAAAAATATGACCAAATAAAATTATGCCAAATACACTCTAACATAGATTTATTCAAAACCAGTAATGCCCTATTTAAAAACAAATATAACATGGTAAGAAGGAAAGTTATATTAGTGCATTTTGGATAACTTTTTTAAAGATTTATTTATCTTTATGTATATGGGTTTTGCCTGCATGCATATCTCTGTACCATGTGTATGCAGTGCCACAGAGGCCAGAAGAGGATGTCTTCTGGATCCTCTGGGACTGAAGTTACAGACTGCTTTTCTGCTGTGTGGGTGCTGGGAACTGAGCCCAGG
The DNA here is from genome assembly GCF_903995425.1 of Onychomys torridus. Taxonomy (NCBI): domain Eukaryota; kingdom Metazoa; phylum Chordata; class Mammalia; order Rodentia; family Cricetidae; genus Onychomys; species Onychomys torridus. The sequence continues at coordinate 29,232,191 of NC_050453.1, forward strand.
TCAGCAATAAGAGCAGCAAGTGCTCTTAACTACTGAGCTGTCTTGCTAGCCCATCAATACTTTCTTAGATGATAAACTGTGGTTCAATGACACAAATCCAAAAACTACATATATTACAACTGATACTCAAGAGTAAATTACACAATCCGTATTTATAACAGTAGAATCATTATCTAGTGTGTATTATGACAACATTTTATCAAGCAGGACTGTTTATCACTTCTCACTGGTTTCATAAATGCATTCATATGTTTGGTATTGAGCATCATTTGTAGAGTACCTATATTGTATCACATATTAACTCTTTATTTTTTTTATTTTTTTTAAGACAGAGTCTCTCTGTATAGTCCTGATTGTCATGCAGCTTGCTATGTAGACTGACCTCAAATTCACAGAGAGCCACCTGCCCCTGCCTCCTGAGTACTGATATTAAAGGCACATACCACCAAACCCAGTAGATACTAACCCTTTCTTTAAAAAAAATTAAAGATATTACTTTAGATGTATTGTATTTTTATGGTGTAAGTGTTTTGCCTGCATGTACATGATCTCCATATGCATGCCTGGCACCTGGGAAGCTCAGAAGGTGTTGGAGACCCTAGAACTGGAGTGACAGATGGCTCTGAGCCACTATGTGGTGATGGGAACTGAACCTGAGTCTTTTGCAAAAGCAGCAAGTGCTCTTAACCTCAGCCATCTCCCCAGCCCCCCAGATATTAATCCTAACTTGCCCAGTCCATCCACCTGATGAATGTTAAAGCCTGAATTTGAAACGACCTTCCCCTTGACTTAGGATTTCATGGACAGCCATGTACTCAGGTCAGTACTCTGACATGCAAGCCCTGGATGATATACCAAAAAATCTTTCTCTCCGCAGTTTTTGTTTTTTGTTTTTTGGGGTTTTTTTGTTTTGTTTTGTTTTGTTTTTTTGTTTTTGTTTTTTTTGTTTGTTTGTTTGTTTTGTTTTGTTTTGTTTTGAGATAGGGTTTCTCTGTAGCTTTGGAGCCTGACCTGGACTAGCTGTGTAGTCCAGGCTGGCCCCGAACTCACAGAGATCCATCTGCCTCTGCCTCCCGAGTGCTGGGATTACAAGCGTGTGCAACCACCACCCGGCTCTCTCCTCAGTTTTTGTAATTACACTGTCCCCTTCCATCTGGTGTTTAGTGTCCTTCTGTTGTGGACTATTTACTTTATCTGACCTTAATATTTTACAGATTACTTGGGGAAATGTATCTGTCATAAATGTCCTAAATGCCACCTTACTGTGGTAGTGATTTCTGCCATTGCCTTCTTCATACCCCATGATATGATCCAGCTTATCTTCATAAAACTTCATTCATTTTTTTAGTAAGCCTTTCTCTAAGGTAGAGCTCAGTGGTACAGTGCTTACTGTTCATGGAGCTCTAGGTTTAATCCCCAGCACGGCAGAGACAAAACAAGGACATTAAACACCTTCATTGAACATCCTGTCATAAGCCCTGAGGATAGAAAGATAAATGGATATAACTCTTGCCACCCAAAAGCTAATATTGAGAGACAGGTTCTCAAGTAGTATACTGGGGTCATTGTTGAGAGGTTTATAAAGGGCTTTCCAGGATATGTGGAGGAAGGAGCTCCTGAAGAAGCTGGGGCAGTTTCACAGAAAGGGTAATAGTGGTACTGAGCAGAGCCATGATTATTAATGAAGTGTGCAAAATATCCCAAGCAAAGGAGTAGTCGGTGCAGATGACATAAGCCCAAGAAAGCATGCTGTAGCGGCTCACACCTTCATAACTGTATGTGCACTTGAGTGCTGGACCCAGATAATGCTCGACCTTGAGGAAAGAAACTATTTATTTTGGTCCTCATTGTAAGGATTGTCAGGATTAGCACAATTCCTAGAACATAGAATATGTTGAATTTTAAGAAATCTTAAAAACAGAATTACACAATCCTCTTACAGGCATGTCCAACCTGTTGCCCACAGGCTGCGTGTCCCAGCCAGCATAGCTGTGAATGCAGCCCAATGGAAAGTCAGAAACTTACTGAAAACAGTAGATGAGGTTTTTATTTTGCAAGGAGTTTTTGTTTGTTTTGTTGCATAAAGGTTGAACACACATGCATGGTCTCCACTCTTTTCTCTCCCACATCCTCCTTTGCAGGTTCCCTTGATAGCACCTGACATCGGTTATTAAAACTCGGCCTCCAAGGAACCTTGTTTGAAAACCACTGCAAGAGAATGTAGCATCTCAAGATCTTGCATATCTTAGAATTACATGCTATTGCATATATGATGGCACATCTTCATTTCCTCATTCACCGCTTGACGAAATTAAAACTCACGTGGGGCTGGAGAGACGGTTCAGTTGAGCACACACTGCTCTTTCAGAGGGCCCACACAAGGCAGCTCACAGTTGACTCTATCACTAGCTCCCAGTAGCATCCATGCCTCTGGCCTTTGCCTCCATAGGCACCTGCACTCACGTACACATACCCACATTGATGTGTTTGTGCACATACGTACACACACACACACACACACACACACAATTTAAAAACCATTATGTAGCCAGGTTTAATGGTGTATGCATTTAATCCCAGCCCTAGAGATGCAAGGCAGGTGGATCTCTGTGAGTTAGAGGCCAGACTGGTCTATATAGCCAGTGAGACATAAGTCTCTAAAACAAATAAACAAAAACCTTGTCTGTATATATAATAGTGAATAGATTTTTGCATATTTATGTTTGACTGGTAAGCATTTCTTGCGGCTTTAAGCAGACTCTGGTGGCATCTGAACAAATGCTAAGAGGGTTTTGAGCTTGCGTGATTCTTGTGTCTCTATGTTCCAGACCGTTTGGAGGGCGACAGATCTGAAGGTTCAGGTCAGGAGAATGAAAATGAGGATGAAGAATAGACAACTCTTCGCAAGCACTTAGATGTTCTGAAATTTGTATACGACATTTATTATATTTTTTCTTTACAGAACTTTAGTGCAATTTAAGGCTATGGTTTTTCGGAGTTCTTCCCCATTTTTTGGGATAACCAAACATTGAGTTGGAATGAGTGTGTGCATGAGTTGGGAGAGTGTGTAAAACAAAACAAGCAAAATGTTTTTGAAACTTTTTGCCATGTATGGAGTGCTAGAAAATGCAAAGTGCAATACTTCCCTCACCCTCAGATGTGGGAGCTTGGATCGATGTTGAAAAGTCATTTTCATTGTAGTGAAAATGTTGGTTCAAATAAATTTCTACACTTGCCATTTGCATGTTTGTTACTTTCTAATTAAAGAAGGTGGTTGTTTTAAGATCTTAAATCTGACTTTTTATTTAATTCTTTGCTACTTGGACCCATATTTTCCAGTCATTTCTCTAACAAAACAGGACTTTCTGTGTTTAGGAACCTTTTCCGTCTTGACCTCTGTGTGACCAGATCACGTAAAAGGGCCTTTACATTTCTCTTCCCAAGATACTTTTCTTCACCTTGAGCTGCTGTCTCATGATTGTGGTACCTCATGTGAATCAGTCAGAGCCTTGTGGATGGTTCACATTAACACCAACTGACAGTGCTGTCTTCTGGTCTACCTCTCTGTCCATATTCCTGATTTCACAGCAGTCAGTCAGCTGACTAACATCCACATCCACTTCAGACAGTCCTCCATACGCAGACCTGTGTGTGTCTTAACAGTGTTTGTCCTGACTGCTCTGTAGACCTAACCTTTTCTCCTTCCTCAGTCTAATTACATACACACATCTCTCCAATCCCTTTACAAAAATAAAATCTCTTCTCAATGCCAGGTTATTGTATCTATATTCTTTCCAATCATCATCTGCACAAGCATCCATGGCTGCTCATATTGAAAGCCTCTTCCAGAAGCCAGGCCTGCGGATGGGAGAGAGGCAGTTGTTGCCTCCTGATACCTTACAGTTAAAATACTTTGGTATGCAGAGCAGTGTACTGCTCATTTAGTGAGACAAAAGGACTACTTCAAAAGCAAGGACCCCCCTGGACCACATCGAGAAGTGGCTTTCAGACCCTGCAAAGCTGCCTGATAGATGAAAGGCCAGGCCAGTGCAGAGCTGATGTGGCCTGCCATGGTCATCTCAAGCACGGGGCCTCTGTGTGTGCTACACCAGCTGCTTTTGTTGAAAAGCACTTTTGGTTTAATCGGCAAGTAGCTTAACTGTCCCTGTCATTTTCAGCAACCTAAATATCCTGCCAGAGGAACTGACTGACTCAGATACTAAACATAAGACATAGCGTGTCTCCAGCTGGGCCACGAACATGCTCGAAGGTATAGCTACACAGAGCCATCTATGAGAAACGGACCTCCTCCCCACAAGAACACTCTTGGTCGTGGAAGAAATAGATGTTACATTAAACCAGTAGTGTGGATTTGTAGGAGACAGAGTGCTGGAACACTCGGGTCAAAGGGTAGCTGCAGGAAAAGATTAGCACAAAGGCAATGCCAAGTGTCTACAGTGGCGCAGAATGCTGATGGGGGGTGAGATTGGTGTGCATTCTGTTCATTTGCCTGTGAACTTGAAGCTGTCCTCTCAAAGGAGTTGGGTCTGTCACTAGCAAAGCAATTATGTAAACAACTGGTGTGTATTACTCAGGAACGGGCCAACGAGACAAGTAGTTAAGGATATAGCAAAGACAGGATTAAGTCTTGACCACTTCCAAGAGTCAGTGGAGGAGAGGCAGGGAGTTAGGAGACTGGCCCCAAGGTTCGCTGACACACTTGGAAAAAAAGATAGTGTCAGTTTGAACAGGTGAGGAGAGGAGATGATGAACCTGGTGCAGAGGGTGTGTCTGTGCTACAATCTGCTTGTCAGTGTCTTTGATTGTGAGAGGAGAGAAGCACTGGATAGGAGGGTAGGTAGATTAGATAGGATAGATGATAGACAGACAGACAGATGAAAAAGCTCATTAAACCTCTTAAAAACCAGGCTTAAAAGCTGGTCATGGGAGCCGGATAGTGGTGGTGCATGTCCTTAATCCCAGCACTTGGGAGGCAGAGGCAAGCCTGGTCTACATAGCCAGTTCTAAGACAGCCAAAGCTGTTACACAGAGAAACCCTGTCTTGAAAAAACAAAAAGCGAACAAACAAAAAGCTGGTCATGATGGTGCACACCTTTAATCCCAGTACTTGGGAGGCAGAGGAAGGATGGTCTCTGAATTTCAGGCCAGCCAGGACTACACTAAAAAAGAAAAATTGGGTTTAGAGTATCTTGAATATGGTAAGCAACAGTCATGTAACCCAATACTCCTTGAGTTTAACAGCCTTGGGGAATTGAAATGCATTAATGGATCTATCCAGGTGACTTTACAATGGGGATCCTCACTCCCAATTCTGCACAGTAAGTTCCCTCTTGCTGCTCAGTACTATTCTTAGCCCATGGGTAGCTGAGATAGGAATAGGGCTGTAGGAAGTTGGGGGAAGGGACAGGCACCCAGAAAAGTCCATAGACCACAAGTGCAGACTGACAATTTACACATTCCAAAAACATTTAATCAGGTAAACAAAACTTGTCTAAATACACTTTTACTTATTCATAAATACTGATTTATATATAATAACCCTAGACAATTTTATCTTCAAAAACACCATCCAAAACTTCAAGTTAAATAGGGATAGCTTGGGTTTTATTTATTTACTTTTGAAGTTTGGTTTTTAACCACTTCTTGCAGATATACATCATCAGGACAGCACACAGAACTCTCCTTCAAGCGTGTCTATGCCAATGACAGACCCATTTCCAGGCACACAGGCTTTCTACCACACTCGGCATGATCTTGACACCCAAGTCCTCCGGGACTGTCCTTTCCTCTGGGAGGAGCTGGGTCACCTGTGATTTTTGCTGTTTCAAATACTGGCAGGTTGTGTGCCAACATTACCCTGACCAAAACTGTGCTTGTGGCACCTTGTGCAGATTGGTGTCTGTGCTTTGAATTCTTCCCAACAGATGACCACCTGACCTTTGGCCTTCGAGGTCATTTTTTAGACCTGGGTCAATAAGATATGTCGCCAAAGCTCCTTAGTTCTTCCTCTCCATCTAATAAAGCCCAGCTGACATACTCTGCTAAGGATGACCTTTGACCCACCTATGCCTCCTCCTTCTTGGGCTACAAGGCTTGTTCCTTCTCTCAGCCTCATGACCAAGACTAGGGACTTGGCTGTGCCTCTGGTTTACCTCATTTTGAGACAGTTTTCCTAGTGGCCTTCCTGGATTCTCTTCTCTTTTCTCCCCAACCCACAAGAACAGTATCTGCCTGCCCCTCCTGGTAGTCATTTATGGCTGGTCACACCCACGTTCTTGTGGTCTTCCTCAGGTTCTGTACACTCGAGGGAAGAGGAGAGCTCTGGGAGCTGGGAGCCAGACACCATTACTTCTGGACTGAGTGGTCCTCAGCACCTAAAGGCATGGGCAGGGTGGGGGTGGGGGCTTTCTAGGTATAAAGAAGGTCAAAGTTGAGCTGACATAGACTGGGACTCTATACATCATCTTCACGGTATTGTAGAGAGATTTGTGTGTGAGCAGGCCATTAACATGGAAGGAAGACTTTCTCACTAGAAGAGCTCTTTTGTCCCTACTAGCCTCGTGTGTTCCCAGTTCTCAGCCTTCCCACCCTCCTCTCTGCTGCCTTCCCTTTGCCAATGCTCCTTCACTCCCATTAAGTCCCGAATAGCAAATAACCCCCAGGGCAACAACCCTCCACATAGTTAATTATCTGAATGGAAGAACACAGCCTTTGAAGGTTCTCAGGATTAGAGATCCCCGTGGAACAGGAAGGATTCTGCCCCATCGGTTACGCTAAGAAGCAAGCCCAGTGGCTCAGGTCTGCCTGCACCTATGTCCATGGTGGATGTACTGTGGGCATGTCTGTAGTCCACCCAGCACCCGCTGTGGGCAGCATCCTTGGAGTCTGTGTCCGCATACACAAACATTACAGACCTTCATTTTATGGAATCCTGAAAAATGTGTCCCAAGCACCTAGCCAGTAAGTGGCCCCCTGAGACCTTAACTCGTAACTGTGCCTCAACACATCAGCACCGTCCTACTGTGTCCCATCTGCCGGAAACAAAAGAAGAGGGGGCATCTGAAGCGCTCAGTTGGTGCCTAGCATACAACAGGCTCTTAGATGTCTTAAGTGAGGCACACAGTGGGGCATAATACATGCCTGTTCTTGGCCTCGTCTGGGTTAGCCACATCATCCTCACTGTTCCTTCCAGACAGGAGAAGGACGAAATGAGAAGCTGAACATGTTTCATGAGTTCATCTTACGGTCCACTGATAAATGTCTCTCCAATCTGCAAATCTAAGGAGCACACTGTCCTCTTGGAAAAGCACTCATAATAGTCCTATCTCAACAGGCTAGTGTATCAGCCTCTTGTATCAGCCTCATTTTCCTCCTCTTGTCTAGACCCAATCTACAGTACCCTATTGCAAATACTGAGTCTATCTCGGTAGTGATGGTTTAGTTCTTGGCTGAAAGGCAAAATCAGAGTTACACAAATGAGAATCTAAGAACATTAGCACCAAAATGGGCCATTGTCTTTACAATCTTTCTCCCTGCCTGTCCCAGGAGTACTGGTTTGCTTAAGATCACACAGCTCTGGGCAGATAGTTCCTGTGAACCCCAAGAGGGGTCACACATAGAAGATAAGGATCAGTTGTCAAGGCCAGGGATTTGTAGGCATGGCAAGGCTCAGAGAAACAAGCCTCCAGGTTTATTTTTTGCTCTCCACAGCCATGCTGCTGCCATCTAGTGTCTAAGGTTTTGAACTCCAGCTTGGGTTGTCTGGCCTGAGGGGGGGGGAAAAACAAGGTGCTGAGCAGTGTACTCTGTAGTACCAGACTCAATGCCTTCTTGCATGCAACAGGGCCCAGAGCTGGCATCCGGAACACAGCACAGGAACCAAGTCAAGAGGAAAATCTTCATAAAGCAGCAGCAGCAGAGATGGGTCATGGCCCTACAAGTGAGCCTGCCAGAATCAGGACTGAGGTATTTAATTAAGCAAACAAGTAGCCGAATGTCCTACCTGCCCTTACCCATGAGTCCCTGCAGAAGGCCTCAGGCCTGCCACTGCACAGAAGTTTGCAGCTAACATGGCTGAGTTTAGCTGCGATGGTGGGATTCTACACAAAAATCAGGTGTCCTCCACAGAGGACAGAGGAGAATGTATGGGACTACTCTCCCTCTCTCCCCGCCCACTTCTCTCTACCTCAGTTGAGCAAACCAGAATCCCTGAATATGCAAAAGCATGGTTCTGGCCCCTACACAGTCTCCAAGACTGGGTCAAGAGGGTCCCCTGCTTCACTGGCCCAGCCCCAGGACTCTAGCTGGAACACTCAGACCCTTTGGAGCCACTGTCCTGCCATCGCTGCCTGATGCTTTGCATCCACAACTGTATCCTCTGAATCTCTGGAGATATTGCTCTCTCTCGCTCTCTCTCTCTCTCTCTCTCTCTCTCTCTCTCTCTCTCTCTCGGTAAACACTGGTGTTACTGCCCCAATGCTTAATGAGGTGCTTTACAGGCCTGCAGTGCTGGGTAGATGAGTAGGCCTCACTCCATCGAAAGGCATGGGTTTCCATGAAGAACACTGAAAATTCCATTTTCTAGGTCAGTTTAGATGATCTCTCCTTGTATGCCAGTGAGTTGGGGATCAGCTAATAGGACTCAGAGGCCTCAGCATCCTTTCCATAAAGCCTAGACCAGGGCAATCAAGAAAGACCTCTCTGACCTTTGAGTCTTAAGCCAATCTACTGCACTACCTGGCAACCCATCCCTAGAGGGCAAGGCCTGTGCCATGTTCCACTTGTGTGCATACTGGTTAATTAGGAATATGGTCCCTCCAGACACCAGACAAGTACTGGAAAAAGAGAACAGAAAAGCTGCCAGGAGTGTGAGCAGTACCTGTCCTCAGCCCCTGCCACTCCATCCAAAACCTTGCCAATCCCCTGCACAGCTCTCCTGGAGTAGGTGGTGTTGATGGAATCAACCACACGAAGACAAACATCAAGCCTCATGAGATGTCTTCAGTGAGCTGCAGCCCAGGAGCCACAGGAAAAAGATAGTGCCACACCAGGAGTCAGGCAGCCCACAGAACACACTGGGAAAGTAATTCATTCTGGAATGGCTGCATGGCAAAGGTTTTGGAGTCTTCCTTTGCTCTGTGAAATGAAGAGCCCTGAGCCTAGCTTATCTAAGCACCCAGGCTTAAGAGGAACAGGAAAGGCTGTCTTCCTGACCACCACAGCAAGCACCCAAAGCCCAAACTTCAAGTTCTAGCTCAAGGAGCAAGGGGGGTCCACGCCAAGGAATCCCACCTGCTCCCCCACCTTTGCCTCAGCTGTGGCACCTGGGTCTCAGTAGTGAGCATTTAGGACTGCTCTAAACAGCCAAGTGGTACAAAGACACAGAGCCAGAGTGTGCAGAGAGTTCTTTGTGTGTTCACTGGGTAAACACTCAAAAGTATACAAATGCTGGTTCATCCACTGGTCATGTTCAGTTTGTTCCCATCTCTTAAATTACAAATTCGGAAGATATCAAAGATCAGAGCTGGAAATTATCTTGGAGATTACTCGTTCCAACTCCTCCCTCCTTGCTCCCATTTCCCCAAATGGCCTAGTGACAGGACAGGATGTTCCAGATGATATGCAAAGACCAAGCTGGGCCAAGAACCCAGGCTGTGAACTCAGCTCCAGTGCCCTTTCTACCTTGTGCCCACCCCAAAAGCTGCAGTGACAGCCACAATTGTTCCTGGGAATTGAGGCCAACCAACTACATCTGTCAGTCACTCAAGCACCTCCCACATCTGTGTGAGGGATTGCCCCCCAGATTCTTGCCTGCTGTACGTGACATCACAACCCTAGTCTCAGTGATGGGCCCTCATCTCCTGGGTTTTTTAATTTTGGAAATGAAATGCCTGGTACTCACCCTTATCTTTTATAGTGGTTTCTTCCTTCTTTTCAAACACTAAAACATCTGTCAACAAAGAGGTGGGTGGGGTGGCCCCATCTTGGATGGCCTGTGGCCTGCTCTTACAAGCAGGTGCCACCAAAGGCCAAATCCTAATTAGGGCAGTAGAGAAGGGGTGTCTGTGTATGGTGCTCTACTCCTGAGTGCTCCCTGGACTGTCTTGTGTTTAGTCTAGTATATGTGGGCCCATGCTGCCTGGACCAACCACACAGAACCCCAGATGGTCTTGCATCCCATGAGGTGCACAGAGTAGGGACTGCTTCTGAGACCATGGGCACTTAGACCAGCAGGGCGCTGGTGAACACATGATCCACATGGTGGCTTCCCTTTAAACCCATGGTCTCTAGTTCTCCTGAAAGAGCAGCCACATCTCCATCTGCTTTTTCAGTGTGCTTTGGAAGCCTCGCTCCATTCCAGGGACCCTGAAGCTGCCCACTGTGCCTTCACAGCAGACACTGAAGTCAGAATTTTCGGTCCGCCTGACTGCACACCCCATGCTTCCTTCCCAGCGTCTGGCCCTCTGTGAGGGGTGATGTCTTCCAGGGCCTCGGCACAGACACCGGTACCGGTAGCCCCACGGCGGCCCCAGTTCCCTCGGAGGCCTTCATCTATGTTCTGCAGCTAAGATGCCCCCTTCTTCGATGCTCTGCAGTGGCAGCCTCTGATTCAAAAGAGTCCTGCTGCCTCGGCGCCCCCCGAAGCTAGCCCCTGGGACGGTCCGAGCTGTGAACAAGACTCCTGGCAAAGCCTCCTCCCCGAATAAGTTGATTTTGGCTTCAGCCTCGATGGCTTTAGCCAAGCTGGCTGCGTAGCTGTCCAAGGATTTGTGAACTTCAGCTTTCACATGAAGAATAGAGTTCTTGGCAGCCTCTGTGGGAGAAGGCAGAAAGGAGGTTAGCACAAGAGCCAGGACCCGTGATGATCCCGGGAATATGGCCTCTGTTGGTTCGATGCCCCAGGGATAGGAGACAAGAGATAACATGTATGGATTTTGACATCAGATTCCCCAGGCTAAAATTCTGGACTTCCCAATGTACGACCTGAGAAAGGCCAGACATTATTTTCCAGTTTATTTTCCCATCCATAAAGAGAAGAAATCTCTTACTGTGACAAGTGAGTAAGTGAATTCTTCCTAAAATGTTTTAACCTTGATGTCTTTGAAAGAATAATTCTCTCCTGGCACCTTCCCAGAACAGCCTAACTCGTGCGTGGCTGTGAACTTAGAAATCTCATGTCTCCTCCTCTCCATTTCACTCAGAGCTTCCCTTAAGTGTGGGAAGCCTCAGGTTTGGGAGTGATGTCAACAGTTCCACCATCCTATGAGGGATTAGGACCCCCCCCACCCGCCCCCAGTCCCCCACAGCTGCACTGAACAGAAGAGAGGAATGAAGGCAGTTTTTAATTCCCAAACCACAGCAAAGCTATCACGGACACCACTGTCTAAGCTTTCAGGATATTTGGGGGAACTTCTCCTCCCCTTATGTTTTCTGGAGAACATGCAGTTTGTGTCCCACTCTACAGGAAAGAAGGAAGTAGAGAGACCTTAGCATCCCTGTCTTGCTCCCCACACAGGGTGTTATTCCCTGCTAGCACCTTGCTCTCAGCACCTGACCAGTAGAGGGCGCTTCAAGACCTACCCATCCCATGACTGATGGCAAGCTTGGCTCTGTGTGGGAGGTCTGGGGAGCAGTGGGACTCATTATCCTGCAGGAAGGTAATGCAAGCTGGAAAGGCTGCTGACTAGCTCTGTGACTGAATCTACTTGGCCAGAGAAGTACATGCTTGGGTATCTTCTCCTCTGAGCTCCTCTACCACCTCTCCCCTCCATCTGGATGCGAGTGGGACAGCGTGCCAGGAGATCAGTAATGGGCCCGTATTTATTTTCACACTCAGCATTTACACCTTAAAATCCTGGGCTCCAGCAGACTCATGGCTCCATTATGCCAACGGCTATTCAAACTCAGTGAGATGCCTACGCCCACCCTAGGACAGCCTGAGTGGCTCCTCTGTCTACTTGGCATGTCTGCATGGGAAACTAACACCAAGGCCCAGGGCAACACGGATGCTGAGTGTTACAGCGGGGAAGCCCAGTCAACGGGCTCTCATCCTCGAAGGCTTCAGGTCCACTCATCAGGATGGTAGCTTGGCCTCCACTCACTAGGCCATATTTCTACTGTCCACTGGAACCCTTTTACTCTTTTCCTGTGTGTGTGTGTGTGTGTGTGTGTGTGTGTGTGTGTGTGTGTGTGTGTCTACAGCTGCATTTGCCCCACCTTAGATGCTGCGAGCTCTGAGTCAAATGCCTCAGAAGTCAAGATTCTAGTGAGCTGTAGTAATCAGAAGGAGGCAGAGGTGACAAAGCCTTGGAGTGTTCTGTGGGAAGGGCGTGGCAAAAATCCCCTCCTGGCCCACACGTTTTACTGAAGTGGTCCCACAAACCAACCTTTGATCTGTTCTACTTCATCCTCAAATGTCACGGAGCTCCTTCTCTTGGGTGGGCACGTGCAGTGTTGGGCAGGGTTGTCGTCAGAAGCACAGTCTTCCAGCAGCATCACATCTGTCCCTAAAGTGAAGGACAGACCGCACACATGTAGCTCCAGACACCAAGACCTCTTCCTCCCCCTGCCCAATGCCTCATGACCCTGGCAGCCCTTCCGTCCCACAAGCAGCATCTGCTGACTGCCCTAGAGAAACAGCCTGTGTGTCACTCATGCCAGGGTTCAGACAGTGGTGGGGCTGCTACACCATCAGCTGACCAGATAACCTAACTACTGTCAAAAAAAAAAAAAGAAAGAAAGAAAAACAGACAGACATACAGAAAGACAGACAGAAAAAAGAAAAACAGAAAGACAAGAAAGAAAGAGAGAGAAAGGAAGAAAAAGACAGAAAGACAGAAAGAAAAAGAAAGTCAGAAAGACAAGAAAGAGAGAAAGAAAAAGAAAGAAAGAAAGAAGGAAGGAAGGAAGGAAGGAAGGAAGGAAGGAAGGAAGGAAGGAAGAAGTGGGCAGCAGCTGAGTAACAACACCCAGGTAACCTGAGTAGTCCCCTCCACCCATCACCTTAGGACACTATGTCCTGGAGAGGGTTGGCACCTAAATGAGGCCATCAGTCGAGAAAATTCTGTCTTCTCTGAAGTTGTCCCCTTTCTGGCAGCCTGCCTATCACATGGTATCTCGGAACTGACCTGAATCCCTCTTCTGTGGTTGGAGGGAATGGCTGGTCTCTGTTACTCCCCAGGCTGTCTCCCCACACTCAGGCAGAAGAGCTCTGGCCCCTGCCATTCACTCACTGAGCCCTACTTAGTCCTGACTTCACTAACTGCTCTTTCTCCACAGCCCAAGGTGACTTTTCCAAAGCTCCCACCAGTGGGGGCTGGAAAGAGGGCTCGGCTCTTAAAGAAAAGCTCCCAGGGGTGCAGAGATAGAAGAGCTTGGGGTTGAATAAACCACTTGCTGCTTGTTTGGGGACTGGACCACTCCTGTGGTTCACAGCATCAACAAGCATCCACCTCAGATGTGGCCAGGATTCTCAGTTCTCCAACAGAAATCTGTGAACTAAATGGATGAAGAGACACTTCCAGCCTCTGACCATGTTTGCTCCCACCCAGGGCCACTCAACAAACATGGGATCCAGCTGCCATGGCTCCCACAAATGCAAGGAGCTGGCTCTAACATCAGGAAGCCGACTATGGAAGGAGGCCAAGAACCAGGCAGATGGACACCAGGCCCTGGCCAGTCAATTATAGTATAAGTAGTATAAAAGTGTAAGTTCTTCCCATTTTTACTCTCTCTCTCTCTCTCTCTCTCTCTCTCTCTCTCTCTCTCTCTCTCTCTCTCTTTGGTGGTGGTAGTGGTTTTTTGAGACAGGGTTTCTCTGTGTAGCCTTGGCTGTCCTAGAACTCACTCTGTAGACCAGGCTGGCCTTGAATTCACAGAGATCTGCCTGCCTCTGCCTGCCAAGCACTGGGATTGTAGGTGTATGCCACTGTGCCTGGCTTAAATTTGAACTTTTCAAAGGCTTTGCTGTACTTTGAACCTCACCAGGACACCACATGGTAGGGAGAGAAGGCACCGAGAGGCCCATCAGCAGAGGGGAGAACAGCAGTACAGGAGAACTTAAAAACTCAGAGCCATGTGAGAAACCCAGCTCCCACACCTTACCCCACCACCACGCTCTTTCCAGCAATCCTTGGACAATGATGAGCAAAGTTACACTGAGTGAGAGGATTTCAGAGCAGGAACAGTACCTGAATCCTGGGAGTAGCTGAAGCCGGTGTCTCCGGTGCTGCTGCTATGTCCCAGGGACTGTCCGCCTGCCATGAGAGCCGTGAGGTGTGGGGACAGGCCCAAGTCTGAAAGGCAAAGTTGGCATTGATAAGACAAACCGGCTGCTCAGGTGGGCCTTGGCTTCGTGCTGGGCAACTGAATCTCCAGTTTCTGGCCCTCACTGGACCTGGCCTACCAGCTCCGTTCTGGACACTGTCCCTTACAAAAACTCACTCCTGACCCACTGGAAGACAGCCAAGCCACAGCTGCTTTCCCCTGATTTCGACCCTTGGTCCTTTCCCACTCCAGAAGGACTCACTGGGCTCACCACAGGAACCTTCCTGTCCACGCCAGCCAGTAAGACAGAGGGAGAGGAAGGAAGGTGAACAGTCAGTCACGTGAGGAAGCCTTCTAGGCACACACAGAAAACTTAACTTCCAGGAATTCTGTCTGAATAGATTTAAAAACTCTTCCCAAAGGTGGAGTCTGGAGAGACCGCAAAGCAGAAGGATGGAGGAAGACACAAGGAAAGAGTGACCAGGAAAGAGAAGTGAGTGATGCCAGACAAAAGAACCAAGGTTGGCAGAGGCCTGAAAAGAGTCTCATTCTTGGGTAGGCCTGCTGAGGCTTGGGAACCGCAGGCCCCAGAGACTGTGGGCTCCACAGACAATCTCTGTTGGAGGCAGCTGGACCCCGCCAGGGCTCTTCCCAGCCTCAGAACCCTGTCCCCAGTGTCAGCAGAACAGAGGGAACGAACCAGGGGCTGTGGCACTGGGACACCGGAGGGAGAGGAACCCAGTAAGACTGAGGAAGCAAAGAGAGACCACAAGAGAATTCTCCCCAGGAACACCAGCCAGAAAAGACGCATGGGCGCTGAGAGCAGGGAGCCTGTGGAACGGCCCTATTGGACCAACCTACAACAAGGAAGTCTGCTGGACCCATCTCACCAGAGACTTCCTCATGTCTTCCTACCACAGTCAAAGGGACGACAGGGACCACCACACAGCTACAGAAAGACCCTAACATGAGAGAGAGAGAGAGAGAGAGAGAGAGAGAGAGGATGAAAATGAAAGAAATAAGTAGGTCTAATGGGAAACAACAAAGAGATCTTAAAGTTCAAAAAATAAATCCACTGAGAAGAGTTTGGAACTATTGAAAAAAATATGAAGATAAAAAAAATCTCTTAGAAATTACAAACAGGCCTAATAGATTTAATGGCCTCTTTGTGGAACTTAATCTCTAAGCCAACAGTGTTAAAAGGTGAGGCTGTTATCACAGAAGGGGGTCAGTTACCTCAAGAATGGCCAGGAGGCTGCAGAGGGAGCCTAGTGGTTAAGAGCACTTGCTACTCACGCAGAAAATCTAGGTTTGGTTCCCAGCACACATTTCATGGCTCAGAACCTTCTGTAAGCCCAGTGCCAAGGGATCTGACACCCTCATCTAACTAACCTCTGGCAGCATCAGGCAGGCATGTGATACACACACATATTCACAAAATGAAAATAGACACAAAGGAGGAGGAGGAGGAGAATGGTCTTGGCTTAGTAGGGACTTTGGCTCCTCCTGCTCTCTGGTCTTGCCTTTGTCCTTCCCAGAGGAAGTGCTCTCCTCTCGCGGTTTTGAGAATGCAGGACGCTAGGACGTACTATACTCTCCCCTTTCTTCCTGAGAGCCCAGGAGGGATGGTGAGGGTACAGTGGTGCACCAGACCTTTTCCCACAAGCAGCTGTCACTACTTAGTTACGGGGCTGAAATCAGAGAAGACTCCCCCCAAGTCTCCCCTGCACCTGCGTATCCCCTCTGGCACATGGCTTCTGAGCATGGCTATTTTGTTCCATAAAGGATTGTCCTGATTCGAGGAGTGGACCACTCAGGGCCGTCTGCCAACCGGGGTGGTGGCAGCCACAGTGTATTTGGACACCGTCTCTGGGGCTGTGGTAAAAGCCAGGAGCGTGTGTCTTGGTCTCCTCTAGTGAGAGGGATCGTTTGAGGCAGACCACTGTGGCTCAGCTGAGAAGCATTCTCTTCCAAAGAGTAGACACAGCTACCCTGAGATTCCATGGAACACCACCATATCCCATGGGAACGGGCCACCTCTAATGCAGAGAAAGCCAGGTCCAGGGAACCAGGTTTGCTCCCCAAGAACTAGCACCAGATAAAAGGTGCCTGTGCACTTAAGAAGCTGAAGAGCAGGGTGGGATTCGGAGGTGCAGCAGGGATTGAACTAACCGGAAGACCTCAAAATGCCATGCCACCAGGAGAGACGTTTAGCAAAGGAAAGGAGGAAAACTCAAAGGCCCTGGTGTTACTTACCACCCCCACTCCCCCTCATCCCCCCCAGCCCCCAGAACTCCCAAGGAGGCTGACGTGTACCTTCTTCTGAGTGGATGATAGACAGAACCCTCCTTCCCAGGAGATAACTACAGAGCTCTACCCTCAGTCACCCGGCATCTCCACATCTGGGCATAGAAGCTTGTCCTTGGGCCCCAGGGCTGGGCTGAGCAAAAGGGCTGTTTAGTTCTTGTCCCTTTTTCCTCCCTCTTCCAGGAGCCCCCATCCATTTGTATCACGGTTTAGCATCTGACGGCAGTGCTCAGCTCACCTTTGGCACTAGGGAGTAACCTCTACTTCATGGCTACCCTACCCACCATGAGGTAGCACCCCTAACAGCCTCCAGGTGCCCTGGAGATCTCTATTCCTGGAGGACCACCCCCCCACCCCACCATGGGAATCTGCTAATGAGACCTCACAAGCAAAAGGGCTTGGTGGCTCAGTGACAGCTAGTATCCCAGTGGATTATGGGTGAACTGAGCTCTGCATAAGATCCCCTTCTGTCACGTGCTTGGGACATTCCAGGCATGTGTGGAATTCTGCTTCTGCTACTGCATGAATTAACAGGACCACTGATAATTCCACTTACTGACTTCTTGGGTGACAACTTTTCATGTGCTGCACAAATGTACTATAAAACCATGGCAGGGCCTCCATCTTGCCGGCCATCTTTTGTTCCCCTTGTGAATACTCTTGCCTTCCCCAAGGGCGGAGAGCAAACTTGAAAGCAGGCAAGGGAGGTAATCCAAGGTTCAGGAATCAGTTGCATTTCAAAGTCCTGCGTGCCCAGGGCAAAGACAGGGTCTGGTAAGCCTGGAGGCTCAGGGTTGCCCCTCCTGGTCAGGAAGACAGTGGGTATTGCTGGCATGGACAGCCATAGAGTGTGTACCTGAGATAGACCCATACTGTCTTGCTCCCCAGCCCCTACGGTATTAATATGGCTGACTGACCTCCTACAGCCAGGCTTTCAGGGGGAAAAGTCATTGCCCACTCCCAGGCCTGGAGAAGCCAAGGATTCAGAAAAAAAAAAAAAAAAAAAAAAAAAAAGCCAAGGCTGCTTTTCCCTGAATGAGCCTCAGACCGCCAATGGCTTTGGGTTTGCCAACCCAACCACAGTCTGGTGTTTTCCAATGGCTCCCACAGCCTGGTAGTCCTTTCCAGGACAGTCAAAAACAATCCACACAGTAAGTCTTGGCCAAGAATCGGATGCTCCTTTTTGTTCCAGCTACCCTTTCCTCTGTCATTCTCTGTCCTCCTCCTCCTCCTTCTTCTTCATTCATAGCTTCATAGTCCATAGATGGACTAGAAAACATCTACTAATTTTTGCCAAGAAGACAAGTTATTACAAAATCTGAGCCAATAAATTCACCAACAAAATGAAGCCAAGCACTGAATGTACCTTCTGGCTCCTAAGTCATACTTGGGAACATGAGCTTGTCAATGACAAGGGTTAGGCACCTCCGACTAATAAATAAAGAGCCATGGGGATCGTCTTCCTTCCTATGGTCAAAAGAAAAATCACCAGATTTCCCTTGTCCAGAAATAGCTCTCCAATAGTCCACAAGGTAAATCAGTCTGCAGATGTATGGCACTGCCACAAGGACAGGGCATCGTGTCATCTCTGGCCCTGAGTGTTCATAGGTAATAGGAGTCATCTTTTGCCCTGTTGAGGGTGAAGGTAGAGAATCTCTATTTCCTGAACAAGGAGAGACTAAGTGGTTCTTAGTCGTTTGGCAAGAAGTGAGCACTGAGCAGTGTTGGGATAATCTTTATGTACACTGTGTGAAGATGTATCTCTGTCTCTTCCTCATCTGTCTAAGGCACCTTCTCTTTGGCTTCATAAAGAGCTGAATGGCCAATAGCTAGTCAGGAAAGGATAGGCGGGACTTCCAGGGAGAGACAAGAACTCTGGGAAAGAATCTGAGGAGGGAGATTTGCCAGCAAGACTCGGAGGATGTCAGGCATATGGTATGGAGGAGAGGTACTGAGCCATGAGGATTGAGGACGTAGATTAATATAAATGGGCTAATTTAAATTTTAAGAGTTAGTCAGGAACCAGCTTAAGCTAAGGCCAAGCTTTCATAATTAATAAGAAGTCTCACTGTCATTATTTGGGAGCTGATGGTCCAAAGAAAGCTCAGCTACAGAGGTGCTCTTGAAATCTCTACCCAATAGCTTAGCTGGGTGATGGTCTTCCTCCACGTGGCTCTAAAATCCCAACTACTAAAATCCCACTTCAGAACAACATAACCACACCACAGTGAGCAAGATACACCAATGCAAGCTAGCATCACTGGGTGGGAGCTAGAGGAAAACGAGGTTATTCCCAGTCTCAAAGCATCTCTGCCAGCATATGTGCTAATTACAATGGAAACAGTGCAGAGTGTAAAAGGCTGAGAGAGCTCACCTGAAGCAAGAGGGCAAGTCAACTAATAATGAGGTATCCTGGCACATGTGCCCCTAATCTGATGCATGAACGGGATCCCACCACTCCTGCAGCATTCTTGCCCAAAACATACAACATCATTCCGAGCGCCAGGGTGCTTATTCAGGAGCCCTCTACAAAAGACCTGCCCAACCCTCTGCAGAAGTGCCCAGGCAGGGCTGAGATATAACATGTGTGGGGCTCTAGGGCTGATCTCATACTGTAGTTATGTAAGTTGATAACACGATGGGAAGTTCCCTGTACTATTTTTCCAACTCTTCTAAACCTAAAACTTTATATATGTGCTGAAAAACAACATCTACCCTCTGATTAGAACAACTCCTCAGCGTCTTGTCAAGGGCATTACAACAAATGCTAGTGGTCGTTGTTGTGGGGTGCATGTGTGTGGGGGTGTTCTCCAGATAGGTTAGCTCCAAGCACAAGACAACGATGCTTTGATGGAAGGTTATGGTTTGGCTCTGGTTACCACAGCTTCCCCGTTCCCCCATACACCCAGATAACAGACTACCCCCTCCCCCATACACCCAGACATCAGACTATCCCCTCCCCCATACACAGACAACAGACTATCCCCTCCCCCATACACACAGACAACAGACTACCCCCTCCACTCCCCCATACACACAGACAACAGACTACCCCCTCCCGTCCCCCATACACACAGACAACAGACTACCAGGGACCATTAGAAGAAACCACTGACCTGAGAGGGAGAGCTTAAGGTGCCGTGTTTGAGAGGAAGGACAGGCTAAGTGAGCCACTGAGGCACAGAACGAGCACCCAAGGGAGATAACACAGAAGGAGGTGCTTGCCAGAGGAGAGAAGGCGGCCTGGCCCAAGGCTCAGAGTCTCCCTTCTGCAGTAAAGAAGTGGCTATCCCCTCCAACCTGTGAGGCCCCAACTAGGGTTCCAGAAAATGGATTTGCGAATCACAACGTCCCCTGTCTCATTCTCAGGGCAATGTGTACCTCCTCCTCAGCATGCTCCTTCAGCAGCTAAGGGGTGAAAAGCTGCTTGGGGGTGGCTGTGGCTCCTCTGGGGTGGCCTTTCACAACAGGAAATCTTCTGTGCCTTGAGCCTTGAGGCCACAGTCATCCTGAGAACTGCTATATTAACAGACCCTTAGTAACCAGGAAGGACCCCAGGTGACATCTGCCTGGGGGTGTAGGCGTGTTTTTCCTAACAGGTTCCCAAATTACCTGTGATCCTGTTGGAAATGCTGAAGAGCCTGGAGGTCCTCTGTCGCTGAACAAAAGGTTCCCGGTAATAACGGTCCCCAAAGCACATGCCCAGGAGCTCCTTGCGGACAGTCTTGTTCCAGAGTCCATAGATCAGAGGGTGGCAGATGGCACTGGTAAAGGACAGCCATGTGGCCCAAGTCTCCAGGGTTGGGGAGACACAGTTCTTCCCCCAGAGCGCCTCAGAGGTAATGACAACCATGTAGGGGCCCCAGGTGACCATGAAGGCGCCGATGACCACCAGAATGGTGATGAGGGCTTTGCACTGGTTAGCTGAATAGACCACGCCTTGAAAGGCATTCCTCCTGCTACCTGAGGAGGACGTGGAGGTGCTAGAATTCTTCCTCCCGCTCCTCTGGACATCCTCCTCCACAAGGACCACCGAGCCACAGTGCACTTTCCGGGACTTGACCCTGGCCACACGGAAGATGAAGCCATAGCATACTAGCATGATGAGAAAGGGGAACAGGGCACACCAGATCTGCCAGAAGACAGTATAGCCAGGCTCCCGGTGCCACGCAGCCACACACATCCACTTGAACTCATCAAACTCCACCGACGACCAACCAAATAGGGGCGGCAGGCAGCCAATGAGGGAGTGAAGCCAGATGTAGACCAGAGCCACCACGGCCCGGTTCCCTGTGATCTTCATGGGGTATACCATCGGATACAGGACAGCGTAATAGCTAGGAAAAAAAGATGAGGGAGGTGAGAGACGACGGACAGGGAGGCAGGATGCTCTACTTTCTCGGGTGGGGACTTTTGTACTTCTGGCAGCTAGCTCTTGTGCTGTGAAGGCTTCTAAAAAAGGCACCTTCACCCAACCCTCCCCTACAAGCAACAGGCTGCACCATGTCACCCAGTTGTGCGCTAGCAAGGATGTGGTCCTGTGTGCGCGTCAGCACATCAAAGCCTTCTTGTGTTTAAGAATTCAGCTATCTTGAGGGCCATCCTATTGTGTCTTCAGCTATCCTCTTCAGGGACTATCCTGGTTGGATTCTATTGCTGTGAAAAGCACCGTGACCAACTAAAACAACTTGAGGAGGAGAGGGCTTATTTGGCTTACACTTCTGCATCACTGTGTACATCTGGAAAACAGAGATTAATAGGACTGTCTCAAAGGGAAACTCAGCTAAATGTTGACAGCATAATAAATACGTCTGGTTCGTGACAGTTATGTAACATGTGACAGTAAAACTCATGACCGATGCTGTTGTTTTTTATACTGCTTTTAAAAACATTTTAGGCAGGGTCTCTTTATTATGTAGCCCTGGCTGTCGTGGAATGCTGGCCTCGAACTCACAGAGATCCACCTGCCTCTGCGTCCAGTGTGCTGAGAGTGGAGGAATGCCCTTCCACGTCCAGTTTCATGCATCTTTGATTACTGTGTCCTTTCCCTCCTCCCTGAATCCCTCTATCACACACCAGCATAAAGAAGCAACTTATTCTGTCAATTCACATTTTTAATCCACACAAATGTTTCCTAGCAAAGAACTAAACAGCACCTGCCATTCACGCATCTAAAATGTAGCACAAATTGTTAGAAGGTCTTATCAATAAAAAACAAACCCGGAGCCCGGTATTGGGTGAATGCTGGAAGATCAGAGAAGCAGAACAACCACAGCTTCCTCACCTCGCCAGTCCCTCAGCTGATCCTGTTCCCTCAAACTGGAAGCCTCTGTGTCCTCATCTGAATGGGTCTCAGCTGAACTGCTGCTCAAAGCCTAAAAGGTTAACCACCTCTAATTCCTGGTCCTCACGCCTTAAATACCTTTCTGCTTCCTGCCATCACTTTCTGGGATTAAAGGCATGTGTCACCGTGTCTGGTTGTTTCCAATGTGGCCTTGAACTCACAGAGATCCATCTGGAATGCTAGAATTAAAGGTGTGTGTGCCACCATTTTCTGGCCTCTATCTAGTGGCTGTTCTGTTCTCTGACCCCAGATAAGCTTATTAGGTTGCACAATATTTTGGGGAACATAATATCACCACACTAAAGACACTAAATTTTCTTTTCATTCTTGGTTTTAGATTCTTTTATTTTATGTACATGAGTGCTTTATCTGAATGTAAGTATGAGCCTGAGGAGGTGTGAGGAGGGAGTCAGAGGCCCTAGAACTGGAGTTACAGACAGTTGTAAGCTGCCATGTGGGTGCTGGGAATCGAACCTGGGTCCTCTGCAAGAGCATCAAGTACTCTTAACTATTGAGTTAATCTTTTCAGCCCCAATTTGCTTTTTTTTTTTTTTTTTTTTTTTTTAAATAACACAACTTAGTCATAAAGATCTGGCCAAGCCACTGTGAATCTATCTTGTGTGGACGGGGGAGATGAGCTATTTCTTTCAGACAACCAGGTCATGGTGACTCACGATCATCGGAAGGAAGTCCCTTCTCCACTCACAGCTACTCCAGTGAGTGACCCTTGGGGTCAGGCAGTGAGGACTGAGGTTCTAGTGAGGTGAATCTGTCTGTGTCCAACCCTGTCACCTGGTTTCTGACTCTCAGATGCTACGTCCTTGGCATGCACCCTGGGCACGTTCTCACAGCACCTACAGCTTCTCCATGGTGGAAAGCTCCAAAGTTAATGGACCCCAACCCTATCTCCCATTCAATATTGATTTCACAGCATATTTACCCGCCTTATTCGGCTACATATCCCCAGTACAAGTGCTCAAAAATTGTTTACCAAATGAAAAGTGCTCAAAAATTGTTTACCAAATGAATAAACACAGCCTATTCCCTTTAATGGACCACCCCACCCCCTATATACAGATGCAGTCCTGTTCTTTGTTTAGGATGTTGCGCAAACGCCGCCCTCCTTAAGCACTCGCTGCCCCGGACCCACCAGTGGCCGTGACTTCTGTAGTTGTCTATGGCAGCTTTTCATTTCTACAAGAATATCAACATGCATAGCTGAACCTGTGCTGCCAAGACGTCACCCTGGTGGACAGATTGATGTTCCCATCGTGCCTGTAGCTTACTACCCCAAGACCATGTCCTGGGCCTTTAGAAACACCCAACAAATACCCCCAGCACTGGCATACGGTGAACTGTTGTTGGTGACACATTTTGTTTGGTCTGAGGAAATATCATTCTTGCCTTCACTTAACTTGATCCCAGATTTAAGGAAGCAATTTGCATCTTCCTGGAGCTAATCCTGCAGACCAGTGATGCTATGACCAAAAGGCAGACAGTACTGTGGTCAGGGAGGTGGGGGATGAGGGGATGAGTGGGGGGGCACAGGGGACCCACTTCCATCTGCACCTGAGCTGCTTAGCCTCCTCTGCATTCCACAGGACACAAGAACGGGTGTTCCAAAATGTTATTTTTTTAAAACAAGAAAGTAAAATGCCAATCAGATCTGATTCTCTCTACTGCCAACCAACCTCCAAACTCTTTTTTTTTTTTCTGTGTCATGCAATCATCTTGGTAGGGTACCAGCCCACCTGTCTAACTGTCGGAAGAGCCCCTTGTCATTCTCCACCAAGTATCTTGAAAATGTGTTTTACTTTTACTGAAGACATAGCAATTCCACAAATGGACAGGGTCACCTGAGCACTAGAGGGAGCTCCACCTAAATCCAGTACTAGGACACTGAAAAATAAGTCAGAGTCCATCCCAGACAGAGTACCATGCGATCACTAACAGTACATTCGCTAGGTTATCAGAGATGGGAGGAGATGCTCATGATGGCGTGTTAATTGAGAAAAGCAGAGCATAGACCCATATGAGCCATGAGAGATTGGAAAAAAAAAAAAAAAAAAGTCCTGCTGGGCTGGAAAGACAGGCGACTCTGCTTGCTACTCTTGCAAAGGACCCCCGGTTCAGTAATAAGGGACAGTGAGGTACAGGGCCAGGTAAAATGTATTAGGGAATGAAATCAATAAGGTACATTCACGACACAGAACAAGGCAGACGTTGCTGATCCAGCTGTTGTTGTCTTGCTGTTCTGCCCAGCTGTTCTGCCCAAAGGCGATGGGAACTGCTGCTCTGACTATACAAGAGCATGAGCGACCCCTTCCCTCCCCCCCCCCACACACAGTGCACGCAAAGTGTGTATGCTCACATAGGCACACAACACATGCACAAAATTAAAAACAAAATCTTTTTTTTAAAAGATGTACTATAAAGCAGCTGGAAAGATTGGTCAGTGGTTAAGAACACTTGTTCTTGTAAAGGACCTGGGTTTGGTTCATGGTACCTAACTGGAGTCTTACAATTCCAGTTCTAGGGAATCTAACGCCCTCTTCTGGCCACTGCAGGCAAAACACGTATATATGTATGTATAATAAATCTTTAAAAGAAAAATGTAAAAAATGTACTGCCACAACTAAAAAGCAGTACTAGAGGCAAAAACGCTGAAAACATGTACTGACGTCCCTGGCTGGCTAGACTGTGCGTGTCTATTACATTCTTTTGATTTATGCTGCTTTTATTACTGGAATAAATAGACATTTGGAGACGCTAACAGATTCATTTTGACTCATTCCTTCTACATTCTCTACAAAACCATAGGGAAAACAAGAATCCAGCCTTGGGGTCCAGCATCGCTGTGCTAGGGCAGCCAGTCCAACCCAAATAACCATGTTCCCAAGAGTCTGGAGACTTTGTGTCCGCCTGTGACAGCACCCCTCACTGGCCCCCTCTGTATTTCCCTGACCCTTCTGCTAACACCCTTCCCAGTTTCAGGAAAGCACATAAACCTTGACTCCACTCTCTCTGTTTTCAAGAAGTCCAGTTCTTGTGTAATACGACTGAAGCGACCCAATAAATGAGGGTTGGGAACTTCATGACAAGTCCCACTGACACGTGTATAGGTAGACCAGCCAGCATAGTGCTGGATGCTGGAACCTGAGGCGCCGCTAAGCAGCATGGGCATTGGCACCTGGCCTCTGCCTCAGTTACACCTCGGGCGGGGTCAATATGGGCTAGGCTTCTCCAGGTACATTCCCTCAGCTCTCTGCCTTCCCACTGCTCCCCCAGCCTGTCCTTTCCTGTCTCTACAGAACAGAAGAGTAAAGGGACTTTTGTCTGGGATCTACCAGTCAAGATGGAGACTGGGGACCAGGGACCGAGGTCAAGGGAAGACACATCAAGCTCACAGCAGAGAGGAGCGGCTGAGTCTGAAGACCGGGCTCAGTTCCTACTCTGACATTTCACTCTCCTTGGCCCTTGTTTCACGTGTAAAAAAGGAATGATAGGTTCTTGGGATTTTTGTTTTATTTTTAAAGCAATGGACCGTGTTTTTAAAAAGCAAAATAAAGTTACAGTTATGCGTCATTGTACAACAGGGACACATCCTGAGCCCTGTCATTTGGTGATTTTGTTATGCAGAAGATGTTATAGAGTATTGATATACAATTTAGACGTAAGATGTACTGCACACCAGGCTCTATGGTACATACCATCAAATATACAATCTGTCACCCACCAGAACATCATAGTGGCCCTTGATTGTATTTAAAATACAGACAGATAAAATGAGAAAGGCTCTGGCTGAGGAGCTAAAGGTGAGACAGAACTCAATTTTCTCACTCTCCTTAGGAAGAACCTTCTAGTGCCCTTCCCAGGAACACGAGCATCTGAAGTGGGTGGCCCAGAGATCCCTCGTTCCATAGTCCTTGCACTCCCCAAGTGCGATGCAAACTTACCGGTCGATGGCAATGACCCCGAGGGTGAGCATGCTGGCCGCGCTGATCAGCAGGTAGAGAAGAGCAGAGAAGTTGCACCAGACCACGCCAAAGATCCATTCCCTCCGGAGGGAGCTGGTCACCACAAAGGGCAGCACCAGCACGGACAGCAGGAAGTTGGACAGGGTCAGGCTGAAGACGAACTTGTTGCTGAGGGTAAGGAGATAGGACTTCTTGTACAAGGTGACGACAATGACCAAGTTGCCCAGGCAGACGAATACGGTGATGATGATGATGGCAATGAACTCGGTAACAACACCCCCTTCACCACCCTCGGCGGCAGTGAGGTTGCTCAGCTCCTTCCTGTAGTCGAGGGAGGAGTTGAGGCTCATGGTCAGTGCACCCCGGGATGCGGTGAGCAGAGCATGCTGGACGGCTGTGGAGAGAAGACAGGAGCAGGAATGGGAAAGACTCATCAGATCCCATCACTGGCACTTTATGAAAGAGAGAGCCAAGGCTTAGCAGGGCTAAGTCCTGGACCTCACGTTGACCAACTGTTGGGAGTCTCTTGGACAGTCTTTCCCGAGAAACCTCTACAATTTGATTTTTTGGTTTGTTTTGTTTTACACATCTTGCTGACTCTGTAATCGACTACTGTATCCATCTAACTCCCTATGGTAGCTTGGCTTTGGAATGTCTGCCAAAGACTCATATATCAAAGCCTTAAGCACTCGGCATGGCACTGTGAAGGGGGCTGGGGGTGAAGCAGTTAGGACGTGGGGCCTGACGGGAGATTTTAGTTCATTAGGGATATACTCTTCTGAGAGGATTATGGAACCCTGCCTCTTCCTCTTTTTCTGTTTTGCTTACTGACTGCTCCGAGGGCAGCCACTCTTCCTTACCATGTACTTCACTGTGAGATGCAGCCTGTCACATGCCCCAAACAATGCACCAATTGCCCCCCCTACCCCAATTTGGACTAAAACCTCCCAAACTCTGAAGTAGAACACCACTCATCCCCCACCCTCCCTTTAAAAATTTCTCATGCAGTACTGGGCATTGAATCCAGCATCCTGCATTAGGTAAGCATCGACCACTGAGCTATAACCAGCCCAAATCTTCACTTTAAACAAGCAGCCAGAGGGACAGGGGGCTTTGACTTAAACATGCTCTGTAGGACATTTTGCAGACTGCTGCTCTGGACCTTTGCTCCTCAGGGTGGATTTTCTTTTCTTTCTTTCTTTCTTTTTTTTTTTTTTAAAGATTTATTTATTTATTATATATACAGAAGAGAGTGTCAGATCTCATTACAGATGGTTGTGAGTCACCATGTGGTTGCTGGGAATTGAACTCAGGACCTCTGGAAGAGCAGTCAGTGCTCTTAACCTCTGAGCCATCTCTGAGCCATCTCTCCAGCCCCATCAGGGTAGATTTTCAACTAGCAAAACTGTCTGTCATCAGACAGGCTGCAGGCCACCTGCAGTTACAGAATCAAAATCTACACTGTGACGTCCCAGCTGACTGCAAATGCATTAAACTTGACCACAAGATTATCCTAATAACAATTCTGAGTTTCTGAGCAGCATTAATCAATCAAGGTTAATGCTAGAACAACTGCTCTCATTAGACATGGCCGAGGCAAGGAAGCAATTAGGGATTGTGGATGGGGACAGGAAGACGCCATATTGGCCCACACAGACTTCACTGTCTATTAGGTAGGGTCCCTGCTCTCAGGAAACTAGCTCAGGATCTCAGCTAAAATTCAAGGTTGACACATCTTAAGCATAAAATATGTAGACTAATGTTTCTCCAGAACCTTCCATCTACTTTAATCAGCCAAGGGAAAAAACAAAAAAACTCTGCAGGTTGCTTTTCCCACCTGCTCTCATTGTCCATGAACAGAAAGCACCAAAAAGACAGACAGCTTTTGGTGAGGCAGCCAAGGTCCCTGGTGACGAAATCATAGCACACAGCAGGAAGATGGTCCCCAAACCTTCCTGGAGGACCTGCCATTTCTGTCCATGCACCTTTGTCGGGGGGGGGGGGGGAGACACGGGGACAGGGCCCTGGAGTCAGCTAACAAGCTCTGTCTTCAGGGAACCTAGCCTCAGCCCTGCTGTCTGGAGCAGCCCCCCGCAGTGAACCTGGCCTCTGGAGCAGCACAACCCTCATCTTTGGGGTAACCTTCTTTCTCACTGCCATCTCTTCAGGTCTCAATCATCTGTCACCATGGTGTCTAGAGCCTTTATTAAGACAAGACCCCCACATCTGCTTTTGCACTGGCTCAAGGATGTCTCCAACCCTTCTGATCTGTAATTGAATATACCGTTCTGTATATAGTCTAGCTAATGTCAAGTGCAAAGAGTCAGTTTTCTTTAGGATCAGGACCAATGTCCTTACAGTATTCACTCTGAGAACACATTTTCTTGTAGCAATTTTATCACCCTGTTGGGCTTATGTAAGTATGTGGTCAACTTATTCTATGCCAAGTTTGTATCATAGGAAATACTGTGAAGACAGATGTCCCCAGTCTTGAACATACGGAATTAATGTTTCTAAAGCTAAGTACAACCATCATTTCTACTAAAGTTTGCATTGTGCATGTCAGCTCATATTTCCAAGCTGCTAAAATATTCTAAGTCTTAATCCAGTTATGCAATGTCTTAGCTCCCCAGCGTTGTGACATGAAGACGCTTTGTAGGTGTGCCGAATACAAACATGTATGCAAGGTTCTTTCAGGTCTTCACCTTTAGTTGCCAAGTTGTGGATTTTGTTGCCTCTAAGTAAACTATTAGTTGGCATCTCAAAACAAAGTCTTCATATAAGCATATCATTCTGCAGCCAGCTGCAATAGCTGTAATGCGGTCATTAAGAAAACATTTGAGATGGCCAGTGGTGGTGCACACCTGTAATCCCAGCACTCAGGAGGCAAAAGCAAGTGGATCTCTGTGAGTTCAAGGCCAGCCTGATCTACAGAGTGAATTCAAGGAAAGCCAGAGCAACACAGAGAAACCCTGTCTCGAAATAAAAAAAGAAAAGAAAAGAAAGGAAAACAGGCTTGGTACCAGCAATGGTGATGCACACCTTTAATCCCAGCATTTAGGAGGCAGAGGTAGGAGGATCTCTGTGAGTTTGAGGTCAGCCCGGTCTACATAGAAAGTTCCAAGCTAGCCAGGGCTCCATAGTGATACCACCTTTAATTTTTTTTTTTCCTCCCGGCTAACTGAACAGGGAGCCCTTAAAGCTGTGACTGAAGTGAAAAAAACTATTACAAATGATTATGTCCTCAGGACAGAGACTTGGGTCCCATGTCCCAGCACCTGGTCAGGCTCACTGCTACGCAGTGGGCAACTGAATAACTTTGCTGGCAAATGACTTTTAATACTCTGTAAAAGAGTTAGCATCATAAAGGCGCCCTCGCTGTGCCCCTGAGAGAATAAAAATGGATGCAAAGTTCCCAGGAGATGAGACCAAGAGAGTCTCCCCTGATCCACCAGTGACTGCAAAATGAGGGGGCTAGAGCTGGCAAGGGTCCTTGAGGTCTCCCGGTCCAATCCTCCCCGGGAGGTGATGAAGAATGTGGGTCAAAGAGGTACCCACCCAGGGAAATCCAGATTCCTAGTCTCTGCCAGTAGGTCTGAAGTAGGCAGGCACAAGCCCCAGCAGATCCCTCCCCAATGGAGCTCTAAAGAGCCAGAGAGAGAGGATTTGGAAGGCCCCAGCCATCACAGGCTTCCTGGCTGACAGCCAGCTTACCCAGGGGCCTGACAAGCCAGGGCCCATTGAATAGCACATTCCAGTGTGACTCACATTTCTACTCTCCTAAGCACCCTCGGCTGCCAGGCACCGAGGTGTTTCTGAGCTTGCACACTGCTCTCACCAACAACCCAATGCTCCTGATGCACGGCTAGACGGGAGCACAGGTGGGGTGTCCATGCATGCTCAGCAACTGTCCCTGAAAGAGCTAAAGACCCAGGAAGGTTGGCAGCTACGCATCTTTACCTTTAAGGCCACAGATGCAAGGGGAGCTGCCCTCAGACTCCTGGCAACAGCCTCAAGTCATCCAAAGCCAAGTCTTGTCATTTAAGACAGCGATCAATAGCCTTTTTTTAAAAATTAAAACACAAGGCAGGGCTGGAGAGTACAGAGATGGTATCTGTGAGTTGTACAAACTAGTGTGTGTGGTGATTCCAGTACAAACACTTTGAGGCTCGAGCCACAAGGACAGAATTACCACACTGGCAGCTTCTTTCTTCCATGACTCCAAATTTGGATATTTTGTGACCCTGCCTCATATTCTTCCCTAGAATTCTGATTGTGACTGGCTTGTACTGCACTTCCTACTCCATTATTGCTGCCTGCGTCTGTGAGGATGACAGCGGTTTAGGAGCTGAGACCACATACGGACTTCAACACCGGACCACCTGGGGTAAATAAAACCTAGCCTTTCCACTTTAGTTCCATGACTAAAGGTGAATGCACTGACTTCTGTTTTTCCTTGCCAATGGAATGACTTTTATCTTCCACATAGAAGAATTGTGAGGATGGATTTGTTTGTGTCCAGCACCTAAAACAACATCTGGCACAAGCTTGCCTTTGCTGCAACAGTTTAACCTCATTCTGCTCTGGAAATGGCCTTTCTTTTATTTTCTCACTGGGGCAAATCCACATCACCTCCAGCTCCAGCAGTCAGTCCTTGACCTAGGGTGAATGTGTTCACAGCCGCTGGCTTGGGGATGACAGAACTCTAGGTTCAGGACTTCGGCTGAAAGTGCTAGAAGACAAACCAGTCAACTGAGGGGCTATATCGTCTGATACAACAAGACTGTAGCTTTGCATCGGCTGCTCACTCTGACACTATGCAGGAAAGGTTTACCAGGAAAGTGAGAGTGAGTAGTGTGGTGCCCTGGGAAGAGAAAGGGGCAAGATGCACACTAACCCATCTACAAATGCTCACGGAAGAGCTTGTGATTCTAAAATCTTGTTTTTCTCAGTTACATACACAGACTGTCCCTGTCCCCTACTTACGATAACTTCCATAAGTATCTGTCACTTGAAACTCAGCCCTGACTAATTTCCTAACACATCATGATTTACATTCAACATGTCAAGATTCTACCTCTTTGCCAAGTTTACACCAACTCCTCAGGCACAGCTCTGCTATCTCAGCTGCCTTCTGGAAACTTCCTTATCTTCTTGGACTCATGGCTTGCCCTTGCATGAAAGTGCAGAAAAGCTGTTCTGCTCCAGAGCAAGGTATCTGTAGGGTCAGAAGATCCGTATCACAGTCCACATGCACTGAGGCAGAGGTGACTTTCCATGCTGGTCAGTGTGTTGTCAACTTGACACAAGCTGGAATCCTTTGGGACGAGAGGACCTCAACTGAGGAAATGTCTTCACCAAGGTAGCCTGTGGGAAAGTCTATATGGTATTCCCTTTATTAATGATTGATGTGGGAGGGCCTAGCCTGCTAGAGGTGGTGCCACCATGGGCAGGTGGTCCTGAGTGATATAAGAACGCAGTCTGAACAAGCTATGAGGAGCAAGCCAGTAAGCAGTGTTCTTCCAAAGCCTTTGCTTCAGTTCCTGCCTCCAGATTCCTGCCTCCAGGTTCCTGCCTCCAGGTTCCTGCCCTGCTTGAGTTTCTGCCCCGACTACTCTCAGTGATGGACTGTTAGTTCCCTAAGTTACTTTTGGTCGTGGTGTTTTATCACATCGATAGAACCCCTAAAACACCTCCCTACTTCCAAATAGAACCATCAAAGGACAGCCAGAAAGACTGCACATAACAGGTGATGATGAAGGGGGCAGGGCTCCTAATACTTCTCTAACAAATGGGCCACTAGACAGGACAAGACGGGACTCTCTGCTCTGGAGCTTAGCTGCAGAGAAAATAAGTTCATTCTGGCAGAAGGTTCTTTTCTGATAACCTTGGGTACCCCCTGAGTGAGGTCATGGCTCATGTCCTTCTCCTTGCCTTCCTGAAGCTAGTCTCTCCCTCTGAGATGGGACCTTCCCCTTCATTCCAACCCCACATATCCTATGAAACATTTCAGGAAGCGCTGACCAGCCTGGAAGGCTGGGACCAAAGATGCCTTTATTTAAGGGAATGGAATGCAAACAGATAAACACATGAGATGCTCAGCTATCCCCCAGATGAGGAGATATTCCAAAGCATCACTTCAAACAAGCCCCAGTGAGGTCACTGTGCTATTTTGATCATACTCCCAGAGGCTCATCATCTGTGCACCTCAAAGCACCTTATGTACATCAATCCCAGTAGCTGGGGGTGGGTGGAGCTGGGAAGAAGGTTCTAATAACCACCTTGTTTGTACTTCAGATAACTGAAAGGAGTGTGAACCCCCACTCCAATCCCACCCACAAACAAGGCCACACAGCTTGACAAGAGCCAGGAAGGGATCACAGGTCCCTGGCCTCCATACCTATGTGTATACAGAGCTCTCTCCCCAGTCTCCCTTCATCATGCTCTGGCAGTCACATGAAAGTCAGTCTAAAGATAGCAGGTACAGGAAAATGGCCTCGGTTACCCTGGGCAGATGTGCCCCCCACTGGCCTTCCCAGAGTAGCTATAGTGTTCAGTGCTTTGCTCTGCTCCCTCGCTGGGTCCCACAAAGCCAGTCATGTGCTTGTTCAGAACCTCTTGGCGTGTGAATTAGATCTGGGCTCTGGTCTGCTTGGGAAAATACATCAAGGCAAAGAAAAGAAGCAAGCATGGGAACCCTTATGGTCTCTTTCTGAATTCTTAATTTGCTGGGCAGAAACCACTGTCAGCAACCCCTTTGCAGCATCCTTGGGCTCTACAGCTGGGAGTCTGTGGTTTGGGTTTCTTTGCTAGCTTCGGCCGCTATGACCCTGTCCATGAAAGCATAAAAAGTGTGCCTGTTCAGTATCCGTCCAGATCCAGGCTCTTGACTTGCTACTTAACCTCTCCGGACATCAGTTCCCATCTGTAAAGTAGAGGAAAAGGGAGTGCCTGTTCTAGAGCTTGTCAATATTTGTGCAGTTCCTAAAATAGTGCCTGGGTTCATGGTAAGTGCCCACTAAGGAAAAATAGGAAATGGGCTGAGAAAGGTTAAGCTAAAGGTAATTAAGCTTAGCTCTGTAAGCTGGTTCTGTGGCTGCCAACTGACCCTTAACCCATCCACTCATCACAACACATGAGCGTCTACATGGTCTAGCCTCATTTCATTTCATGTCTCACCCACACATCCACCGCTGCACAGATCCAGCAGCTGGGCTCGGGGCTCTTCACTTTCATTCTACTCCTGTTGAAGCGTACCACCTACTAAGAATATCCCCCCTGTTTGTAGAATGAAGGAATGAAGAGTTAATAGTCTTTAATAAGTCTATTTGTCAAATGACCTTGTCGAAAGAGAAGCAAACTAATAAATGAAAGGAGACCGCAGGCTTGGGATAATGCAAGAAATCCATGAATTCATGACATTGGACTTGACAATGCTATCATGGACAGGATACCAAAGGTGTAGGCCACAATGAGAGA
Source organism: Onychomys torridus (assembly GCF_903995425.1). Lineage (NCBI taxonomy): Eukaryota > Metazoa > Chordata > Mammalia > Rodentia > Cricetidae > Onychomys > Onychomys torridus. The sequence continues at coordinate 29,265,584 of NC_050453.1, forward strand.
GAGAGAGCCAGAGATAGACACACTCTGTCTGTCTGTCTGTCTGTCTCTCTCTCTGAGAGAGAGAGACAGACAGACAGTCACAGAGAAATAGACAAATTTGATTTCCTGAATTTTTTTAAACTGTATGCATTCAAAGATACCCCCACCCCCACTCTACCCCCAAGGTTTCTCTGTGTAACAGCCCTGGGTGTCCTGGAACTCACTTTGTGGACTAGGCTGGCTTCAAACTCAGAGGGATCCACCTACCTCTGCCTCCTGAGTGCTGGGATTAAAGGTGTGCACCACTATGCCTGGCTAAAATAGTCACTTTTTACTCAACAGAATAAAAAGGTCTCCCGCAGAAGTGGAGAAAGTTATGTATCTGATAGGGCATTAATATTCAGAATACATAACAGACACCTAAAACTCCAAGAACAAAACTTCAAACAACCCAACTGGAAAACAGGCAAAAGCCTCGAATGATGTTTCTGCAAAGAAAGCAAGTATAGCCAAGAGCAAATGCTCAACATCACGAATAAGTCCTAGAAACACAAAGAGATCCCTCCACTCATTAACAAACAGAAACGGGAACCAAGGGTTGGTGACGCTATGACGAAAAACTGTCCCTCTCTGGGCATGGTGACACACACTTTTGAGCGTGTGGCTGGAAATCCCACACAATGCAGAAAGCTTGAGATGGCTAAGTCTCCTAACGAGCTGGGAAGCCGCTGCACCTAGGCCACAGCTAGACAACCCTTCTCGGTGAATTCTCTGTAGGCAAGTTTCCTTGCTGAGAAAAGCAAGCCAACTTCAAACACAGGTCAAGGATGGAAAGAGAGATGCCGAGGAAGGTGAACTGCAGTGTGGTTGTTACAGAGCAATCCAAGAGCTGGTAAGAACAGATGCGGTGGGGCGGCCATTCATTCTCCCATCCCCTTTCAACCATCCTTGTCTCATTATCCTCAACCCCTGGCACAAAAGCTCCCACCACCTTAACTTGTTCATCCTTCCCCATGGCAACCCTAAATATGCAATGTAACCACCGCGGAGTGCACCTCCAGTAGCGATTTCTAAAACCGTACTTACCCCCTGGAACGCTTCATTCTGGACAGCTGAGTTTTCTGAACTAGTAAGATGTTATTAATAGCACGTTAACTCTTTCTAGTCAGCTTTTCCGCAGAATCCATGAAATCCATCATACTTTCCCAAATGTTTTATCTTATGTGTATGGATGTTTTGCCTGCATGTGTGTCTGTGCACCATGTGTGTGCCTGGTGCCAGACGATGCCAGAGAGGGCATCAGAGCCTCTAGAATAATGGGCGTTACACACAGTGGTAAGCTGCCATGTGAGTGCTGGCAATTAAGCCTAGGTCCTCTGGAAGAGCAGCCAGTGCTCTTAACCACGGGGCCCTCCTCCAGTTCCTTTTCCCTATATTTTAAAACAGAGTACATAACACACAAATCCCCTCATACATGGGCCTTAGGAAGCAATTCCAACACTATCCCTCCATTTTCAAACCTCCAAGGTTGTCAGCTTCACAACTCATCAGCGAGTGGGTTCTGACAGGGGGCCATTGTCACATGAACTCCGCTTCCCCACAACACTGACAGCGGTCATACGGTGTCCCTGAACACCAACCATGCCAGTGAGTGTCTGTTGTCAACCTGACACAGCCTACAATCACTAGGGAAGAAGGAACTTCAGTTGAGGAATTGCTTCTATCAGATTGACCTGTGATCACGTCTGTGAGAGACTGTCTTGATTGACGACTGACAGGGCAAGGGTCCATGCCACTGTGGGCTGCACCATCCCTGAGAAGGTGGGCCTGGACTAGCATAGAAAGTTAGCTGAGTGTGAGTGGGTGAGTGAGCCAGAGAGAGGGCCGGCAATCAGTGTTTCTCTATGGTTCCTATCCCGACTTCCTTCAAGGATAGACTGTCATCTGGAAGTGTAAGCAAGTGAATAACCTTCTCCTCCCCAGGCTGCTTTCAGTGATGGTGTTTGTCACAGCAACATAAGAACAAACTAGGACACCCATAGTGCCTTGCCTATTCTAGTTTATGCTTTCAATTTTCTCTGCTAACCTTCAGCCCTCCATCTCCCTATATTCAACCTGCAATTCTCTGCTGAGTTCATAACAGAGCGTGTGAAATAAGAGTTAGTGACTTCGGCAGGGAGGGCTTCCCCACAAAGATCAGTGGTAAGCACTCCATGGTCTCATAGGAGCCACTTCCTCCGGTGTCTTTGAGGTGAGCTGATTTTCTCCCGGGCAGGTCCATGATAAATGATGTGGCTCGGGCCAACAGTAGCATGTTCCAGACACATGGGACCCTTGAAACAGCCAGAGCTTGGAATCTGGCTTTAATAATTTGTAAGTAATATGGAAGAAACTGCTGGATTTGAAAGCAAGGTTGCTGAGTCCCATTGGATTTCACCCACCGGAATGAATGAATTATGTTCAATTACACCGACCAGTTGTCCCTGGGCTGTTCCAAAAGGCAAAGTTGGAGAAACCTGAGTTTCCTGCAGAGACAGTAGGGGTCCATGCAGAAGGTCTGAACAGCCTGTATGAGGAAGAATGTCACTGTTCCTGGCTGCCACACTCCCCTTCATTTAACTTTATATAAACTATCCTACCTCACGTTCTCTAAGTGGATCATTTGGTGGGGGTCACTGAGAGGGGTCCTCCCAACCAAGTACACCCAATAAGGGATATTACAGTAAATGTCTTTGTGGTCAAGAAAATTCAAATGCATTTTTCACATGGTAATTAATTCCCAGTAGCTTTTTGTTCTTAGGCGTGTCCTCTAGTTGAAGAGATAATAAAAGGGCAAGGGAGAATTCATGTGGGCTGGGAAAGCCATTCCTGTGCCCCAGGCCATGAGCCTCCATAGCACCACTTATTCCCACTTATTTGAATAGCATGTAGCTCAAGGCCTGACTAACACTAGACTAGAAGAAGCCTTTCTGGAACATTCTGCTCCTACCATGGTTGTTACCATCACCATACCTACAGTTTTCCTGTTCCATTTTAGCTTTTTTTTCAGACACATAGATCTTTATACAGCACAAGGGGGTTTTTGTTTATTTGTTCGTTTGTTTTTTTAAATGAGGTTGTGTTCCCTTCCAGGTGACTTACAAATGAATGCTTCCTGAATGTCTTCTACAATTGCCTTTGAGAAGATAAATATTTTATATTCTCTCCACACACATTCTTATGGATTGAAGTATCTCCCTGACAGACTCGTGTGTTGAAGACATGGCTCCCTCCCAAAGCGACGCTGAGATGTATGGCTTAAGGAAGTGACTAGTGTTAGTATTTATGGGGTGCTAGGAACACGTCCCGAACACGACAAGACCACAGAAGAGTTTTATTAAAGAGGATAGAGGTGACAGGCCTGTGTGAAACACATGTGAGGGCAGAGAGAGACAGAGAGAGACTGAGAGGCTGAGAGACTCATGCAAGCTGGCACTGGCTTTTTAAAGGTTGGGCCGCTCATGCGTACAGGGACTCCTGTGGGTACTCCACGCATGCGCGTAGGTTACATGGCTGCGCATGCGCTTTACGCAACCATGTAAAGCCACAGAGTCCCGGTCCCGCGAGATGTCTGACCCGGAGATGGCTATTCTGAACCGGAAATAGTTAGGCGGTCCGCCGGGCAAGCCCAACTGTGTGGACATGTAATCTCTATCAACTAGATCACACATAAAGGCAATGGCCTAATCCGTGGATAAATTCGTTGATGAACTCATAATTTAATGGACTATTGCAAAGTTGTGGAAAGTGTGGGAGGGGGCGCCTGGTTAGAAGAAGCACCTCACCGGAAGGAGTGCCTTTTTCGGAGCCCCCCCCCCCATCAAGAGATCATTGCATTTTCTCCGTCATCAATCTACTCCTCATGACAGGCTCAGAACCAGTGGAACCAGCATACCGTACGGTGGAGCCACTTAAGCCATAAGCCGAAATAGGTCTTCCCTTGCTTAACTTGTTTATCTCCAGTATTTGTCACAGGGACCAAAAGCTAACCCACACTTATCCGCTTCGACCTGGTAATCAATAGAAGAACATGGACTTTGGAGTTCTCACCCAACCTAGGTCTGGGCTCTGGCGATCGTATCCTTCAACCTCTCTGATCCTCAACTTTTCCATGAGGAAGAAGAGAGAATTAACTGACTTCATATGATTGCCAAAGGGAACAGCTGAGGAAACACGGGTAAAGGGGTTAGCGGGATGGCTACCAAGGTAAACTCTAAAATGCCTATATACATGAAGGCATGAAAGATTTAATCCATCCCACCACAGATGTAATCAAAGCCCGCTGATTATTTAGCTAGATGAAACGGATGTAAGGCAGGAGCATGTGAAACGAAAGCTTCCCCGGCTGCATTAGGGGTTCAAGGCCCCAAGATTGAAGCTAAGTACAGAAGAATACTTCCTCCCAGTGGTGAGCCGGCTTTGCATTTAGTATCCAATCACCTACTCTCCACAGCAAAGTCTGGGTCACACTTGTATTTCTACTTGTGACCATGGGTGCCCATGTTCCCCTGATTCCTTTGCTTCATAAGCCCTTCCCTTCAAAAGAAGACCTCCCCTGTGTAAGCAATAAAGCTCACAGTGATGTTAGTGAAGAGAATTGGGACCGTTGGGGAACAAGGCTGGTAAATCCAAGCAGACATCTCAGGTAACTGTCCAGCACAACCACTACTCCTAGGAGAGGTGATTTTGCGCCCTCTGCAGGGCACACCTGGAACTGCCAGGAGGCATTTGGGGTTGTCACACCAGGGAGATGCTGCCTGGAAATCAGGAAAAGGATGTTGGCTATGCCGATCAGCTCCAAAGAACAGCTAGTCAAAAATATCAGTCATGTGAGGATGGGAGGATTCTGTCCTGTAGGAGCAATATTTCTTACTGTATATGCTTAAGAAAAGTAAAACAACCCCTTTCATACACACACACACACACACACACACACACACACACACACACACACATACATACACAAGGAAGTAGTAAGAAATGAGGGAAGGCTACACTTAGAAGACCAAAACCGTTACTTCTATTAAAGGCAAACAATGATTACATGTTAATTAAGTTTTCCCTCAGTCTTATTTTTTTACTGATTATCCTCACTTTGCTAAGCAAACTAATGAAGCCCATATTGCTAAAATGACAATATTATTACATTTAACTCAATACATTTGTTGATTCTTTGAGAATTTCATACATGTAATAGCATAATTATTATTGTTGTCATTATTATTGAGACAGAGTCTCACTGTATAGTCCCAGTTGGTCAAGAACTCACTATGTAGACCAGGCTGGCCTCAAACTCACGGAGACCCACCTGCCTTCGCCTATTGAGTGCTAGGAATGGAGGTGTACGCCACCAAGCCTGGCCTTAGCATTATTATTTTTAAATGGCTCACAGGAATATTTCTTCTGGATATATTTTCTCCGGTGGCCATATATGAGATAGATACCTAAAGAACACAGGATGTCCCCGCTCTCCTTCTTCAAAATAGCCCCCCTGCTGCAGGTTTCTGGACACTCCTATAATCTTATCCTCCAGTGGGCTTTCTCCTTGTCATTCCTCACTGCACTGTGCAAAAAGTATGTACTGAAGATACTCTCTGCCCGGCTATTCTTTACGGCTGTAACACAACAGAAGCAAATACGAGCAAGTTTACAAGTGGGGGTGCAGACCACAAGCACTAAATAGTAAATAGGTAAAATAATTCCAGATGGGCTGGAGAGATGGCTCAGAGGTTAAGAGCACTGGCTGCTCTTCCAGAGGTCCTGAGTTCAATTCCCAGCAACCACATGGTGGCTCATAATCATCTGTAATGAGATCTGGTGCCCTCTTTCTGGCCTGCAAGTGTACATGCAGGTAGAATACTGTGTATATATAATAAATAAAATCTTTAAAAAAAATAATAATAATTCTAGATGATAAGTGCACCGAGGAAAAATGAAACTGCATCTGTTCCTCTGTTTCCTCTTGCTATAGGGACCCGTCTCAAACTGCACTTTCTCGGAGAAACTTGGTTCAGCTCATGAGTTTGGAGGCTAAAGCTCAAAGCATCCTCTGACTGCATCCTCTCATTGTAGGGGCATCTGAGAGGGAGTATGTGTGAGAGGCCATGAGAGACCACATGGCAAGGCAGGAAGCCAGCATATGGAAGGCATCAGAGCTTACTGGTCTACACCTCACTCCTGAGGGTGCAGGGAAGCAAGCGTGGATCCTCTGGAAGAATAGCAAATGATCTTAACCTCTGGGCCATCCTCTCTCTAGGTCCTTTAAATAATTTTCCTCTTCATATGCTCTCACACATACTCTCTCTCTATCACTTAACCTTTGCTAGTTAACTCTCCACCTTTAGCCTAGAGACAAGACTCACTTCCACCACCCTTAGATGTTTTTCTCCCCCATATAATACATCCAAGCACCTCAGACATGACATACACAAAAAAATAGAATTCACCATCTTGGCTCCTAATGTCCCCGTATATGATTTTTCATGTTTCTCCACTATGTAGAACAACACTACTCACCCCATCTCTTAAGACAGAAACTTGGGGGCTAGAGATGCACTTGCCTAGCATGAACCCTGGTCCCCGTCCCCAGCACTAAATAAAGCATTTATGGTGACATACACCTGTCACCCCAGCCCTGGGCAAGTGAAGGCATAGGGATCAAAGCTTTTCTGTGTTACACAAGGAGTTCATGCTCATCCTGGGCTAGAGACCCTGTCTGTTTTTAAAAAGAGACGACTCAGCAGTTTGAGATCACATGATGCACTTGCAATGGACCTGGGTTCAGTTGCCAGCACTTAGACCGGGCAGCTCCCAGTTCCAGGAGATCTAATGCTGTTTTCTGACCTCTGAGGGCATTTGGACACACATGTACTGCACATACATACATATAAGCATATACGCATACACATGTAATTTAAAATTTAAAAAATAAAAGACAAGACCAGAAAATTAGGACATTTTCAACTGCTCTTGCCAAATAATCCTTTGAGAGCTACAGCTCTGACTGACACTCAGGCAGTGTGATCCTGGGTCAGTTCATGAGCATGTCCAAACTGTAGATGTCCATACAGGGCAAAATAAGATTGTGTGTGTGTGTGTGTGTGTGTGTGTGTGTGTGTGTGTGTGTGTCTGTGCGTGTTGATAAATGTTAATCTGTTCCATTCCCTATGGCAGACATCCTGTGCATCACTAGAGCCTAGCTCCAGACTTCATCTATACTGACATCACCCATCTCAGAGTGCCATCCTCTCCCCCTAAGGAATTCCCATCTCTTCTTCTTATCTCTGATCTCACCCCCACTCCAATCTGTCCTTCCCACTCTGCCAGACTGATGGTTCCACACACAGGCCCGGCTGTGCCACGTGATTCCCACACCTGCAGGCTTTACTCATTAGCAGATGTCTCCCACCTCTGCTATCCCCAGTCACTCCCAGCCCTCCAGACACTGCTGCTGTCCTGCTCTGCACCTAAACAGTGTCTCCATTGCCCACCACACCCTTGCTCCCCATTCTGCCTGCCCAAGGACTTGGTGGGAAACATCCCTTAAAAAGGCAAAGAAAATAGAGATTGGCTAAAGAGACTCAGGGACAGATACAGACCCTGACCACAGAGATCACAGAAGAGAGGGGAACTGGGGAGAAGGATAGATGCAGTAGTTCTGTGTGTACCCCAATCCCCAGTGCTGGAACACAGGGTTTCCTGCATGCTAGGCTAGCTAAGTGCTCTGCCACTGAGCATGTATGTCTGTACCCCAGTCCCCAGTGCTGGAATACAGGGTTTCCTGCATGCTAGGCTAGCTAAGTGCTCTGCCACTGAGCATGTATATCTGTACCCCAATCCCCAGTGCTGGAACCCAGGGTTTCCTGCATGCTAAGCTAGCTAAGTGCTCTGCCATTGAGCATGCATGTCTGTCTCCCTGTCTGTGGTGGAGGGGAGGGGGGTTACACATGCTTGTAAACGCAGACACCTAGGGAGACCAGCCTCTCCTGGAACTGTAGTTCATAGGTAGTTGTGAGCGGCAGACATAAGAGCTGGGAACTGAACTCCAGTCCTCTGTGAGTGCAGTATGTGCTCTTAACCACCGAGACATCATCTCTCAACCCCTCTCAACATTTTTTCAATTTAAAAATAAATAATTAAATACATGAAAGAAAGACACAGTTTAGGAAAGTGTATGTCACCATAAATGCTTTATTTAGTGCTGGGGACGGGGCGCAGGGTTCATGCTAGGCAAGTGCATCTCTAGCCCCTAAGTGTCTGTCTTAAGAGATGGGGTTTGGACAGGGCTTCGGGAAAACAGAGAGCCATCAAGAAAGAAAGGACACAAAGCTAACCTCACAAAAATTAAACACGCCCGCAAAGAAAGGGTGGAAAGGGAAAACATTTGATTTGTTAACAACAGGTGGACCAAAGTCCAGAATCCAGGCGGGGCTTCTTAAATTGATGAGATTCCAATGCACCAGAAGGGGGGAAATGGTAAAGGAACTGACAGAGGAATCAGAGGAGATACAAGTTGATTTCTTAAATGTTAAGAGTGAATGCAGAAGAATCTATTAGCATTTAAAATGCTCACAACCAATGTTGTTCTCTAAGACTTGGGATAAACTTAAAATGTCATATGCAGAAGTGGGTATAAAGTACGGTGCAGCATTCATTCTGAAAGGAAAAGAAAAAGAAGAAACGATACATATTGTTCCACCTGTGGGTGTATGGATCAGATCTAAAAAACAAAAACTGGCAAAATTGGCTATAAGTCAAACAGGAAATACAGGGCTGGGAACAGGAGTGGGGTGGAGCTGTTACTTTATATAACTTTTACAATTTTGAATGTTGTGACTTTTTTTTTAAACTACATGACCTAACCCTAAGCAAGCAATCTTACATAAGTACAATAATTAGATCTCCTTTTCAACAGTCTCTCAGACCTCAGTAGACAAAAGGGAACTCTTTAAATAACTCGTTAAGCTGGGTGTGGTGGTGCACGCATTTAATCCTGGCACTTGGAAGCAGAGGCAGGTGGATCTCTGTGAGTTGTGAGTTCGAGGCCAGCCTGGTCCACATAGTGAGTTCTGGAACAGCCAGGGCTACATACTGAGACTCTGTCTCAAAAAGAAAAAAATAATAATAAAAATAAATAACTGTTTAAAATGTGCATCTTCTTTGGCCCAGATTCTACTTTGAGAAATAATTTGTATCCAGGAATATTCTAAATGTGACATAAATAAAAATAGGCAGATAGATAAAGCTGGAACAATCTAAGAGCCCATCAATCGGGAAATGTTTAAATAACAGTAAGTACACTATGAAGTACTATATAGCCATTTAAAGGAATAAAGTTGCAGGGTATGGTGATGCAGGTTTTTAACCCCAGCACTTGGAGACAGAGGCAGGTGGATCTCTGTAAATTCAAGACTAGCCAAAACTACACAGTAAGACCCTGTCTCAAAAAAAGAGAGAAAGAGAGGGAAAGAAAGAAAAGAATTATTCCTATTACTATTGAGATTGGATGATTTTTAATGTCATATTGTTCAATCAAAACAGTATAATTATGGAAATTATATATATCCCCATTTATATAGTATTTTTTCAAAAGTATATTCAACATATTCAGGTTGGTTCTAAAGCTAGAGATGTAGACAATATTATTTTATGTCTTATACTGTGATGTGAATAAACCATATATTACATATCACCTCTATTTCCAGGCATGATAATACATAAGCACTGGAAAAGACCTGGAGTGGGGGGGCTGGAGGGATTCTTCCCCCAGTGGAGTGCTTGCCTTGGAAACATGAGAACCTGTGTTCACATCCCCAGCACCATGTAAAAGTCTCATTCCCACATCTGTGACTGGCACTGGAGTGAGGGGGCAGGAGACTCCCTGGAGCCCACTGGCCAGCCTAGAGGGTTATAAACTCCAGGTTCAAAAACAGACCCTGTCTCAGAAGAACTGGGAAAGGGAGACACTTTCTTCAGTACATAAGTCAGCCATGGTAAGTTACCCATGCTCCAGTAAATCACGCCCCTCACCCTATGCACATGCAAGCAACCCTAATCAAATGTCCAAAAATGACATGAAAGCAGATGGGGGCTAGCTGGGGCAGAGGGGGTTCAGTTGGGGGTGGGGAAGAGAAGGCAAAGGGTGAGCATGGTCAAAATCATCATATACAGTGTCAAGATAGAAATAGTAAGGTGGAAGAAGGTAATCAAGCCCTGGCTTCCACATGCACACATGTACAACACACACACACACACACACACACACACACACACACACTCATTCACATGCACATGCACACACTCACACTCACACACATGAACCTGGAAGGAAATACATTTGATGTGGTTACCTCAGAGGTGGAAAAATAATCAAGGAGATGTGAAAAGAACTTTAATTGTTTATATACTCCTATGTTTAAAAAAAATCTTTCCTAATAACCTGTGTTTTTGAAAACTTACTATATACCATACAAGCTCTATCATCATGTACCCCAGATCATATACTGTAAGGGGCGGGTCTAGGCTGTACCTGGGGCTAGGTACTTCAGATTATTCCCAGTGTCACCTATGACTCCAGTATACCACAAACACAATCCAAAACAAAGATGCAAATGGACCTCATCAGGATTTAGACTTAGACTGAAAGAAAACCCCTTCCTTCATGCTCCCAACTTTCCTTGAATATATCTGCCATGAGCGCTACCCTCTCCACAGCCAGGCAAAGAAAATGACCCCAGAAAGAGACCGAAAACTAGTTGAAAGTATTCTTCTTTGAGATGGGATAGAATCATTGGTAAGATCAGGGTAAGTTGGATGAATGAAGTATTAAATCCTTCCTCAAAACTGCAAAGCACACAGACAGACAGCCTCCTCCCTCCTTGTTAATATTTTTGGGTTTAAAAGATACCACTTCTCCCCTCCATTCATGCTTTACAATGGTTCCGATAGACTGCGTCTCAAAGGTCTAATCTAGGCTGTATACTGTCAGTCTGCAGATCACAAAACACCTGGACACACAATTCAATTACTCTGCATATTTAACAAAAACGAGTTTTGAATTAAAAGCCAATTTTTTTAAAAAATGAGATTTTTGCCCCCCACAAAAATTTACAGTTTCCACAAAGCTCACATCAGACAACAATGTGTTGGGACCTTGTGATAGTATCCACAGCTGGCTGCCTCCTCACGGGGTGTCACTCTGCACATAACCCTACCCAGCCCACCTGCCCAAGCTGTACCCTGGCTTCCTGGATACATGGTCCATGGAGTGTGTGCCGTGGGACTCTACCTGGATCTGCTGACACTTAGGACGGATGAAGCTCAGACTTCAAACAGTGCACACACCCTCTGATTACTCCATACTCCTTGGTTAGGGGACTCCTCAAGCAAAGGGCCGCAACACAGCTTTGGGGTCCCCAGGTCTTGGAAGTTAGTACCAAAATACCAAGCAGATTTCTTCCCGAGAAGGTCTCTATGCTCACTCCCATCTCATTAGGTCTGTAGGACAAAAAGCCCTGAGTCAAATGACCCCCACGTGCAACGCATTGCTTAGTCAAAAGATGCTAGTTCAGTTGGGAGGCCACCCCGCCACCCGCCACCCGCCACCCGTCCACATAGTGAGTTTTAGGACAGCCAGGACTACATAGAGACCCTGTCCCAACAAGACAAAACAAACAAAGAACAGGGCAGAATATTTCACTTTCCTGACTTTCAATTTCCTCACCCATCAAAGGGGGCAATAATTGCAGTTCACAGGGCTGTCATGTGAATGGATTTAAAAGGTGAGTATGAAAGCAGTTGTCAGCCCCTTAAAAGTATAAAATAAGGTGGGTGTAGGGTAGGGCAGGAAGAGGGGCTCTGGAAGAAGGCGGGTGGAAAGCCTGGCTACATAACCTGCGGCCTCGCCCCTTCCCTATTCTTCCTAGAGGAGCTGACAAATGCATATTTTCACCTGATCTCAAAGTGGCTGAAATAAGTAAGATGCATTATATAGGCAAACATTTGGAAAAGCTGTAGCTCCAAGAAGCTAGGCTGCAACCCGGGATGGCTTGACCCGGAGGAGAGGGATCCCAAGGCTCCAGCAACCTCCAGCACCTAAGACAGTCTGATCTATCAGTGTCTGCCCCTGGGCACATCAACCGAACCCAGTTCCTTTCCCTCCAAAACTGCAACTTTCTCCCTACCTAGCAGGGAGGCGGACTAAATGGCCGCTCTTGTAAACACTTTGCAAAAGGGATAAGAGGTACGATAATGAAAAGGCAGAGTCTCAGAGTTGTGCTACCCAAAGATGCCAACGCCCGGCTGCAGCCACTGGTAAGCAGGCTGCTCTGAAGCGCATCGGGCCATCCCCAACAGACATTCTCATGCCACATGCCTTTGTCCACAGGATGCACCGGGGCTTAAGCTCTTGGCCCAGTTGGTACAGTGCTTCTCCCCAGCTTCAAAACCAACCAAAATCTCCCTCTCACAGATCTGAGGAGCAGGGGCGTCCATTCCGACGTCTGGGTTCTCCTCCCACCCAGTCTCTGGCACAGGACACCCTAAGTCCTGACCAGGACGATGTTACTCACCTGGTCCTCACGGATTCCAATTGAGGGTCACAGCCGCTGTGCCCCACACCCCCACTCCTGAGCCGGCTGCAGGGGGCGCGGCCCTCCTCGGCGGAGTCCGGGGCATGCACTGATGCTCTCCCTTCCCAGGGGATGTGCAGAGGGGCTCCGGGGGATATGGAGCAGGCTGCACTCGGCAGAACCAAGAGGGCTTCTGAAAAAGCCTCTGGCCGATCGGAGGGGCGCCCCCCCGCCCCCTCCAGGCTCTTCCCACAAAGCCAGCCGCGAAAGCGCCAGCGCCCCAAAAGCAAGGCTCGGTACAGCCGGGGACCAGCCTCAAGAAGACTTGGGAGAGGGGCGCCGGGAGAAGCAGAACACCCCGGAAAGGAAAGGGGCATCGAGGGAGGGCTGCAGACCCAGCCGGGCCGGCGCCTAGCACAATGCCTTCAGCGCCGCTCCAGCTCCATCCCCGGGCAGCCCGTCCCGCCCCGGCCTGCGCCCCCCACCTCCTCTCCCGCCCGGTGCTCACCGAAGCGCCGCGGCAGCTCAGGGCCCGGCCGCCTCCCCGCCGCTTCCTCCCGACGAGCCCAGCCGCACCGCGCCCGGGACGCGAGGTTTCGGGTTTCAGCCCGCCGAGCCCCGCTTCGCTCCTCCCGCCGGCAGCACGCGGCCCCCGGGCCCGGAGCAAGGCCGAGCAACTTTGAGGAGCTTGCGCTCCGCCTCCCGATGCTCGCCCGCCCTCGTCGCCGCCCCGGCTGGCGCCCCGAGTCCCGATGCCCGGTGTCCCGCGCCCCGCCCCGCTCTCCTCCCTCAAGCCCCTTCCTCCGCCGCCTCCCCGCCCGCCCGGCCACTTTTTTCCCATTTCTTCCCACGACCAGCCTCCGAGCAACCTCGGCCCACGGCTCTTTGTCTCGCCCTCACCCTCTCCATTCTCCCACTTTTCCTCCTGGAAACCTTTTTGTGGTTTCTACTCCGGCCTCCTCTCCTCCGGTTCCAGCCTCGAGGGACATCCGTTTCCATTTCTCTTTCCTTCCCTCAAGTACTTTTGGATTCTTCTCTCTCCACAATTGCATTCTCCTCCTCCTCCCGTCTCCAGTTGAACTCTGGACATCCTTTTCCTTATGCACCTTTCCTTCATCCAACCAACCACTGAGGGTATCTGTCTAGTACCAGACTCTGCCCTGGACCCTGGCAATATCACAGTTAATAACCCCGAAGCCAGACTTTAAGGAATGAAAGCAGGTTGGAGTGGAGAGTGGATGTAAGCAGACCTTTACAATGAATGCCTCCATGCCCTCTCAACAAAGGCGGGGAAAAGCAGAGAGAATAAAGACCAGGACCTGCTTGTTCAGAAGATGAAAGCTCCTTCTTATTCTTTCTTTCCTTCTTCCTCATCCCACATATTTCATACTTCTCCCTAGACCCCTACGTTTCTATGCTGTAATCTTAAAAAACAGAAGCGAACGGTACAACCGCGAAGAAAAAGAAACAACAAAAAGAGCACATGTGTCAGCATAATGATCAGATAAAAGTAATAATGCTTGTTGTCAAATTCCAGAAAAATAAAAATAAAATACTGATACTGAGCTTAGAGTAGTACTCAAATCCCTCTGAAATCCATCTGCTTGGATAAGTGCATTAATTATTCCCTTGTCTGCCGATTGACACTGTGGGAGCTGCCTCCTTATTATTATTGGGCAGCATTTAGAATAATAATTCACTATCCACCACCTGCTAAACCCCCAACTGCTTTAGGAAACAAGCGGGATAATGAGGGGGAACAGTAAATGGATGGCTTGCTATTCTGTATGACTCGATGCTTTTATTCAATCAAAAACTAGGAGCTAAGTCCTTTTCAAAGTCTGGGTCATCCAGCCAATTAGATGCTCAAAGCAGCTTAAATCAAGGTGTTCTCAGGAGTATTTTAGACATTTATTCCAAAATCTCTGATTATTAATTTAATTAACATGGACTCAAACACCAACTAAACCCTGCAACCCTGAGGGAATTAGCTATCCTTTTTGAGTCTCCACTTATTCATATACAAAATGGGGGTGTGGGTACCTACCTATCTGTGGGAATTAAAAGTTAAATGAAGGACTGAAAAGATGGTTCCGTGGTTCTGAGCACCAACTGCTCTTCCAAAGGACGCAAGTTGGAGTCCCAGGACCTACATCAAGTGACTTGAAACCACCTGCTCCAGCGGCATCCAACACCTTTGGCCTCTGTGGGCACCTCAACGCACGTGTGCACACACACACACACACACACACACACACACACACACACACACCCCAAGTCTGTCACTGAGAGCCATACAATCTAGACACTAAACTTTTCTGAAAGTTAGCATTCAGGAAAGATCTGGAACTATTTGTCACAGAGTGCTGCCTTGGAGCGAATGAGAATTCAGGGCAAACAGTCACAGCTCTTTTGGCTCTTGTGCGAAAGCCACCTTCCACTGAGCAAACTTCCCTCAGACTTATTCTTTCATTTTGAATTCTTCAATGGAACACATTTTTTTTTAGCTGAGGATCGAACCAAGGGCCTTGTGCTTGCTAGGCAAGCGCTCTACCACTGAGCTAAATCCCCAACCTTGAAAACATTTTTTAGCCTGCTGCTTATTAGCTGATATATTATTTATCAGAAAGGTTGTTTTTACCCGTAATTCACAGGCTCAGGACTTACTGTACATTTGGGGATAGAAATTGCTGCCAACAAGCACATTTTTTGATTGCTATCATAAGATTGTTTTGTGTTTTCCCCCTTCTGGAGCTGATATTGAGCTCTGAGCAATTTCCAGTCAGAAGAAGAAAAATAAGAAATTATTATTGAAATAATTATTTCTCCCTGTATCACTATGTAGGTGACAGCCATGTGCAAAAAATACACTAATTTTGTGTAGAATATAATTTTTTCTTGCAAGAAAGAAAAGAAATATGCACACACACACACACACACACACACACACACACACACACACACAAATACAAAAACAAAACCTTCCTTAGTGGTTTTATGAGCCATTCTTTTTTAGGCCCTCAGAAGACTCCCAAGCTGAGAGGCCTCATCCAAATGAATCCCAAATGCTTCCTGAAGAATTCTCATCTAATGAGGCATTTTTAAGTAAACTATCCTTTCATCCCATCTGTCTACATAAAGCTAGTAAAAGTAAGACAATGACTTAGACTATCTGCACAATATGGAATGTTACTGTACCGTTCTTCATACGCTTCCTCCCTACCCTCACAGCTAGACTGAAATGTCTCCTCTTCCAAGAAGCCTTCCCTGGGCAATGTGAAAGGCTTTCAAACTCTCTCTGTTACTTTTCCTACATAGAATGTACTCTGTGAGCTCCAGGCCACCATGTTCTACATAGCGAGTTCTAGGGCTACATAGTGAGACCATGTCTAGAAAAAGAAAAAGAAAAAGAAAAATGCATCTCTACTTATCTGTATTTTTTCTTTCTTTCTTTCTTTTTTTTTTTCTTTTTTCTTTTTTTTTTTTTTTTTTTACAATTTCTTCATTATTTATTTTGAGGTTGTGTGCCTGTATATGGTAGTGCCATGGCCAGTTGCAAAGGTCATAGAACAAGCTTCAGGAAACACCTCTTTCCTTCTATCATGTGTGTCTAGGGGGTCAAACTCCAGTGACCAGATTTGTCAGAAACATCTCTACCATTAAGCCTCACGAGCTTTCTAGTCAGTCCTTTTCAGTAGCCACTAGTAAATAGAAACACGCCACAGGAGAAGGTGCCTTATGGAGTGAGGCAGAGAGGTTTTCCGTCCATCAATAAAAGGCCAGGGCTCAGCCTCATAAAACATTTCAAACAGGTGATAGCTGTAGTGAGAGCCCCGTGCTGGCCCCAAGGCAAGCATAACGGTGTGTGCACGCCTTTTATCACAGCACTCGGGAGGCAGAGGCAGAGGCAGGTGGATCTCTGGGCATTTGAAGCCTGCCTGGTCTACAGAGTGAGTTATAAGATGGCAAGAGCTATACAGTGAAATCCTATCCCAAAAAAATAAACTAAAACACCCCCCCCCAAAAAAAAGCTCTAGCCCCTCAAGCAAGCAGGACGACCAAAGTTTGGATCTCAGAACTGATGTCAGATGAGTGAGGTGGAATTGGCCTGTAATCGCAGTCTCAAAAATCAGGGATGGGAATTCCCAAAGAAGCTGGCTAACTATTAGGTTGGTGAGCTCTGGGTTTGATTTAGAGACCTGTCTCAAGGAATAAGTGGAAAATGATTCCTCAAATCAAAATGTGGCCTCTACATGCACACACACACACACACACACACACACACACACACACACGTGCACCCACACATTTGTGTCTCCTCCCCCACCCCCTGTGGAAATGTGTCTCATATACACATATTTTAAAAGGAAAAGAAACCTTTTAAAAACAAACTGACAATGCCGGGCGGTGGTGGCGCACCCCTGTAATCCCAGCACTCGGGAGGCAGAGGCAGATGGATCTCTGTGAGTTCGAGGCCAGCCTGGTCTACAAAATGAGTTCCAGGACAGCCTCCAAAGCTACAGAGAAACCCTGTCTCAGAAAAAAACCAAAAAAACCAAAACCCAAAAAACAAAAACAAACAAACAAACAAAAACCTGACAGCAAAAGTAAATAAAGGATGCTTTCAGGGACCTCTGATTCTGAAACTCCGGCAGAGATAAAGCCCTTGAAGTATCTCAGATACCACAAACACAAATGATAAACTAAGTTTGTTATGCTACAGTGCTGTGGATATTGCTCTGTGTAAATAAAGTTCTGATTGGCCAGTGGCCAGGCAGGAAGTATAGGTGGGACGAGAGAAGAGAATTCTGGGAAGTAGAAGGCTGGGGATAGACACCGCCAGCCGCCGCCATGAAAAGCAACATGTAAAGACACCGGTAAGCCACAAGCCATGTGGCAAAGTATAGACTAACAAAAATGGGTTAATTTAAGATAGAAAAGGTAGATAACAAGCAGCCTGCCATGGCCATACAGTTTGTAAGCAATATAAGTTTTTGTGTGCTTTCTTGGTTGGGTCTGAGCGACTGTGGGACTGGCAGGTGAGAAAGATTTGTCCTGACTATGGGCCAGGCAGGAAAACTCTAACTACAAATGGCGCCCAACGTGTTTGCAAGGGTTTCCACCTAAAACCTAAAAAAAAAGATTCTAAAACAGAGCTAAAAACAGCTTCCTAATTGTTTCTCTCAAGTTAGCGGCAGCCTGCCGGTTTGAGCTACTATGGCGGGTTCCTGGCGTGTGCGTCTGATCTGCAGTGTGGCGGAAATGAGGAGTCTACAAGCAGCACTTTACTCTGCTGCATGGTGGATTTAGCCTTTGCTAGTTAAAAAAAAAGTTTCTGGGCTATGTACTGCTTTGATAGAACTGCTTCTAGACCCAGAGCTGGCGGTAAACTGTAGAACCGCCATGTTGGAAAGCTGAGGTGGGCGGAGCCAACAGCCACAGTGGCGTTTCAGTCTTACAAAGATGGATATTACACAGAGAATCTGGTTTATATTGTCTTTGGGATTTTTAACAGCAAAAAAAGATTTGATTGTAAAAGCTGTTGAGTTAAACAAATATGTAAATTTTAAAGGTACCTTGACTTCAAAATTTGGATATAAGGATATGTTGCTTTAAAAAAGAGTCTCTGCTTTTGTTTCCACAGAAAGCCAGAGGCTGTGGATTTGTTCCAGATTAAGATACATCAGGTTTGATCAGCCAAGACCACCTGAAAGGTCTCCTATGACACCATGGCCCAGAATGATCCAATATCCAAAATGGTTTCAAGGCAACTGACTCAGAGGTTCACCCTAATGGACTACTCCATAATCCTCAAATTTTCTTTGTGTCCCCATAAGATGCAGCGCTCCCCTCCAGCAGGAAGTAGTAAGAAAAACTACGTCCACATTTCCAAAATTATCAAGCAGGCTTTGGAGATAGAATTGGCTCACTCCTTCTCTAAACCCAGACATGTAGCTAAAAAAAAAAGGTTAAGAGATTCTTATGTCCCAAATCAAAAGAGCCCTCTGGTGTGGGACAGAAAAAAACCACTATTTTATTTAAAACAGGTTGATTATAAATACAATGTCTTTCTAAAGATAAAAAGGGGATATGATATAGATATGATAGGATGAAAGGGTAGATTAATGAACTTACTTCTAAAGAGCAACAACTCATTTAAAATGTTTTACATTGGTACAGATTTTAGTGTATTGATACAAACTTAAAGTTAATTTTGTTATACTATGCATATATTTCTACTCGTGTTTAAGGTATTGTGTTTGTATAGCTCATTTAAAATTGTAATGGATAATTAAAAATAGATTAATAATTAATCATCTGTGATAATCATACTCATAGCCATGTTAGTTAAGTCTTCTAGGTATACATAGAGATATTTCAGATAGATAGGTAATCTTCAAATACTTCAAAGACCTTCAGAATATGGCATTTAAAATATTTTTAAAATTTAGACTTTCTGGACAATGAGACATGTCTGCTCCTGGCAGCACCATTTTACTTCAGAGAGGAGGATGGGCATTGAAGACACTTCATATAGAGTTTATCTTCACCTTGACAAAAATAGCCATTTAGACAAGAAACTGTTCTTGCCTGGACTGCTTGATCGACTGGACATGCAGGACCCATAGAAAGGTGACCACTAAACTTTGCTTGACAAAATGGTCCTTCAGGTTCCTGCTTCGCAGAGGAAACTGCCAGACATTCTACAGGACACTGAGAGAAGTGATCGAGAGACTCTAGCCCTGTGGGCTGAAGACAAATGCCCCAACTTTACAAAGGAACATTAGGTGACTGTCCATGCTGCCAGCTGTCTCTGTCTACTCTTTCAAGACTCCCAAAAAATGCTTGCATCCTTCTCCCAGTTCTTAGGTAATATTATATCCTTCTGAGGTCTTTGATGTGGTTGAAGACTAGATAGTTATAATTTCCTCAGTTATGATAAAAGATACGTTAGATATAAAACCTTAGACTCATAAATATAAGATAGATAAAATATCTTCTTTAATATTGTAACTGTAATTCTTGCTGGATAATTGTTTTGTTATATGTAATTGTACTATGTAAAAGTTAAAACCTTCCTTAAAAAAAAAAAAGAAAAGGGGAAGTGCTGTGGATATTGCTCTGTGTAAATAAAGTTCTGATTGGCCAGTGGCCAGGCAGGAAGTATAGGTGGGACGAGAGAAGAGAATTCTGGGAAGTACAA
Organism: Onychomys torridus; assembly: GCF_903995425.1. NCBI lineage: Eukaryota > Metazoa > Chordata > Mammalia > Rodentia > Cricetidae > Onychomys > Onychomys torridus. Next base: position 29,285,375 of record NC_050453.1, read on the forward strand.
GGCTGGGGAGACACCGCCAGCCGCCGCCATGAAAAGCAACATGTAAAGACACCGGTAAGCCACAAGCCATGTGGCAAAGTATAGACTAACAAAAATGGGTTAATTTAAGATAAAAAAAAGTAGATAACAAGAAGCCTGCCACAGCCATACAGTTTCTAAACAATGTAAGTTTCTGTGTGCTTTCTTGGTTGGGTCTGAGCGACTGTGGGATTGGCGGGTAAGAGAGATTTGTCCTGACTGGGCCAGGCAGGAAAACTCTAACTACACTACAGACTTCATTACATTTGAAAGTTGAGTGCCCCCAAAGGACACCATCAGAAAGGGAAAAGACAATTCTTGGAATGGGCCAAAATCTGTGCAAATCACAATCTGACAAAGGCCTAGCATCCAGGTATATCCGAGGAATTCCTGTCTCTCAATACAAAGATAGCTCATTCTGCAAACGTGCAGAGGTTCTTCTCCAAAGAAGGTAAATATACAGCCAATGAGACCACAAAGCTCGTTGGCATTATTAGTCATTAGGAAAAAAAACAAATCAAAACAACAATGGCATTCTGTTTTACACCCACTGGGATGGCTATGATCAGAAAGACAATAACAAGTGTTTCGCAAGCTGTGACGGACTGGAGCCCTTGTACTTCACAGGTACTTCAGAAAACAGTTTGGCAGCTCTTCAAAAATGTCACATATAAGGTTATCACACGGCCCTGGGATTCCACATCTAGGTATCTACCCAGGAAAGATGGATGTAAAAGTCTGTACATGAATCTTCTTAGCTGTGTTATCATAACTTACCCAGAGTAGAAACTTCCCAAGGTCTCTCACTTGGATACACAAGCAGAATGTGGCAGATCCACACACTGGAACATTACTCAGCCATTGTGGATGAAATCATGCTCATGAAAGAAGGCAGACATAACACAACACATAGTGTATGATTCTTTTGACATGAGAGATCCAGAATGGACAGATCTGTAGAGACAGAAATTAGCTTATGAATAAATAGACTGGGACTAGGAATGGGATAAACATGAAAGATGGCTGACAATGGGTACAAGGCCGCTTCTGGAGATGTTTAAAACATTCAAAACTTACATTATGATGATGATGATGACCACATGAAGCTGAAGACCAATGAGCTATACACTTTACGACCTGTGAATTGTCTTTCAATAGAGATGTTCAAAACAAAAGGAATCCCCTGAAGAGTTTGTAAAAATTGATCTTGGGCCCAAGAGATACCCTGCTTGAGTTCTGAATAGCTGCTTATCTTTATTTAGTCAGGGTTACTATTTTATAATGAAACACCATGACCAAAAGCAAGTTGGGGGTAGGGGTGGGAAAGATTTATTTGGCTTACACTTCCACATCATAGTCCGTCATTAAAGAAAATCTGGTCAGGAACCTGGAGTCAGGAGTTGATGCAGAGGCCATGGAGGAGTGCTTTTATTGACTTGCTCATGATGGCATGCTCAACCTGCTTTCTTATAGAACCCAGGACCACCAGCCCAGGGATGGCACCATCCACCATGGGCTGGGCCCTCCCCCATCAATTGCTAATTAAGAAAATGTCCTATAGTTGGATCTTATGGCTGCATTTTCTCAATTGAGGTTCCCTCCTTTCAGAGGACTCTAGCTTTTGTCAAGTCAACAACAACAACAACAACAAAAAAAAAACACTAAACAGCTGTTTGCTGTTGGGCATCTACACTCCCTTCTGCAGAAAGCGTACCCTCAAAGTTTCATTGGGAAAGCTATGGCTTCCTCCTGGGGATCGACCATGGGGTTCACATGACCTTGATTTCTCTTCCAGCTCCAGCGTGCACTCTGCTTCTCAGCATCATCCATTTCTTTTTAGCCCCAGTGATTGATTTACTGGGAGACAGGAGACATCCCTCTGCTTCAAGTGAAGTCTTGAGGACGTTTTGCTGAGAACACATGCAACTGAGACTGAGAATGTGGCTCAATGGTAGAGCATTTGCCTAGTGTGCCCAAGATCTGGGTTCAATCCCTAGGACAGAAACAGGACAACAATATAGCAACTAGTTTCTTCCCTCCATGGTCCAAAGTGAGGAAGGTTTTTAGCAGTCATTTTGGGACCACAGGAGGAATCCTGCCTATGTGAAGCCCAAACTTAAGAAACAGAGCACACAGAGGGCTAGAGAGATGGCTCAACAGTTAAGAGTCCTTGCTGCGTATGCAGAGGATGTGGATTCTGTTCTAAACACCCTCATAGTGTCTCATAACTGTGATGATACTGTGTTCTCCAAAATATTGTGCACCCTGATAAACTTATCTGGGGTCAGAGAACAGCCACAATATTAAACACAGAGGATAGGCAGTGGTAACACACACCTTTAATCCTAGCATTCCAGAGGCAGAGATCCATCTGGATCTCTGTAAGTTCAAAGCCACACTGGAAAACAGCCAGGCGTGCTAACAAGAGCTTTTAATCCCAGGAAGTGATGGCAGGAAGCAGAAAGGTATAAAAGGTGTGAAAACCAGGAACTAGAGCTGGTTAAGCTTTTAGGCTTTTGAGCACAGTTCAGCTGAGATCCATTTTGGATGAGGACTCAGAAGCTTCCAGTCTAAGGAAACAGGATCAGCTGAGGAATTGGTGAGACCCTTTAAGATTCGTGCTACACATATCTGTAACTCCAGTTCCAGAGGATCTGACACCCTCAGATAAAGCGCTTTATATATACATACATGCAGGAAAAAGCTCATACACATAAAATAAAAATAAATAACTAGCCCGATGTGGTGGCGCATGCCTTTGGTCCCAGCACTTGGGAGGAAGAAGCAGGTAGATCTCTGAGTTTGAGGCTATCCTGGTCTACAGAGCGAGTTCCAGGACAGCCATGGCCACACAGAGAAACCCTGCCTCGAAAACCCAAATAAGGCTGGGCGGTGGTGGCGCATGCCTGCAATCCCAGCACTCGGGAGGCAGAGGCAGGTGGATCTCTGTGAGTTTGAGGCCAGCCTGGTCTACAGAGCTAGTCCAGGACAGGCTCCAAAGCTACAGAGAAACCCTGCCTCGAAAAACCCAAAAAAACAAAAAAACAAAACAAACAAACAAACAAAACCCAAATAAATAAATGTAAAAGAAACATCACAAAAGAGAGTGAGAAAGAACTGAGGTCCTGGTTGTACCCTTTGACCCTGGATGAAGGTTTTCCCTGCCAGTGGAGCATTCTACCACTGGTCATTCACAGGAGGCAATATTGTTTTTCTTAACTAATTTTTAAGACTTAGCATGTTTTCTAAAATGTCATTTTTATATACAGTGTGGTGTGACCACATTCACCCCCATCACCCTTTCATCTTCCCACACCTGCCAGCCCTTTCTTCACAAATAACCCCCTCCTACATCCATGTCTGTGTTTACATATTTATTTTACCCCACTGAGTTTGTTAGGGTTGCTTGTTTGAGACTGGGTAGGGAGTTATTTACCAGAGCATGGGCAATTTACCAATGGCTACATCGTTGAAGAAGAGCCATTGCCTCCCCTGGCAACCATTCACTGCCAGTAGCTCCTCATGGAGGGATGAGACCTACAATCCACCTCTCAATCCATGATACCATGAAGGGCTCATTTCTTGGCTGGACTTGCACAAGCCTCCACAGCTGCTATGTATCCCTCACTACAGTGCCCTGGCATCTCCAGAGAATGAGCTTTCTCCCAGATCTTACCTTTGTTCTGCCCTTCTACAGTGTTCCCTGGGCCTTCAGGGAGGTAATAGACATGCCCGGTGTAGGACTGAGTAGTTGACGCTTGAGTCACGGATTTGACGAGTTATGAGTGTCTGCGTTAACAGCTGCCACTGCAAAAGGAAGCTTCTTTGACCAAGGCCAAGAAGGAGCCCACAACTTTTTAAGTAAGTATGGGTTTGGAGTTGTCGCGATGCTGAGACAGTAGTGAGAAGACAGCTGTGGATCAGGAAGGCTCCTAGCTAGGAAGAGGCGGATATAAGACAAGTAGAACTAAGTAGCACTAGCAACTGGCGGTCGCCACGAGAAGAGGAAGCAAATGGTCCCCCACTCTGGCTTTCCAGAAGCTTCATTCTGCTCTGTGTTGTGTCTATCTTGGAGTGAAGTCATCTATGATTTTATGGGCTGTACGCCTCCCCTAGAGCAGTTTCATCAGCTTGCGCTCTCTCTCTCTTTCTCCCTCCCTCCCCCTCCCTCCCTCTCTCTGCGTGAGTGTGTGTGTGTGTGTGTGTGTGTGTGTGTGTGTGTGTAGGAAAAGCAAAAGTGACGGGAGGAAAATCTCAAATTATAGGATATACGGACATTTGAACATTTCTCTCAGAACCTTTGCTCCTAAGTGATGGACTATCCGTGCAAAACTGTCAGTTAAATATAGGCACTTTTCTGCAAAGATGGTCTACAGGACATAGACTTTCAGGTCTGACAAACTTATATTAGGTCCTTTTTATGCCCATTTCATTATTGCAAAAGAGTAGGACAGATAAAATTTGCTCTGCTCAAGGCAGCCAAAATCAGAGAGGAAAAGAGAGTGGACCAAAGACATGAAGTAGCTTCAGAGACAGGCTCCTATGAATACTTACTTCCGCCAACCAAGCCGCCTCCTAGTTCCTACCACTTAAAAGAAATACACATTTACCTTTTGATCTATAATAGTGGCACTCCTAGGAGTTTGCCCCAAATTATAAAACGTTGTTAGAAGACAGAAATACTTGTAATTTGAGAGGATAGAAACTACCCAGGCATCTACCAAAAGGAGGTTGGTTAAGTAAGTTAGGATTGAAAGGCACAAAGAAATGAAGAGAGTCTCTATAAAATGTAGAGGCAGCTAAGATGAATCGTTATGTCAAAAACACTTCTGCAAGATGCAGGGGTGTCTGTTATGCGTTATCTTTCTTGTGAGGTAAAGAGAGTGTGAACAGGCTGGTGTTTGCTTACATTCAAAAGCAGAAGAGCACACCAAACATGGACCCCAGAGCAGGAGAATGGCGCGGTGATGGGTATTGCTCTTGCAGAGGACTCTAGTTTAGTTCCCAGAATCCATGTTGAGTGGTACACAACGACCTGTAACTCCATTTCCAGAGGGTCCAACGCCCTGTGCTGGACTCCACAGTTTCCTGCACACACACACACACCCCACATACAAATAAAATAAAATCTTTGAAAAAGAGGTGATTCCAGTCAGGTGGTGGTGGTGGCACACTCCTTTAGTCCCAGCACTGGGGGAGGGGGGGGCACAGCTAGTTTCAGGACCGCCTGGGCTACACAAAGAAACCCTGTTTTGAAAAACAAAAACAAACAAATAAAAAAAGTGATTCTGATAAAGAAAGAAAGATTTCCGAGGAGATCACTTGATGATTTTTTTTCCTTTTCTTTTTTTTTTTTTAGTTTTTTTTTTTTTTTTTTTTTTTTTTTTTTTTTTAAGTTTTTCGAGACAGGGTTTCTCTGTGTAGTTTTGGTGCCTGTCCTCGATCCAGGCTGGCCTCGAACTCACAGAGATCCATCTGGCTCTGCCTCTCGAGTGCCACCATGGTCCAGATGATGTATAGTTTTGAATTTGAAACTTAAGTATACATTTTACAAAACTGAAAGAAAACCTAACACAAAAAGAACAAAATTACCTCTGAAAAAGGAATAAAAGCTAGAGTAAATATCCCTTTGTGGTGGTTTGAATAAGAATAGTTCCATGGGGCTGGAGAGATGGCTCAGAGGTTAAGAGCACTGACTGCTCTTCCAGAGGTCCTGAGTTCAATTCCCAGCAACCACAAGGTGGCTCACAGCCATCTGTAATGAGATCTGGTGCCCTCTTCTGGCCTGCAGTCACACATGTTGTATACATAATAAATAAATAAATCTTTAAAAAAAAAAGAATAGCTCCATAAACCACTTTTTTTTTTAATGCTTAGTCACCAGGGAGAAGCACAAAGGATTAAAGGGATTAGGAGGTGTGTCCTTGTTGGAGGAAGTGTGTCACTGGGGGTGTGCTTTCAGGGTTGAAAAACTGCATGCCACACGCAGAGTTAGTCTCTTTCTCTCTCTCTCTCTCTCTCTCTCTCTCTCTCTCTCTCTCTCTCTCTTTCTCTCTCTCTCCCTCTCTCTCTCTTTCTCTTTCTATCATTCTCTCTCTATGTCTGCCTACATGCCGCCAAGCATCCTGCCATAATAATAGACTAAACCTCTGAATCTGTAAGCCAGCCCCCATTTAAATGCTTTCTTTCTTGGGAATGGTGTCTCTTCGCAGCAATAGAACAGAATAGAATTAAGACACCCCTGGGGCAGAAGAACTGTTCTCTAGATTTCCACCAGTACATGAAAATCACCACCAACTTGGCAACTGGAAGCATGTCCTTGTGATGTCAGGGTTGGGTGGAGTCCAGATGGGCTCAGCACGTTCTCAGTTCATGAACTTGGAATCCTAAAGTCAGGGCAGTAGCAGAATTCTCCTCCTTGCCCTCAGGAGCCTGAGGTGTCCGCATTTCCTTTCTGGTTACCTGCAGGCACAGCTCTGCTCCTGTAGGCCACCTTCGTTCCTCCTCACGGGGACTCTTGGCATCTCCCAGCAAAGGCCTGTGCATCTCTCCCCCTGACCTCTCTGGAGTCCCATATTCCTCTTTGGGCCAGAGAAAACTTATTGCTTTTAGCTATTCATGTGATTCGGTCAGGCCTATCTGGGAAATATTTCTGTTTATTTAAAGGTCAACTGTCACGTTTCACAGTGTCATCACAGGAGCAATAGCTCATGGTAGCCATAGTTTCAGGACATTTTTGTAAATCTGCCACAACAACACAGAGAAAGTGCGTTTGGATTGTAGTATTGTAACACTACTTCCCTAGTGGGCTATATTCTAAGGAGAGAAAAAACCTTTAAAAAATAAACAAATAAACAAACAAAAACAACTCAATTCTATTTAACATTCAGTTGTCTTATGTTGGTGGTTTAAGGCATGACAGGACACATGGATTTCTTGTGGCTATGTGAAACAACTCCATAAATTGTACAGGGGGAAAAAAACAGTAAATGATTCTGTTTACATTATGGGAACTGTGATTTTTAGTGAAGAAAACAGTTCAAATATAAAATTGAGGCAGATAAATAAAACCTGCAAAGTCTCCTTTACACTGAAACTGTCACTATGAAACTGTGTTTGTTTCTTCTTAAGTGAATTTGTTAGCCCTATCTATTTAAAAGGCATGAGGAAATGACAACATAGAAGTCACATGAGCTCAACCCTTTAATCCCAGTACTTGGGAGGCAAAGGCACACCTGTGAGAGATCCATGATCTCTGTGAGTTTGAGGCCAGCCTGGTCTACATAGTGAATTCCAGGACAGCCAGGACCATACAGTGAGACCCTGTCTCAAAACAGCACAACACAACAACACAAAAGGAAGAACGTTTATTTGGCTTACCCCCAGTATGAACTCACCATGGACACCTCTAGTACCAGATGGGTCCAAATGTCATTTCTCATCCTCCAGTGTAGCTAAGGTTGGTTTTAAGAAATGGCTTGTTACAGTTCTGGGTCAGAAAGTATAGAAGATGGATCCAGAGCATCTTTCTGCACCAGAAAAGAGATTTCAAAGACAACAAGGTTGTTTCAAAAGAGCCGATCTGAGGGGATAATTAAGGCATCCAAAACAACTGTGATTACAGGGAATTTTATGTTCCCAATAGAGGGAGATATTTGAAATTATGCTTTTATAAAAAATCTGCTAGTCATGTTCCTAATTGCTAGGCAACCAACTCCGTCCTCTGAGAAATTAGTAAATACATGAGCAAGTCAAGCATTTGTTTACATTTTCTTATAGGAATTACATTTCATAATGTAATAATGGGTGATATTCCTGTTTGAAAGCCATAGAAAATCATTAAAGAAAAATACTTATTAATAGAAAAATTCTGACATGACTGGGGATGTAGGTCTATGGATAAAGTGCTTGCATGCATGTAAGCAGGCATGACACCCCATGTTGCATAAACCTGGTGCAGTGGCACATGCTTGTCATCCCAACATGTGTAGGTGGAGGAAGAAGGTTCCAGATAATAAATGTAGCAGGAAGGCTAGCATTTAAAACTCACCACTCACACCCTTAATGAAATAATGGTTATAGCAACACAGGAGAGAGAGGGCTCCTTTATCCCCATCTTAGTTTTTAATGTGGGCTCTTTGGCTAGCTCTAAGAATCCAATTAATACAAGAGCTGGTTCACAAGAGAAAAACAGGAAAAAAATGTTTTATTAAATGTATATGTACAGAAGTGTCTTTATAAGAGAGCCAAGGCTGACAAGATGTCCAAAGTAGGATGCTTTTGTACCTTTTAGACAAAGACCAGTACACTTGGGAAGGAATAGCAAGGCAAATGAATATCTGGACTAGGGCAGTGTCTGAGTCAAGGTTTCTATCATTGAAATGAAACATCATGACGAAAAGGCAAGTCAGGGAGGAAAGGGTTTGTTTGGCTTACACTTCCACATCTCTGTTCATCATCAAAGGAAGTCAGGACAGGAACTCAAACAGAGCAGGAACCTGGAGGCAGGAGCTGATGCAGAGGTCATGGAAGGGTGCTGCTTACTAGCTTACACATGGCTTGTTCAGCCTGCTTTCTTATAGAACCCAGGACCACCTGCCCAGGGATGGCCCCACCCACAATGGGCTGGGTCCTCCCCCATCAATCACTAATTAAGAAAATGCCCTACAGCTCTATCTTATGGAGGCTTTTTGTCAGTTGGGGTTCCCTCCTTTCGGATAACTCTAGCTGGTGTCAAATTGACATAAGACTAGCCAGCACAGGAGTAAAATTCTAGAGCTGCCACATTGTAGGGAAAATGTCCAAACTAGAGGAAGATGACAGCTTCTTCTAAGACTGGTTCAATTTCATTGCAGCCCTGATTTATAAGTCTAGTGATTGAGGCGACTTTCCAGCCTTGCTGTGTGAAGACATCTCTCTGCAAAGAGCCTTAGGGCTTGCTATGTGTAAAAATGGCCCCTTCTAAAGTCACAGAAACAAATCAATATGTCAAGTTGTCATATTTTGCCTAAACTTTGGGAAAAATCACCAGTGTGTACTAAAATTGTTAGAGGAATGGTTGATGCATAACTGGTCAATATTTGTATCATGAAAAAAATAAGATGTACTAGGAAGACACACAACAACATCTGGGAAGCATTCTTTTCTTAAATTTTATTTTTAAAATTTTGTTTGTGGCACATACTTTTAATCTCAGCACTTGGGAGGCAAGAGCAGGTAGATCTCTGTAAGTTTGAGGCCAGCCAGGTTTACAGAGGAAGTTCCAGGATAGCCAGGGCTGATACACAGAGAAACTCTGTCTCAAAAAAACAAAACAAACAAACAAACAAAAACCCAAATAAACAAATAATAAACAAAATACTTGTATTGTGTGTGTGTGTGTGTGTGTGTGTGTGTGTGAGAGAGAGAGAGAGAGAGAGAGAGAGAGAGAGAGAGAGAGAGAGAAGAAAGAACAGTTCCTACAAAATTCAGAAGATCCCTTGGAGCTGGAGTTACAGACAGTTGTGAGTTGCTGCACTTAGATCCTCTCCCATATCAGCAAGTATTTTTAACCACTGAGCCATCTCATTCCCAGTAGGGAGCGGTCTTGTATACATTTGGAATAAGATATGGATGCTGATTCAAAAAAAAAAAAAATCTATCTGAACTTTGCTCTTTGGCTCTAGTGCGCCCCCAATAGGTTTATGTCATAAAGGCTCAGTACTCAGCTTGGCACTCATATGAGGAGGTGGAAACCCCAAAGAATGGGGCCTTGAGTCAGGTGCAATGATGAGTCTCTATAGCCCCAACTACTGGGGATGCTGAGGAGGGAGGGTTTCTTGAGTCTAAAACTTTGGGACCCCATCTCAAAAACAAATCAAAACACAAAGAAGTGGTATCTAGTGTGTGTGTGGGGGGGGGGGGTCTTAGGTCCTTGAGGGCTTGACCTCAAAGGAGCCTGTGGGACCTAAATCTCTTCTTCCTTTTGGCTTCTCGGCCACTATGAAATGAATGCCTTCATCCAGTGCATGCTCCCACCATGATGTCCTAAAAGACCCATAGGAGGCAACCAATTGGGTGTGAATCCAAAACTCCAAAACTAAGCACCCAAAGGGACCTTTCTTGTCTGAGTTGATTTATCTTGGATATTTGCCCAACACAAACTTCCAATAATAATTTCCGACTTAATTTACCACCAGACAAGATGAAAACCCGTGTAACGGGAGACTAGTCAGGATGATCGTTCTTTCCCAACTACCTCACAGTATTCCTTGGAGTAGGCTTTCTCTCTACCACTTGTTATCAGGTAGGGCCAACGCCAATGTGGGGTTGTTCTTAGCCATCCATGAAATTGAAATGCATTGAGAGTATCTTCTCAGGTAAAAATAGGAGTTTTTGGAACCAGTACACTACAGGATAGGGAAAGAAATCATTTTTTCCTCTTCAGGATATTGAACTTTTTTTAATGTCTCTAGTCATTGTTTATAGAACTGGATTTCATAAGGATGTTTTCTATTTTTAAAAAAAATCCATTATTCATGGTGTTGTGTCACATAAGGACATTTTCACCCACGTACATGTTATACATGGAGTATATGTCCTCCCATACCCTTACCCCCTCTCTCCTATTAGTCCTGTTTATTCTCCAGTTTCACCTCTGATTTCATGTCTAAATACATACATGTAAGAATCCATTTTTTCCCATGTGGCCCTGAACACTCGAGAAGCTACAAATATATTTTCCATAGGCATTGTTCAGCTTTAGAACTCTATATCACAATGCAATTAGCATGCTGAATTCAGAATTTCTTTAAATATTTCTAAATAGTTATTTAGTGTGTTTGCGTATTTAGAGAGAGGTCAGAGGGCAGTTGGTTCTCTCCTTCTACCATGTGGGTTCTGGAGATCAAACTCAGGTTGGCAGGCTTGGTGGCATGTTCCTTTACTCACTGAGCCATCTCACTGACCCCAAATTCACAATTCTCTATCATTGCCATTGACTTCATACACAGCCCTTTACTTTCATTTATTTGTGTGGGTGGGTCTTGCATGTGCCATGTCTGGCATGTAGAAGTCAAGAAGACAACATGTACAAGTTGGTACTGCCTAGGGCTGAAGAAACCACATCTCTGCTCTCACCCAGACCTCTTTGTAGGAGGGCTAAGGGAACCCAGCCGGCAGCCCGGCTTTTCCCTCCTGGACCCAGGGCTGGGGGAAGAGATCAAGGCAGAGGCAGAGGAGGAGGTTGGAGGTAGGGGTGAAAGGGAGGAGAGGGATAGAAGAGGGTCATGGAGCAGGTTGGAAAATCTTCCCGAGGTCCTGAGGCCACGTCTGAAGGAGAAGATTGAGAGAGGAAGTGCTGAGAGGCAGTGAGTTTCCCGTTCTCCCACGATGGCCAGAGGACAAGGTCAGCTGTGTCAGTCGACACAATGAACAGTCCTGTCGTCACCTTCAACTCGAAAACCGTGTTGGCAGTTTGGCGGACCTTCTCTTCAGCTCTTTTTGTTTGTCCTTGGTTTGGGGGTTTTGTTACGTTTCTCCCTTTTTCTCTTCTCAGGCCAAGGGAGCAGAGGGCCCCTAGTGGCCAAAGCTGGATCTACAGAAACCACATTCTAGAGTTTGGGGACAAGGTGCCTGTGTCCTGGGTGAGCAAGAGACTCTCCTGGAACCAGGGCTCTGGGGGTGTTGAAGGAAGATGGAGGTGGGTGGGAGCAAAGGAGGGAGTCAGAGGCAGCAGAAGAGGAACAGGAAGGGGAAGGGAGCGGAAAGTACAGAAACAAGAAGGAAAACATGCAATGTGGGTATGAGTGCATTTAAAAAAATACTTCTAACCTGTCTCAAAAAAGGTGAAAGGGCAAAAAAAAAATAATAATAATTTTTAAAAATAATATTATTGGAAGAATCATTCCAATTTCAGCTTTGGTGATGGCCTTATGTCACACATTGGGTACGTACTTAACTGATTTTAAAGTATTCTGTCAATCTCTGCTCTATGACTAAGATCAAATGTAAAGTGTTTAATCATGGGTGGCCACTGTCGGTTCTATAACTGGGCTAACAACAAAACGTGTGAGAAAAGATAATCTTCTGGGGGGTGGGAGGTCTCACTGTGTAGCTTTGGCTGTCCTGGAGCTCGCTCTTAGACCAGGCTGGCCTCAAACTCAGAGATCTGTCAACTTTCTGCATCCTGAGTGCTGGGATTAAAGGCGTGTGCCATCACCACCTGGATAACTTAACATTTTTTTAGATTGATTTCACTTTATGTGTATGAGTGTTTTGCTTGCATGTATGTGTGTGCCCAGTGCTCATCAAAGTCAGAAGTGGGGGAGGGGGTGGGTACCCTAGAACTGTGTATCTTCCTCATCTGCAAAATGGACAACAATAACAGCTCATGGAGTGGCTGCGTGGAAAGAATGAATGAGCACGCGTCTAACTCAATGTCTGTGGCTGTCTGGAGTTGACCACTGTTACCACCCTTTCCTAGCCTCGGGGATAGACTCAGCTATCTGCCTCTGAATGCGGCAGATTAGCACTTGGGGGCCGTCTTTTCCCCTCCGGTGTGATTTGAACCCTGTTTCTCCTTAACACAGACGATGTCCACTTTCTTCCTTTCCTGACACTAGACTACACCCTTCAATGTTCCTTGTTCATTACTCAAAACTTTATCTCACATTTGACCTTCCTCCTTTCCCCCTCCCTTCCTCCCTTCCTTCCTTTTTTCCTTCCTTTCTTTTTTCTCTTCTTCTTCTTCTTCTCTCTCTCTTTCTTTTTCTTTTTCTTTTTTTCTTTTTTTGGTTTTTCAAGACAGGGTTTCTCTGCATAGCACTTGGCTGTCTTGGAACTAGCTCTGTAGACCAGGCTGGTCTTGAACTCACAGAGATCCGCCTGCCTCTGCCTCCTGAGTGCTGGTATTAAAGGCTTGCACCCCCACGCCTGACCACATCTGACATTCCTAAGTGGCAGGCACACGGAGGCAGGTGGAGAATTTGCCCTCACCGAGGCAGGCCATAGTGTGGATGGTCCTATGTCTTTTTATAGATACATGTCTCCTTTCCTAACCCTGCACTGTGCACTCTCCAATGTCAGAAGTAGTGTCTTTTATGTCACTCAAGCAAGACTCTGAGAATGACCTTGAACTTCTGATCCTCCTGCTGCCACCTTCCAGGTGCTGATATTACAGGCAGGGGCTATCGTGCCTGGTGGTTTGTTTGTTTGTTTGTTTTTAGACAGGATCTATCATGTACTTCTGGCTGTCCAGGAACTCACTATGTAGACCGGGCTGGCCTTGAACTCACAGAGATCCACTTACTTCTGTCTCCTGAGTGCTAGGGCTAAAGGAATGTGCCATCATGCCAGGCTTGCTGCTTTGTTCTTTAGGGCAGGGTTTACTACAAAGCCTAGACTGGCCTGGAACTCTTCATCTTTCTGCACCAGACTCTCAAATACCAGATTATAGATATGCACTATCATATCCAGCTTTTACAATATTATCTGTATTGAGTCAGACCTGGTGGAGCACACCTTTAATTCCAGCATTTGTGAGACAGAGGTAGGCGGATCTCTATGAATTTGAGGCCAGCCTGGTCTACACAGCGAATTCTGGACCGATGGGGCTATGCAGAAAGACCTTGTCTCAAGCAACAGCAAAAACAATATTATCTGCATCGATGCCTTGAATACAGAGGGCACATAATGGATACTGTCCTGGATGAGATGCATTTATCCAGGCTATTCCTTTTGCTTTCCCTGTGTTTACCTTTAAGTGCTCCCTACGTGGGAATTTTAAAGCGGCTGCTCATGGGCGTTATGACCCATCTCTCCCATTTCTCTCCTTAATCTGGCACCGACCAGATTCAAACACCAAGGAACGCCTGGTTCATGTTCAGGAATGCCCAGAACAATATGGTCTTTGCAAGATGGCTTATTGTGAACAGGAGTGTGAACATAAGGACTTCTATATGAAGTGCCCACCTTGGTCATCATTCTTTATCTGTTCTATTGTCTGAGCTGACTCCCAAGTTACCCTTAAGACTCTAGTAAACAAGGAGCTGAGCTCACAGGGTTTCCAGAGCACTGTGGGAGGGGTCAAGAGTACACTGTATCTTTTTACCATTCAATTCATTACCAAGGTGACTCCTTTCACTATTATAATACAAGGTATTTGCGTTTTTTAAAGCCAAAATGGGGCAGGTCTACTGACTCAGGCTCTTCTTCTGACCCCACACAGTTTTGTTTTGTATAACTGTCCTTGAAATAACCTCAGCTAGCCCTTGGAGATTTTTATTAGTGTTCAGGGAGAGAAGAGGCTTATACTCCCTGCCACATCTTGACAGACCTGGTGTGTGGCCAAGCTTGAGTAAGCACCCTTCGCCTCCAATACCCTGACAGTTGTTTAGGGAGGAACAGCTTTAGCTCCCCGAGGGCTTAAGACCAGATGTGCTGTTAGGAGGAGAGCAGAGCTATTTCTTAGGGAGACAGTTAATTGGAAAGAGATGGGGAACAACGTGAATTGACTTGCTAATTGTGCCTTTATTAAGAAATGCATATTAAACTGAATTAGAGTTATCAAAAAGATCAATTAGTTCTAGCCCTGTTAGGAAAAGGTAATTATTTTCATGTGTATGTAATAATAGAGTCCAATATAACCAGGGCCTACTTTTTGTTCTGCAACTTGAGATGGCCAATACATTTCCCTGAAGCCACGATAGTGTCTGAAATGACCGATTGTTCTTTCTGGGTCACTCATGAGTCCATGACAACTAGTATCACAAGGGACAGTTGGGGATGTTATATTTTTGAAGACAAACTTAGATGAAATCAACTTCTGCTCTTCCCTCAGCTCCTGAAATCCTGAAGCCTTTCTTCTATATCCCCCGTTCCTCTAGAACACATGAGCTGCCTGAATACTGTATGTATATTTGCTTGCTTTGAGACAGTCTCACTATGTAGTCCTGGGTGATCTGGATCTCACTATGTAGACGAGGTTGGCCTTAAATTTAGAGTTCTGCCCTTCCCTGCCTCCCTAGTGCTGGAATGAAACACCTGTGTAACCACACCCAGCTTGTATGTGACTATTTGGGACAAAGAGGTCGTGGGAAGGGAAACTCCAGGAGGATTCAAGAGAATTTGCTCCCGCTGAACTCCAGGGTCGTAAAGAACATAGACTCTTCCAAGTTTTCTAAGGCTCTGAGGAGCTTGAGACTCCGAGGGAGCGAAGTGAGATGGCTGAGCAAGGAAAGGCACTCACTACTGAGCCTGATGGACTGAGTTACATGATGGAAGGGGAGAACCGACGCCATCAAGTTGTCGTCTGACCACCTAACACTGAACATGCATGTTCATGTTTCCACATGCCCCTAGTAACTAAATCAATGCAAGAAAAAAAAAAAAGGCATGAAGAACAGAAGACGAGAATCTCAGCTCAATGTCTGAGTTCTTCCCTTGTTTGCCCCATGACTGAGTCTATCTGCAGTGATGAAGCTGCCTTTTCTCTCTCCATGTCTGATATACTTCGATGCCATCGCTTGCCTGGCACGTCATTGTCTTCGCATGAGGATCTGCTTTCTTTTCCTGCTGTGGAATTAGAGCCCTGCTTCCGGCCCTCAGGTCTGTGACTGTCTCCTGTGCCTGGATGTGTGGCCGGCATTGCTCTCTTCCTCCTTTATATACTGTGTTTTTCCTACAAACTAGAGCACCACAGCTAAGATACTGCTAGACTTTTTCTGAGGGAGTATGTCCCTGTCTCATGAGCTGCCTTGACCCTACGGGACCTTTTAATCCCTGCATGTTCAGACACCTTGAATTGTTGGTGAGTGACAGTTATAGAATTCACAGCCTCAAATGAGTTTGGGAACATAATTATAAGTAAGACAAATGTCTCTGCTGTATTGAAGAGGAGTTTTGGGGGATTCTGACAATAGATTTTTCTTAGTGAAGAATTAGTGAAGAACGAGAATTGGAAGTTGTTTGAAGTAAGAAGAAGGATCCGGGATGTGTGTGTCAGTAAATGGACATGAGGAAGATTCTGGACGTCACACACAGGCTATGGAAAATCAGCCCTTTGGAGCTGCGGTTTGGTTCTGTGTGGCACATTTGGGAGGTGAAACCATACTGCTAAGATGTAAAGGAAAAGATTTCTCAGTTGTCCTTTCTATTATGACACAGAAAATCAGAAAACGTATTTTTAGCTCTAAGTCACCGTATCTGTGTTTGTGTCCATCCAGTCCACGTTTTTCTGTATTCGAATTATAGGTAGATGCTCTTTATCCTCATGGAAGCCACTGTCATGGGAATTCTGAGAGAGACTTAGAAGGTTGTTGGGGTCATTCCTCCTCCCAATCAGATTTGAATAGGTAAGGTGAATCTAATTTAAAACTCCCTCCAAATTATTTTATTTAAAAATAAATTTAAAATCATTGTTAGGAACATTATTTCATTATTGAAATTTTGGAATAATCGAGTTTTCAGAAACAGGTATGTTAGAATTGTATGCAATTATTTATTCGAATGATGTTCATCATTCCCTATCCATTTACCAATACCAATAGTTCAACCAGACACACACACACACACACACACACACACACACACACACACACACACGTGTGTTCACCTAGCAGAAGAAAAGCACTATACCCACCAACTTGTAGGACTGCCTATTTTATCTATCTATCTATCTACCTATCTATCTATCTATCTATCTATCTATCTATCTATCTATCTGTCTGTTTATTGAGCTGAGGATCGAACCCAAGCCTATTTTATTGTAAGTGTCTTGTTCTAGTCTTTGCTGTTTCTGGTGAATGAAGTATGGTAGAAGCCATATCACAGCCAGCAGTTAGGGAGATGCTATTTGAACTGAGGCAGCCTAACTCTAGTCCCATACCTACAGAAGTTCTCCAAGAACCTGTTTGGACCTTTGTCCCATTTCAGGTTAAGTGTTGAAGGGTCTACTTGCTGAACCCCAGTTCTTCCTGGCCTGACTGATGGCATCACATGACACCCCTTGGGAGCCTTCCTCTTTTCCTATTTCTTATTGCTTTCCTCTCCCCTTCTTTTCCTTTCCACATCAGTCATGGAACTCACACTACGGTGATGGGATTCTACCTCCCGGCTCACATCCAGCCCAGCATGCCTGGCTTCCTGACTCTCTCTGTCCATCCGAGGAGAGGCCTGACCCCCAGTGGGAACTCACTTGTTTCCAGTCCTCCTTTCTACATCCTTCCTTTCCTAGCTCATCCCTATCTCTACTTGTTGGTCTCCACATTTTAAACTGAAGTTTGTGGTTTCAGAATGTTTGTCCCTTCGGGCTCTTTGTTTATAAACTGTCCCAGTTCCTTCAAGAGAAACACCCACAAAAAAAAGAAGGAAAAGAAAGAAAAATATTTTGTTTGTGCGGCATCTGGACAGAACAAGCATGAATTCCTAGGATTGTTTGTTTGGTTTCAATCTGTGCCCATTAGCTTTTTTATTAAGCCCTGGTTCATTGTTATCTTCAGACATCAGCATATAAATGTTTCCTTGACAATATTCTGTTCATCTACTGAAGTTTTATAGCTTAGAATTTTCATGACCTGGATTAAAATACACATACAAAAGTCTATCCTTCAGAGGCTATTTCTATAAAAGGCATTTTTAAATACATGTGTTTTACAAGGGATTAAGGCCAGTGATTTTTCTCACAAACTCAAAATAACATTTGAATCAGTCTTTTAGGTGTTTATATTTCCCTAAGAGCCCAAATAAATGCCTTATTTTAGTATACTAAAATAAGGCTATCCTCTATAAAGTGTTCATAGTTGCTTCATTCCCTGACATTAATTATGTCAACAATGATATAGTACAGCTGTTTCTCTGTGTAAATGATTCTAAAATGGGCTATTTACCTAAGTTCCATCAGCTCATTTGCTACTGTTCCAGGCCACAAATTTAAATCTCTCTCCATGTGCACACATATTATACATATACAACAAAGAATCACAGTGTTTACACAGTCAGAATTTAAATGACAAAAAGTAATACCAAAGACAAAAAATATCAACACACACAAAAAAAATGCTGTTGACTGCAGAGATCTTCACAGCAAGTTACCAAGTTCTGAAAGGACAGATCACATCCTGAGCTGGGTACAGCTGGTACATCAGTAACTCCTGCCTCCTGCCACCCAGTAGCTCTCTCGCTCTCTCTCTCTCTCTTTCTCTTTTTTTTTGTATGTGGAGCTGAGGATCGAACCCAGGGCCTTGCGCTTGCTAGGCAAGTGCTCTACCACTGAGCTAAATCCCCAACCCCCCAGTAGCTCTCTAGACCATTGAGAAATGTAAGAATTCACCTGTACCATTTATAAAGAAAATAAATGCTGGGTCATGGTGGCGCAAACCTTTAATCACAGCACTCAGGAGGCAGAGGTAGGTGGATCTCTGTGAGTTCGAGGCCAACCTTGTCTACAAAGCAAGGTTTAGGACAGCCAGGGCTATGCAGAGAAAGTCTGTCCTTCTTTATATAGAGAAAGAAGAGAAACAGTGTAACAGCTGCATTAGAAGCAATGAGTCTTTTTATTTTTTTAAGATAAGGTTTTACTGTGTAGCTCTGGCTGGCCTAAAACTCACTATGAAGACTGTAGACCATACCGGTCTTGAACTCAGAGATCCACCTACCTCTGAGCGCTGGGATGAAAGGTGTGTGCCACCACATCTGGCCAGGAGTAATGACTCTTCTAAGGTAGTGTCTCACAAGCCAAACAAGTGTGCTTTGGGTTATGATGATAGGTCCAAGAGCTCTAGAAGCTGGTTATATGGAGAAATTCCCTTGCTTTGATTATTTTGTGGCCCTACATACAACAGTTTTAATCCGACTTTGGGTTACATCTCTACTGCACCTAGAAACACCTCAATGCTTGTCTTACCTGTTGTATTTTGGGTCTTCAAATAGGGTTCTGCTTCTGAATTAGGACTGTTTTGGTGCGAGTGTGGGCACACACACACACACTTTTCACACCTGAAAGGTGGGAAGAGGTTCAGTTTCCTAACTTACCTTTCAGTTTTCTGCTTCTTATTCTATACTCTTTCTCTGCTCTCTTCCTATCTCCAGGCTTGCCCAGACTAGCAGCACAATAGGAAAATCTTTCCATTCTTCCCCTGACTAGCACAGAGTCCACAGTTGTAGATACTGGAGGCAGGGAGCAAGTGCCCATCTCTGAGAACTACCATGTCACCAATTCATGGGCTTCTATCAGCAAGGCTGATCTGGTTCCTATTGATTGGGTCTTGATGGACACCTGATTCAAGCTCAGCGGATCAGGTTCTCTCTGCCTAGAATTTGAAATGTAAGCCAGGAGCTGGTTGGCAAGATTGTACTTGGAAGGCCTGGGATTGTACATGAAGAGTACAGACTGAACTGACTGAAGACCAAGAGATAGAGAGAGACAGAGATGATACAGACAGAGACAGAGATGATTGGCAGAGAGATAGAAATACAGAGGCAGAGATGATAGAGACAGACACAGAGAGCCATGTAGTGGGTAGCCATTCCAGCCTCGGCTTGGGAGTTCCAACCCCCATTGAGGCTTCAGTAATGGTCATGCCTACAAGGCGGGGCTGAGAGAGGATGCTGATGATCCGGGATCAAGAGGCCTGGCTAGCTCAGTCGGTAGAGCATGAGACTCTTCGTCTCAGGGTCGTGGGTTCGTGCCCCACCTTGGGCGCCAGCTATTGGTGAAATTATTAAGGCCACACTCCACATAGTTAAAAAGGAAGTTTATTTTGTGGGGTAACTTACAAATGAAGGGATAGGTTGCAGGGTCTGGGAAAGGTATGGCGCAGTCCGGCGGTGTTCTCTGGAGAACTCTGCTCGGTCTACTTCCAGCGTCCAGGGTCCCGGAACCAAGAGAAGCCTCTTCTCTTGATCCTGGGTCTTCAGCGTCCTCTCTCAGCCCCGCCTTGTAGGTGTGACCATTACTGAAACCTCAATGAGGGTTGGAACTTCCAAGCCAAGGCTGGAATGGCTACCCACTACAGAGCCAGCTGCAGGGTATGTTAGAAAGACTATAGAAACTGACTAGCATTCAAGACTTTCCAGCCCCTGGGTCCTTCCTTCCAGAGGCCTGGTTATTCCCTTTTTCCAGACATGCCATGAGATAATTCCAAATTCTTTTGGGAACTCAATCTGTAGACCAGGGTGGACTCAACTCACAGAGATCCTCCTGCCTCTGCCTCCCAAGTGCTGGGATTAAAGGTGTGTGCCACCAGTGCCTAGCCCAAATACTTGAATACAAACTCCTTCACTAAGGACACCTGGAGATAGTTTCTTCTGGTCTTAACCAAAAAGTAATTCTATTAAGACACTCCCTTAGAGAGCATATTATTTGTGCTCATTATCATTACACTGAGAAGCAGTGTGGCCTCTTTTAGGCATTTGATTCTTGTAGAACTCTCTAAGCCCCTGGTCAGTTCCTTGACAACTCCTCAGTCTAAAAGAGACCCAGCTCCTCTACCTCTGCTTTGCCTTATCACTTCCTCTTTCCACCCATCCTGTTTCCTCCTCCTAAGAGCTGGGATTACAGGTGTGTGCCACCACTGCCTGGCTTCTAGTGGCTAGCTCCACACTCTGATCTCCAGGCAAGCTTTATTTGTGAGAGCACGAACAAAATACCACCACATCCCACCTCTTGGGAATATGGGCGTTGTATTCTTAAAATTACTTCCTGCTGTCTGGGGGCACCAGCATCTTTAGAGGACCCTGAAAAACAAATTGGGAGAATTGTGAAGTCCTGGGAGAGCTGGCTGGTACCGTTTGTTATCCAGTCTCTGTGTGACGGGAAAGTGCAGGGCTTGTCTCAAGTCCTGGCTAGAGGAGTCTCTGAGGCTGGACCATCTCAGCTAGCCACCTTGAAGTTGTCCTGAGCAGTTTGTAGTCCAAAGCCAATCTTTAGGTGGTGTTTGTCAGCTTAGTGGTGTTACCATAGTCCAGGTGAATTGTTGTTGTGGGGCCCCATACGCCTTTGGAGACTTCAAAGGTCACTATTAGGCATGGTCTTGGTTCACTGCAGAAAACTGAAACAAAATTCATATGCAGCAAACCTCAAAGAGATTAAAGAACCATAATTTGTTATATATATCCAGAGTACAAAACTTAATTCCTAGTTACCTGGTAGAGACTCAAACACAAAAAAGTCATGTTCAGGAAGTTAGATGAAGCCTTCTAGAATTATGAAGCCTTCTAGAATTAGTTCTCTAGATGACCATTAATATCATGACAAAAACCTGAAAATATATATTAATATTATAAATTTTATATAATATTTATACCTTAAGAAAAGCAAAATAATGTGACTTTTTTTTTTCTTTCCTGAAACAGGATTTCTATGTGTAGACCTAGCTGTCCTGGAGCTTGCTCTGTAGACCAGGCTGGCCTCAAACTCAGATATCTGTCTGCCTCTGCCTCCCAAGTGCTGGGATTAAAGGCGTGCGCCACTACCACCCGGCCCCACCTTTGATTTTTAACTGAACAGGGACTACAGAAAAAAGAGCCAGTTGTCTGCATGGGGGGAATGTGTGAACACAGCAGTGTGACCAGTGGGAAGTGAAATCACTGAGCTGCCTGAAGGCAGAACCAGCTGGTGGTGAGGGGCTGACGCCAGTGGTGTTGGAGCCCAAGTGTCTGTGGCATTTGCTGTAGAGAGGCTGCAATAGAAAACTCCCAGACCCATTCAGAGGGTTTGGGGGAAAAACAGAAAAAGGAAAACCTAGTGGGGTGGTGACTCCAGCAGGAGCCCCCAAATGCAGCTCAGGCATGTGCCTGTGGCTGCAAAGCCACAGGCAAGCGGCTTTTTCGTGAATTTATGCCCCAAAAGTTGGATGCCAAATGAAGCGGAAATCTAATTAATCTTATCAATAAAAACTAGGAGTCAGAGCTGGGCGGTGGTGGCACATGCCTTTAACTCCAGCACTCAGGAGGCAGAGCCAGGTGGATTTCTGTGAGTTTGAGGCCCACCTGAGCTACAGAGAGTTTCAGGAAAGGCACAGAGCTACACAGAGAAACCCTGTCTGGAAAACAAAAAAGAAAACCAAACCAAACCAAACCAAACCAAACCAAACCAAACAAAACAACAACAACAAAACCCTAGGAGTCAGATATCAGGGTAAAACCTGAAAGATCAGACAAGCAGAGGAGCAGCCACCAGTGGCTTCTTACCTCTCCAGATCCTCCAACCAAAAGGGGCCAAGATCCTGTCTCCACCCTACCTTGTCATTTCCTGTCTCCTCTCTATACAGACTTCTACGGTTAACTAGTGGCTGGCTCCGCCCTCTGATCTCCAGGCAAACTTTGTCAGAACCCAAACAAAATATCCCTCAACACGTTCCCCATTCCCCAGTGAACTGTTCCACTGTTTAATAGTTCCCAGGGCCCTACTGCTCCTCCCACCCCAGGAAGAGCTATTGCCTCTGCCCCATGTTGCTGTAACAATTCTTTTTGTGAGGTTTTTGGTTTTTGGTTTTGTTTTTAAATCAGGTTTTTAATAAAAACAAGGAGATACAGAGTGGGTCTTCTTTCTTTCCTATTTTTTGGTTTTTGGGACAAGGTTTCTCTGTGTAGCTCTGACTGTCTGGGAACTCACTCTGTAGACCAGGCTGGCCTCAAACTCTGAGATCCACCTGAGTCTGCCTCCTGAGGGCTGGGATTAAAGGCGTGCACCAAAAACGTCCAGCAAGAGAGTCAATTTTTAAGACACAAGAGAAATATAACCAAGCGAGATGGGTGATCGGAGTGAAAGTATCGCGAGGTCGTTAGGGTTTGACAACAGAGTAGTAATATACGTAACAGCCTGTTCCAAGCATTTAATAAAAAAGTCATGAGCCGGGCATGGTGGTGCACGCCTTTCATCCCAGCACTTGGGAGGCAGAGGTAGACAGATCTCTGAGTTAGAGGCCAGCCTGGGCTACAGAGCAAGCTCCAGGACAGCCAGGTCTACACATAGAAACCCTGTTTCAGGAAAGAAAAAAAAAAAAAAGTCACATTATTTTGCTTATTTTCATTGGCACAATTCCAGAAAGCAAGTATGGAAATAAAATACAACATTGCAGGTTCAAAGATGGAGGAATGTTTTGCTATGTAGACTAGAAAATCAGAGATCCTCCATATTTTTCTTGGCTTAATTTAGAAAAATTCAAAGGAAGAAATCATATAGTAAGAATGTTGGGATGGAGGAAGGCCTGGTGATATATATATATATATATATATATATATAATCCCAATACCAGGGAATCAGCAGAAGGATCAGGGATTCAAGGTCATCCTTAGCTAAAATAGTGAAGGGTCTACCTAGGCTATATGAGACTCTTTTGGAAAAATTGTTGGGATGGCTTTTATTACATGTAATTTGCTCATTCACCTCCTCATTAGGTCTTCTAGCAGATCTAGATAATGTGAGCTTTACAATGAATCTGTAGTGAAAAGGCCCCAGCTTCCTTGGTAAGTTTTCCAGTAGCCAACCACTGTAGGCCAGTGATGAAGGTAGACAACCCTCCACTATTCAGAACGAGCTTCTTCCATGGGGATGCTGACATGCCTACTTTCCATAGGCAACGTGAATGGAGTAACTGGAGTAGGAAGCAAGGACAGAATGCCAACAAAATGAATCAACCCAGAGACCCTGGGCAGGGAAACTGATGATGGGTTCTTGGGTCAGAAATACATACAGAATACCTAAGGAGGAAAGGGTTTATTTGGCTTACACCTCTAGGATGTCAAGGCATGAACTGATTCAGGAACCATGGAGGGACGCTGCTTAGTGGCTCCAGAGTCGAGGGTACGTTTTGAGTGCAAGATGGGTAGGAGTAAGAGGGGGCTGCTGGAACTGAGATGGTAAACAGTTTTGAGAGATGCTCTAATAATAAACCATCTCGTTTTGAGGCAGCTGAAGCCTACAATAATGAGGTGTTTTACCCAAAGGTGCACACAGTTGCACTGCAAGCGTACACGGAGCACCAGGTTTTCAGCGTTGTTTCCACCACACCAGTGTGCAGGCAGCAAAGTCTTCGAATATCAAAAGGATAATTTGCCGCTCCCTTCGCGGTACTAAGAACTGAACACAGGGCCTCGGCGGCTTGCAAGGTAAGTAAGCGCTCTTCCAGAATTGCGCGGTGGAGCCACGATCAATCATTGGCTCGAAGGCCATTGATGCATTGATGTATTCTGTTGGTGCTGCGCCTCCTAAACGCTAGGAGCATTGGGCATGTCCTCAGTACCACGACTCATAAACGCACGAGGTGATGACACTGCTTGGAGGCGTCTGCAAGGCAGAGGAGGATGGGGCTCCGGATCGAGAAAGACGCATTTCCCAAGCCGCTCTGGAGTGACGTCACCGGAAGACTTGAGGCTGAGCGCTCAGGAAAACACCCAGGCGCTCTAAGCCCCGCCCCTCAGCGGCCTCACGTACAACGTGAGTCACGCAGAGCCAGTGGCTCGTCCCGGAAGCAAAATCTGTAGGGGCGGAAGAGACGGCGGAAGGGCGGGCCTACGGCGCGGCGGCAGGGGGCGGGGCCGCAATGGTAACGGACAAACCCCGGAGCCGCGCTTCAGGCAGGGCCGCACTGTGACCGCTGCCGCCCGCACTTGCTCCGAGTGGCCCTACGGCTCCATCTCTGCCATGATGATCCACGGCTTCCAGAGCAGCCACCAGGACTTCTCCTTCGGGCCTTGGAAGCTGACGGCGTCCAAGACCCACATCATGAAGTCTGCGGATGTGGAGAAGTGAGGCTGCGGGGCGGGGCAGGGCCAGGCAGGGCCGGGCAGGGCCGGGCCGGGCCGGGGGTGGAGCTGGGGGTCGAGCGGGCTCCGTGCACCTTCTCGCGGGTCTCGGGACCGCAGGTTCCGACCCTCTGATCCGCCCGTTGATTGACAACTTTAGTAAATGGTTCAGTCCCCAGCTCGCCACCTCTGCTTGCTGAAACTGTCGCTGCGCCGGGCTGAACTGAGCGCGGCTGTTTGGCTGGACTTTCCCCTCGCCTCTCCTATCCTCTGCCTAAGCCTG
This sequence comes from Onychomys torridus, assembly GCF_903995425.1. Taxonomy (NCBI): domain Eukaryota; kingdom Metazoa; phylum Chordata; class Mammalia; order Rodentia; family Cricetidae; genus Onychomys; species Onychomys torridus. Next base: position 29,310,399 of record NC_050453.1, read on the forward strand.
CGCCACCTTTCAGGGCGTAGATGACCTCTTTCCCGCGGGGCAATGACAGAGATGGAATTTATGTTTAGCTTCTAGCTGGTGGGGTTCTGTGGTGGGCGCTTGAGATTCGGAACACGAACCAATAAGTCTCACAGACTTAATCGTTTGTGAGACCGTTACATTACTGTGTTCAGGATGAAGATGCTTACCCGGAGCGATTTCAGTTTTCAATTTTTTTTTTCTTTTTGCTTTTATCAAATCAGGTGCTGTGATGCCCTTAAGATGTGGAAGGTGAATGATAAAGTCTCAGGGAATTCATAGTTTCATGAGAGACCGTTATAATTACTGTGTGGCTGTTTAGGATGAAGATGTATATACACAGGGCGGTTTGAGAAGTGTGTGTGTGGTCAATGCATTGGGCAGAATCTTTTTTTTTTTCCCCAAGGTGGGGGTTTCTCTGTATGTAACCCGGGTTTTCCTGTAACTCGCTCTGTAGACTAGGCCTTGAACTCACAGAGATCCGCCTGCCTCAGCCTCCAGAATGGGGAATTTGATTGATTGGTAAGTTATTTCGAGACAGGGTTTCTCAGTTTTGTCTTGGTGCCTGTCCTGGATCTCTCTCTGTAGACCAGGCTGGCCTCGAACCCACAGAGATCCTCCTGGCTCTGCCTCCCTAGTGCTGGGATTACAGGCGTGGGCCACCACTGGCCTGGCTTTGGCAGAGTCTTGATCAAGTCTGGGGACTGGGTGGACAAGTAAAGCCAGCAGTCAGAGTGAGCTCTGAGGTGTTTGGGGATGCCTGAACTATATCTAAACAAAATTTTGGGGGCGGCCTGGCAACGTATGTTTGGAGAATTGCCTCCTCTGTCATTGGAGAGTGAGTTCTCCGTTGTACTAAGGAGTTTGGATTTTATCTGATAGCCACCAGGTGTAGTTTTACCCAGAGTCACTAAGTACAGTATGGTTGTGTCTGAAAGGGTTTTTGGAGGTGTTGTAGAAGATGGATTGAAGGTCTGGAGGGCTGTAAAGGAAGCCAGAAAGTGGCAAAGAGATAGTTGAAGGAGCTAAGTGTAAGTGCTTATTAAGTTTGATGGCCAATTGATGGATAAGATATGATGGCAGGATCATATTTAGATATTAAGAATCCCTGGTTTTTAACATGTTTCAAAATTTTAAATTCAGAATATGTTTTAAAATATTTTTATTGTATGTGTATGAGTGTTAGGTGGCATTTTATGTGGGCCTGGTACAGAAAAGGGGGGTTGGATCCCCTGGAACTGGAGTTAATGGACCACTCTAAGCCTCCATGGTGCTGGAAACTGAACCCAGTCCTCTGCAAGAGCAGCAATGCTCTAACCTAGCACCATCTTCCTAGCCCATAAATTTAGAGTATCTTAAACAAGACCCAAACACCTCATTTCTAATGTCACCTTCACCTTTAGCAAGTAGATATCCCAAGTGATAGAGCTGGAAGCCAATAGGTAGAGCATTTGGAGCAACTTACCTAAATAACACTGATTCTTTTACATATGTAACTGGAGTATTTTGTTGGACTACTAGATTTTTTTTTTCAGATAAATTGAGTAAAACCCATGGAATTACATTTATTATTTCATATTTGATAGAATTCAAGAAAGTAGTTAAACACGTATATTTTACAGAATCTTCTTATGGATATCAATCTTTTAGTATTTAATCTTTTAGGCATTTAATATTTTCCATCCCCTAGTAGTAAAGAATAATTCTTACCTGATTTTATGGTGAAAACATGCCATCTTACTGTTATTAACTATCCTAAAAATACACAGCTTAGAAACCCAGTCACAACAGGTGAAATAGATAGTATGTGCCCAGTTTTTGCATTATATTGTCTTAGGCATTTTTCCATCTTTTCCCTAAATGTTTTTAGTGATTTTATAATATTTCATCATATGGTTCCAAGTTTGTATAACCATTTATTGTGGGGTTTTGTTGTTTTTTGAGACAGGATCTCTGCTGACCTAGGATTCACTGTGTAGACCAGGCTGGCCTCAACACACAGATCTGTTTGCCTCTGCCTCCTGAGTGCTGGAACTAAATATGTGAGCCTCCATACCTCACTTATCTATTGGTAGTTTTTTTGTTTTTTAAAGATTTATTTAATTTATTATATATGGTATATAGCATGTATGACTGCAGGCCAGAAGAGGGCACCAGAACTCATTACAGATAGTTGTGAGCCACCATGTGGTTGCTGGGAATTGAACTTAGGACTCTGGAAGAACAGCCAGTGCTCTTAACCTCTGAGCTATCTCTCCAGCCCTCTATTGGTAGTTTTGAGACAGGTCTCTCCGCATATGGCTGCTCTGAAACTCTCAGAAACCAGCCTGTCTCTGCCAGCCTGAGTGCTGGGATTAAAAGCTTGGGCCACCATGCCTTTATTATTTTTTTCCTTTTTTTGGGGGGGGGGGCAGTGGTGATGCACACCTCTAATCCCAGCACTTGGGAGGCAGAGGCAGGCAAATCCCTGAGTTTGAGGCTAGGCTGGTCTATGGAGTGAGTTCCAGGACAGCCAGGGCTACACAGAAACCCTGCCATCCCACCCCACTCCCCAAAAAAGAAAAAGCTTTTTTCACCTCACATATAACCACTTATTTTTATTTGGACACTCAGTATTCCTTTTACACTATTATAACAGAAGTTATTAGTATGTATGATCCAATCTCCTTCCTGTACTTGGTTATTTTGTGTTGCTATCTTGAGTCAGAAATTATAAATCTGATTAAGTTCTTAGACTGTTTTGCTTGATTGTGGTCCCAGGTGGGCAGTGTCCTAGAGAATCTAGTAAGCAAGTGTTGTGACCCTGACCCCAGGGTGGGATGTCAGTGCCCTAGACAGCCTTTTGAGCAAGTGTTGTAACCCTGGCTCCAGGGTGGGATGTCAGTGTCCTAGAGAATCTAGTAGGTAAGTGTTGTGACTGTGGCCCCAGGGCGGAATGTCAGTGTCCTAGAGAATCTAGAGAATCTAGTAAGCATGTGTTGTGACTGTGGCCCCAGGGGGGAATGTCAATGCTCTCTAGACAGCCTTGTGAGCAAGTGTGACTCTGGCTCCAGGGTGGATGTCAGTGTCCTAGACAACCTTTTGAGCAAGTGTTGTGACTGTGGCCCCAGGGTGGGATGTCAGTGTCCTAGACAGCCTTTTGAGCAAGTGTTGGTTTCTGCCCTCGTTTGTAGCTGCTGTAGTTCCTTTTTAACAACAATTTTGAAATTGCTAAGAAGTTGAAAATTTTACTGAGTTTTTTTTTTCTTACAAGTGACAGATTCTTCATTATCTTTTCTTCATAGCTATGATTGATATTAGATGTCATGTAAAAACACAAAGTTCAGCAAAATATGGGGGTGTAGCGCGTTGTAAGTCATCTCCTAGGTGATATTTAAACTCTTTTTTTTTTTTTTCTTTAACTGTTATGGGCCTTTGATGACCCAGAAATGAGATAGATGTTTCTCATAAGGAGCAGTATTTCTCCCCTCTAAAACCTAACTTATTTTATTTGATCATATAGATTTTTTTAAATTAATTGATTTTAATATGTACACAAAAACTTGTTTGTCTAATTGGAAATAAATTTAAAGCTATTGAAAAGAATATAAATGTGCATAGATCTTTTCTTTATGTAAGATTATATTGTTACATAATGGGTTTCATGATGACATTTTTCGACATGTACATAATGTATTTCAATTACATTTACCTCTCATACTACATGTTTATTCCCCTCTGATTCCTGCTAATCTCCTTTTTATTCCTATCTAGTCCCCCTTCTATTTTCTTGTAAGACTATTTCTTTCTTTCTTTTTTTTTTTTTTTCCCAATGCAGGGTCTCACTGTGCAGACCAGGCTGCCCTTGAACTCACAGAACTGAGATTAAAGGCATGTGCCACCATACTTGGCAAGAATATATTCTCTTATTTTGTCTTTCCTAATTCAGGCTGTGGTGGAAGACTCCTTTAATCTCAGCACTCGAGGCAGAGGCAGGCAGATCTCTGTGAGTTCGAGGCTGGCCTGGTCTATAGATCAATTCCAGGACAGTCTCCAAAGCTACACAGAGAAACCCTGTTTCGAAAAACAACAAAACCTAAATAAGTGTATTTGTTTGTTTTTCTAGCCTATAGTAGATTAGGAACCAAATGAAAAGGGGTGAGTGTTGGGTCTGGGGTCTCACAATAATGGGGGACAGACCTCCAAACTCTATTAAACCAGAAGCAAACTTTATTCCATAAATATAAATAATGAAAAAAATTTAAAAAAATATCACAGGGCACAAAAGCTTATCAGCTAGCTGAGACCACAGCCAATGTTGGAATTCTGAGGCTGTGGCAATAGAGTACTGGCCCCCATTTATAGTACCAGGCATGGGATGCATGCTAGAAGTCATGTAGAAACAACTATTAAAAGTTAACTTTGGTCCAGGCAGTTGTTGGCTATAAGGGTCAAGAGGGTTAAAAGTTAACCCCTGGCTGTTGACAGAGGAGCTGGCTGTAAAGCAGACAGCCATTGCTAGCAGTTAACCTTTAGAGCTGATGATTGTCTGTTTTTATCTCTTAAGCTTATAATTTTATATTTCTATATTCCTGGACCCTTCATGAGGATAATTCAGGAGTGGAGCCCTTCATTCTGGAGCAGCTGTAGATTTATACACTATTTAACTTGACACAGCTCCATATGTTGTTATGTGTGATAATCATTGCCAAGAAATGGTAAAATAAGATAGATGTTTCTTGCTTAAGGACACAGAAAAGTCAACTATTTAAATTGGATAGTCTCTAAGCAGCCATATCAGAAGGCTTATCTTTATCTATACTTATGTAGATATAAGTTCATCTGCAGAGTTCCCAAAAGGAAAAATTTTCTTTTCCAATCATCTCCCTGCCCAGATGGAGACACTGGATGAAACCTGGTGTGTTTAAATTAGCAACTCAGACACTTAGTTAAATATACACTTTAAAGCCTCTTGTGAAATTTTCTTCATAATAACCATTCAAACAAAAAAATTCTATGTTAAGAGTAATAGTAGTTCATGATTCATAGCGAGGCTAGGACTTGACTCCTGGAAACCTAGTCGGATGGTTAGAAGGTATCAGGAAACCTGTCTAGTAGCAGAAGCGTTAGCACCTAGTGACATAGGTGAATGAACAAGCTTTTGTAATTTAAACAACTGTTCTGTATGTACTTTCTTTTACTCTCCCTTCTTATTTCAACCTTTTGTTTTCCTGGTTCAGCAAAAGCCAGGAAAATCAACAACATTATAAGCAAAATGTTATCCAATTGTACACTGCATACTTTATTGTAAAGTATGGTATAAAAACTGGTCAATATATAGTTTTATACTTTAAAAACCCCACAAATCTATGGAACATTTAAAAAAGTTTCTAAAATCAGTAAGATTTGGTTCATAAGGTCTCTGGAAAATGTACTTGCTTAGAACCTTTGTGTTAGGTCTGTTTTCAGACTGTGAAATATAGAGACCTGCAGGTTTTGTCTGTCTGTCTGTTTGATTTTTAGACGAGATCTCACTTATTCCTGATTGGCCCAGAACTCACTGTGTACATCAGGCTAGCCCCAAAGTCACAGAGATCTGCCTTCTGAGTACTGGGATTAAAGGTGTGCACTACTAAGCCCAGATTCAGGGTGTTGGTTTTTGTTTTTGTTTTGAGAAAGGGTGTAAATTGCAGCTCTGGTTGGTCTAAAACTTATGTCAACCAGGCTTTCACAGAGATCTGCCTCTACCGATACGTCTTGAGTGCTAGGACTAAAGGTGTGCACCACCACATTTAGGTGAGACTTGTCTTTTGAAGTGGTAAGAATATAATCATTATATATGTGTGTGTGTGTGTGTGTGTGTGTGTGTGTGTGTGTGTATGTATATATATATATTAATGTATTTCTCACACACACACACACACACACACACACACACACATATATATACTGTGTATTTTATAATGCCAGCTAGTAAGTGATTAAAAAACAAGGCAAGGTACCTGGGTGGGAGACATTATTTTAGGTGGGATGATATGAGATCAGTTCTTAAACAGTGGAATATACATATTTGTCTACTCTATAAAACCTGTCTAGCTGGGCAGTGGTGGCGCACGCCTGTAATCCCAGCATTCGGGAGGCAGAGCCAGGCGGATCTTTGTGAGTTCGAGCCCAGCCTGGTCTACCAATGAGATCCAGGAAAGGCGTAAAGCTACACAGAGAAACCCTGTCTCGAAAAACCAAAACAAAAAACAAAAAACAAAAAAACCCTGTCCATCTGTCTAAAAGAACTTGAGTTTCTGTGCAAGGCTTTACTGTTTTTTTCCTTTCCTTCTCTTTGACTTGCTTCCTTTCCTGCTCCTCTTTCTATTACTTGGCAGCTTCACTCTTCAGTTCATGCCTCATGACTTCTGTTTCATGCTGTGTCTCTTAAACAGTGCTGCTTGTGACTGTTCACTCAGATTTCGGAATGGAGAGAATAACAGTAGTAATTGGTCATTATTCAACCCAGCATAAGCATATTGGGCCAAGTTTCAGGGTTTCTAGCCAGCCCATGGGTAATTGCCTTTGGTTGAGATGTTGAACTTTCATCCCTGAATTGGAAGTTCAGGTTGTCACCAAGGTGATTAGATCATGAAGTGCGGCAGTCTATGTACCCACAGCTTTGTTTTTCCAAACATGAATAACTAATTGTCACTTAGTTTTACAGAAGCTAGGGTTGCAGATAGGAGATATGTGCCCAGCCTGTGCAAGGCCCTGAGTTCAGTCTCAGGTATCAAAAAGCAAAAAGAAATCTTTTAACTGGGACTATAAACCCAGCTTTTAAAAACATTAATATTTTTATGTTTATTGAATGTTATTCTAATCTTAAATAGTCTTTTTTAATTTTTGGGGTTTTTTTTGGTTTTTTGAGACAGGGTTTCTCTGTGTAGCTTTGCACCTTTCCTGGATCTCGCTCTGTAGATCAGGCTGGCCTCAAACTCAAAGATCCCCCTGCCTTTGCCTCCTGAGTGCTGGGATTACAGGCGTGCACCACCACCGCCTGGCTAAATAATAAACTCAGAGTCAGATATTGGGGTGAAAGCTGAAAGATCAGAGAAGCAGGGGAAGCCACAGCTACCACCTATTACCTCACCAACTCCACAAATCCTCTGACTGAAAAAGCCTATGAGTCCTCACCCGAAAGGGTCTCAGCTGAACTGCTTTAGTTCCTGTGTCCTGATATACCTTTCTCCGCCCTGCGGGCACTTCCAGGAATTAAAGGTGTGTAGCACCACTGTGTGGCTGTTTCCAGTGTGGCCTTGAACTCACAGATCCAGACAGATCTCTGCCTCCTGAGTGATAGGATTAAGGGTGTATGCAACCACTGTCTGGCCTGTATGTCTAATCTAGTGGCTGGCTCTAAAGCAGTTCAGCTGAGACCCTTTTGGGTGAGGACGACTCAGAGGCTTTCAGACTGAGGATTCATGGAAACAGGATGGGCTCAGGAGTTGGTGAGGTAATAGGTGGTAGCTGTGACCTGCTCTGATTTCTTTCAGCCTTTACCCCAATATCTGGCTCTGAGTTTTTTATTATAAGAACATTTAAGATTTGAACAACAATTAAAGCTAACTATAATTACATCATTTTCCCCTTTCCCTTTGCCAACCCTTCCTGTGTAATCCTCTGCTTGCTCTCAAATTCATGACCTCCTTTAATTATTGTTGTTGGTGGTGTGTGTGTATGTATTGTAGGAATCATGCTGGCTTAGTAGAGTAGCGGTGGTTGTAGGTTCTCTCTAAGAACCATAACCTCACTAGTCCCAGGTTGTTGGCAAGGTTTCTAGTTCCTCTCGAGTGGCCAATTAGAGAGCTGTTGGTTACCACCAAGATACATGTACCACTATTGTATCTTTGCACTTGTTTGCATTTATTGTTCCATGTTAGTTGTGTTGTAGTTCATAGTTGTCAAACCCAGTTGTCTTAAGGACTAGAGGACCAGTGAACTGGACAGCACCTGCCCCAACTTAGAGGGTGGCAACTTGTACTTAGCATCAACCAGGTGGTGCTGTATGACAAAGCAGGCCGTGTGTTGTTAGGCCAACTTTTTTCTTTTTTTAAACCAGAAGTTACAATTTACACAACAATAACAACAACAACAACAAAAATCTCAATTTTTCTTGACAACTTTTCAAGTAGGAAAACAATACCATTCATACTAACAAACACATCTGTGTATTACTGATTTGTGATGCTGACTTATCTTCTAATGAAGTTGCCTGTTTGAGACACGTGTAAAGCATATGGCCTAGCATGTTGGATAAAGGCCTGGGTATTATACTATCAAGAGTACTATTGTACTCTTGAACTTTCTGGGCTTTTCTTGGCTCACAGAATGGTTCTGAGGATCAAATTTTACAAGTAGTGAAATTGGAATTGATATTTATTATCTTAAAATCCTCACTTTTTTTTCCCATATATATATATATGTCACGTAGTGCTCTCTTACCTAGGTTAGTGCTATAAATACTTGATGAACAAATAGGTGATAAGCCTTTCATAGATTTGTTTTAAACGTTATGCACTATTGAACGCGTTCTGTGAAGTCAGAATTGGGTTGGGGTGAAAAGGAAACAGTGACAGTGAAGATAATGATCTGCCCTGGTCTCTGCCTCTGTGCAGGCTAGCTGATGAATTGCATATGCCATCCCTCCCCGAAATGATGTTTGGAGACAACGTTCTAAGGATCCAGCATGGCTCTGGCTTTGGAATCGAGTTCAATGCTACAGATGCACTCAGATGTGTAAACAACTACCAAGGAATGCTTAAAGTAGCCTGTGCTGAAGAGTGGCAGGAAAGTAGGTGAGAATTTGGGTGGTACAGGTTAAACATAGGAAAGAAGTGGTCAGTAAGGATATGTGTGTTTTGTTAGAATTAAACTTGAAAACTGTATTAGTCTAAAGCACATTTTTCTGAGCCCTGTTTGAATATTTGTTAAGTTGATATATTTGAGCTGATCTGTGTAGGTATCCTTTCTCCAGACTGTCAGTGTCCTTAAGTCCAGTCAGTCCATTGTATTTTAATGTTCCTGGTTTTGAAGAAAAACATTTTCTTGTAATTTTCATTGAATATCTGTAGAGTATTAAAACTAAAGAAAATGTTTAGTTTTTGTTTTTTGCTACTTAAATCAGCAATTATTTACTGTATACTGGGTGTTTGGGAGGATAGAAAGAAATGTAAGCTTTAAGTCATTCTTAGGCAGTGTAAGATGACCTAGCAAGACTGTACCATCACTGACAAGTTAAATAACAGCTAAATGTTCAGAAAACAGTAAGAAAGGTTTATGCTAGTGAATGGCAGTGTATATATGCCTTTAATAGGATGATTTATATTGTATGTGTATTGTAGGATATTTTATATTACATATACAGTGTATAATTTGGTGTGCATATGAATACTGATAATATGTATTCTAAATCTCATCTTTTTTGCTTTGATATTTGAGGACGGAGGGTGAACACTCCAAAGAAGTTATTAAACCATATGATTGGACCTATACAACAGATTATAAAGGAACGTTACTTGGAGAATCTCTTAAGTTAAAGGTAAATTTGAATTTTTTGTTTTTATAAATCATTAATTTTCTTGGATAATTTCAGCACTAGATCTTTTACTTATGTGTATTATTTTTCCCCTCTGTTTCATCCTGCTTATTTTTGGTTGTGGCAGGCTTTAGATCCTAATATAAGGGGATTTAGTTTAATTAGTTAATTAATTAATCTATTAGTGGAAAATAAAAGGAAGATATAGGCAGTTTCCTTTTTTGTTTTTCTTTCCTGTCTTCTTTTTTGAGATGGAGTCTTATGAGGCTGATATTGAACTTTTGGGCTCAGGTACCCTTTCTGCCTGGGCCTCCCGAGTATCTGGAACTATCGGTGTGGTATGCACAAGTACCTGCCTAGGAACAATGTTCTTTAAACCTTACTTTGTCTTGGTGTTAGCAGTGTCACAGTTAAGCATCTGTCCTTGGTAATGCAGGAGAAATAGCTAGCTAGTAGCTTAGAGTTTTACGCATGAGCAAACAGAACTGTTGAACAGAAACTTCTATCCTGCTTGCACTGAGTATAAATTGGTATGATTTTAGATGAGTTACTTTTTTCTTTTCTTTTGAATGGCCAGGAGCTTTCTGTGTAGTCCAGTTTGGCTTTGAACTCAGAGATTCACCTGCCTTTGCTACCCTGGTACTAGGATCAAAGTCATGCGCCATCACCCTTTAGGTGACATAGTAATAATACATAGTAATGCTTATCCATCACAGAACTTTTATATGAATAGTTCACGAGCACATTCTAATTACCTTTTAACATGTTGTGTTAATGCTGAGCTGCTCTGTGCAATCCCTGCTTGAGAATGTTGCTTGATGGGAGGGGCACTGGGAACGTGGAATTGGAAGGTCTCTATCTACTAGCTGCATTTAAGAGCTACATTGGGGCTGGAGAGATGGCTCAATGATTAAGAGCACTGACTGCTCTTCCAGAGGTCCTGAGTTCAATTCCCAGCAACCACATGGTGGCTCACAACCACCTGTAATGAGATCTGGTCTCCTCTTCTGGCCTACAGTCATACATGCTGTATACATAATAAATAAATAAATCTTAAAAAAAAAAAAAAAAGCTACATTGACATGGAAGTGAAACTAGTGGGCCTTAGGCTGTCTGTCTGTCAGGCATAAGGAATGAGGAATAAGGAACAAGATTGTTTTAGTGTAAACTATCTTCCTTAACAGTTACTTTAGGGCTGGTGAGATGGCTCAGTGAAAAAACGCACTTGCTGCCAAGGTTGATGACCCATGCTTGATCCCTGGAACTTAATGTGGTGGCAAGATAGAGCAAACACCTACAAGTTGTCCCCTGACCTCCACACACACATACAAATACCACACAGAACTAATTTTTTTTAAAGTAAAAGTTATTGGAGGCTATATCATAAGTTTATGTTAGCTGGACATGTGAGAGCATGTATGAAATTCTTGTCTACAGTTTTTTAGTTTCATGAGATAGAAACTAATTCTTTTGGTGTGTGTGGAGGGGGAGGTGTTCTTTTTTTTCTTTTTTGTTTTAGTTATTTTTTGTTCGTTTGATTTTTTTTTTTTTTTTTTTTTTTTTTTTTTTTTTTTTTTTTTTGAGACAGGTTCCTTTGTGTAGTCCTGGTCTCCTGGAACTCACTGTAGACCAGGCTGGCCACCAACTGATAGTAACCAGCCTGCATTTTCCTCTCACATGCTGAGATTAAAGGGTGTTTAACACTATGCCAACCGAAACTAATTCTTCGTTTCTCCTCCTCCATACTTTTCTGTGTGTCCTTCGAGTACAGAAACAAATTTGAGAGAATAAGACGTTCACTCATTTATTCATTTCATCAGACATATCTTAAACTTTTGCTGTATGCCATTGTATAGTCCAGTGAGAGAGTGGGGTGACTTTGTTCTCTTGAGAGCCTTACAGACTGTGGTCTCTGTCCAAGCTTCTAATTGAAGAAGTTTGCAGAGAGCTTAGGTCATTTAATATTTTGTTGCTGGGAATCAAACCTCATGCAATAGTGATGATGATTGCTTTATGGATTCACTTAGGAAAAGCTGCATTAGCTGTAAGTATAGCATCTGGAGCAAGAACCAAGGCAATAGAGATGGAGTCTGTATAGGAGATAAAACTATGTGCTTGGTATTCTCTTACCAACACTTTCACTATAATATGTCTTCTAAGGTGTTGCTGATGTCAGTGTGATCTCCCACTCTGGTAGTGATGAGTGATGTCCTTAGGCTTTGTCAGAATATAGGCTTTGCTTCAAATCAGCATCATTTACCAACTTGGCAAAGCAATTTGCACTCTGTGTGTTTGTGTGTGTGTGTGTGTGTTAGGGGTATACATATGCCACAGTGTGTGTAGGATAGGACATCCTTGGGTGTGGATTCTTGTCTTCCATCTTGTTGGAGACAGGGTTTCTGTTGTTTTTTTCTGATGTGTCTAGCAAGTTTCTGGAGATTCTCCTGTCACCACCTTTAGGAGCAACAGTACTGCACACATGCACTATTGTGTCTGGTTTTCTGTTGACTTTGGGTTCTTCAAAGTCAGACCTTGCCCATTGAGTCATCTCCCCACAATGTGATCTTTTGCAAAGTCTTATTTTGATAAGTGGACAACACCAGTTGTGAGGCAGATCCCATGTGTAACGTATTTAATGCAGTATCTGTCACACAGTGAAGACCTCAACAGATGGTCTCAAATACCAGGGGACTGTGTTTATTGAAACAGTGGGAATGACATAAGATGCTTTATGGTCTAAAGTTGATGAATGTGGCTTTCTGTTGTTGTTGTTGTTGTTGTTGTTTTAATGGAATGACTGAGGCTGTAAGTTAAGAGTACTTACTGCTCTTGCAGAGGACCCAGGTTCAGTTCCCAGCACCCACAGGGTAGCTCACAACCATCTGTAACTCTAGTTCCAAGGGATCTGATGTCCTGATACTTGTGGGCACCAGGAATGCATGTGGTGTACATATATACATGCAGGCCAAACACTCATTCACATAAAGTAAATAAATCTTGTAAAAAAAATCTTTTTACATGGAAAGGTTTTCAGGTAAATTATTAGAATTTTGTCCTTTAGTGATCAAAAATAACCTTGCAAGGTAGGTCCAATTTTCCTCATTTTGTAGATGAAGTATAGGGTTTACAACTTAAATTATGATTTTGGATAACACACTGCCCATAACTTAGTGTTTTGCACATTTATTATATGTAGATCAATTCCATAGGAATTTATGAAGGGCTTTTTTGTTATTTTTATTTTGCGGGGTGGTGGTGGTGGTGTATGTGTTCCGAGACAGTTTCTCTGTGTTGACCTGGCTGTCCTGGTTCTCTCTCTGTAGACCAGATTGGCCTCAAACTCATAGAGCTCCTCCTACCTCTGCCTTCTGAGTGTTGAGATTCAAGGTGTGCACCACCACTGCCCAGGTTTTGTTGTTATTTTTAAAATTTGTATGTATAATACTGATTGAGATGTCAAATTCTGAAGTCTTCCCTATAACACTCTTTAAAGGCTGGAGAGATGGCTCAGTGGTTAAGAGCCCTTGTTCTTTCAGAGGACCAGATTTGGCTTCTAGCACCCACATGGTGGCTCATAACCATCTCTACACTAAAGTTCCTGGAGGTACCTGATGTCTGTCCTCTTCTGGCCTCCAAGGGCACCACATATGTGCAGGCAAAACGTGTACACACACACACACACACACACACACACACACACACACACACACCATAAAAAAACCCCAAATATTCAAAAACCCTGTGTATGTAGGAAGTTTATGTCAGTAAAAGATATTTTCTGTAGAGAGTCAAAGTTTCAGAACATGTGACATTAGAACAGAGTCTGTCCCTTGCCTTCAAATCCTTGGGTTTTTTTTTTTTTTTTTTTTTAGTTGCTGGAGGCACTTATGTATATGTGGGTGTGTATTTTTTTTTTTTTTAATGTGGAATGCTTCACGAATTTGCGTGTCATCCTTGCGCAGGGGCCATGCTAATCTTCTCTGTATCGTTCCAATTTTAGTGTATGTGCTGCTGAATCGAGCATGTGGGTGTGTATTTTATTGTTGTCTCCTTTTTGGTTGCTTAATTTTTATTCTTTGAGCTATAGTATGGTGTAAAAAGCCACTCACAAAGTTGGGCTAACACTAACCTGACTAGATTAATGTTCAGCTTTGTACTTATTAGCTGGCCCAAAGATGATGATCTGAGAATATAGTTAATGAAAAATTTAAATGTCCAGTATGTGCCTGACCCATAGTGATGTACCCAGAGATGGCTGTTTTCTTCTTGTTTAAATAACTAACTAGATTCTGTGGAAGACTGCTTCTTATAGTTGCACTGGATCCTTTTAATAAAATATGCTTTGTGTCCATGCTTAATATCTTATCTTTAAAATTTACCAGTTTAGCCAGTGGTGGCGGCGCACGCCTTTAATCCCAGCACTTGGGAGGCAAGGCCAGGCGGATCTCTGTGAGTTCGAGGCCAGCCTGGTCTACAGAGTGAGTTTCAGGACAGGCCCCAAAACTACACAGAGAAACCTTGTCTTGAAAAAACCAAAAAGGAAGAAAAAAAAAATTTACCAGCTTAGCAATTTCTAAGTATATATTTTCTTTGTTTTTGTTTTGCTTTTTTGTTGTTTTTTGTTTTGTTTGTTTTAGTTAATGCTTTTATTTTATTTCTTTTTAATTTTTTTGTGGGGGGGGTGCTACAAGTGTGAGGCGCAGATATGGAGGGACTGGGAAATGAGCGGGATTGGGGTGCATGATGTGAAGTTCCCAAAGAATCAATAAACAAATTATTAAAAAAATATTTGGGTGACTGTCAACATAGTGTTATCATGTGTGGCCCACCTAACACATTAATGCTTTTACAATAACAAACAAACCAGGCAGTTTCTAAGTCCATATAGTTGAGAAGAGTTAAACATTAGCATGCTTGTGTAACAGTCTCCCCAGTGCTGGCCTTGCATGCAGGAGCCTCCACACCTGGCTTTTCTGTGGATCCTGGGGATTGAACACAGGCTATCATGCTTTTGCTTCAGGAACTGCATTTCCCACCCCTAAGATAGGTGCCATTTTAACCAAAGAAAGTATTTCTCCAGTTCCAGATGAGGATATATACAGATGCACTCTGATGGCAGGGAACCACACTCACTTACTTTTATGGTAGCTGTAGCTTATCATGCTGATTTTCAGTTGATAATTTTCTCATCTTCACAACAGAATACTTCATTATATAATGAAAGATGGTCCATTTGGACTCGGATAGGAAGTTGGAGCACCAGTTATCTATAGTGTTGTCAGAATGGAGGCAAAGTCTAATCTCTCGGTGTCTACTAATTACATCTAAATTTAGAACTGTATGCTGTTGCTATGCAGAGAAAATGATAAAAACTTTCTTGCAACTCTAGTGCTTTATATTAAACCCCGCCCCCACTTAAAATTGAGTATTTCAGGTTGTACCTACAACAGATCATATAGATACAGAGAAATTGAAAGCCAGAGAACAGATTAAATTTTTTGAAGAAGTTCTCCTGTTTGAGGATGAATTACATGATCATGGAGTTTCCAGTCTGAGCGTGAAAATTGTGAGTATTATGATTATTAAATTGATATCATTCTTCTGTTCTTTTGTTTATTTGTTTCTTTGTTTCAAGACAGGGTTTTTCTGTGTAGCTTTGGTGCCTGTCCTAGAACTCACTCAGTAGCCCAGGATGGCCTCAAACTCACAGAGATCCACCTGGCTCTGCCTCCTGAGTGCTGGGATTAAAGGCGTGTGCCACTGCCACCTGGCTTATTTTTCCGTTCTTAACATTGGCTAACATGATGCCATGTACAATTTCTTTTGTGTCTAGAGCACATCCTCGTGAATAGCCTTTATGAAATTTATGAAAAACATGGATATATTAGTCTGTTTCTTTAATATACTTGCTTGGCTACTTTGTAGGTTATTTGCTTATTATTTAACTTGAATAAATGAAAACTGTGGCTTCCCATGTTTTGAATTAAAAATGATTATTTGTAGGGTCTACAAGTAGCCTGTTGGATTTATTTTATATGTATGAATGTTTTACTCTCATGCACTACCTGCTTGCCTGGTGCCCTTGGAGGTCAGAAAGGGCATTGCATCTCTGGAACTGGAGTTACAGATGGTTGTGAGTTTAGGAGACTAAAACCATGTTAAATGACCTGCTAAGGGCTATGAGGCTAGTTGGAGCTAGGACAGAGAACCTCTATCTAGTTGGTCCCTGATTTGGAATCTTCAGCTTATCATTATTTTGTCTTTATGTTGGTGTGGAAGTGATAAGCATTTATTCTTAACTATATTTTGGATTTTGAATTTTGTCTTTTCCATGTTATCACTGTGTGATTTGATACTCTTGATGCTGGGCAGTGAACTGCAGTGCCTGGTCAGCAGTGTGACTGGAAATGCCTGGTACTCTGTGTCCTTGCATTGCTGAGCTATGATATCAAATAGGTCAGATCTGTTAAGAGCATCTTAGATAGGTATTTTAAATGTCCATAAACCAGAGAGCATCTTTACTGTGGATTTACCTTTCTTCAGTGCTACTCTTTTTTTCTTTCCATAGAGAAATAAGCTATTTAATTTTCATTAACATTTTAATGTACTGTTTTTATCCCCCTAGAGAGTAATGCCTTCCAGCTTTTTTCTGCTATTGCGGTTTTTCCTGAGAATTGATGGAGTGCTTATCAGAATGAATGACACAAGGCTTTACCATGAGGTACTGGCACTCATGTTAAGAGTATACAAATTGATATAGAGCCTGCTTATGTTGTTTTATTGTCACTTAGGTTTTGAGATTAAGTAATGATTCTTGTTAAATGATCATCTATTAACCCATAAATTGAGTGTTTTTAAGTTTACTGACTACACATTTTTCAAAGTTCTGGTAATCAAAAATGTTTTATAAAAAACACTTTCTGGGTATGAGTGATGCCTTGACTAAAAATTTTGTATATATTTAACCTGTATTTAAGGAAAACTGTCCCTTAGCTTGTAACTTTTATGGATAGTATTACTATAGAATGTCCTGATGTTAGCAATCCCACTTAAAACATAAAAAACTGCCTCCTGCAGCTTGTATCACATGCTCACTTGGTAGTTACTCTCAAGGTGGACAGCGCTGTCTTCTGTCTGAAGGAACTTACGCATGTTTAAACGGGTGTTAAAGGAGGAGTGGATGCGTCTAAAGTGAGTCATAGGAGGTTTCCAGTAGCTGGAGAACAGCTTGTCTTTTCGAATATTTAAGTCAGAATTGGCATCTCACAGGAAGGAATTAGACATTTTGCTTCCCCTTGAAGCAGCACAGTGAGTGTGATTGGCCTCTTTCTTCTCTCTCTTTCCTTCTCCCTCTCCCTCCTCCTCTATTATGTAGCCCTGGCTGTTCTAGAACTCTGTGTATATCAGGCTGGTCTCAGAACTGCTTGCCTCTGCTGGGATCAGAGGTGTATGTTACCACATCTGATGGCCTTTTCCCTTCCTATAAGTAAAACCAAAATACTACATTTTTCTCATAGTGAAATCTAAATCTCAAAAACACTATGTTTAAATCTATTTTATAAAGTTATCCTAAAAGGTTCTATTACACAGTAATTTATAAATATTTATCATGTATTTGATCAGAGTTGTATATACTTGAACGTTCACAGGAACATGAAGGAACTTAATAAATTTGATTAAACTGTTTATATCCATACAGTAGTAGCAGAAAAATAAATACCCATCAACATTGACCGTAAACAACTAAATTGAGCTACTTTGGAAAGGTGCCCATCTCAATGAATTTTTTGTTTGTTTGTTTGTTTGTTTGTTTTTTGAGAAAGGGTTTCTCTGTAGCTTTGGAGCCTGTCCTGGACTATCTCTGTAGACCAGACTGGCCTCAAACTCACAGAGATCCACCTGCCTCTGCTTCCCGAGTGCTGGGATTACAGACGTGCGCCACCACCACCCGGCCTCAATGAATTTTTAAAGTTCAGTGTGAACTATTTAAGATTTTGTGTTCAGGCTTTGAAATGGGAAAGGCTGTGTTATCAGAAGTAGCTATGATCGATATTTTATTTCTTATTTATACTTTTATATTACTGATTTATGGTGAACATTAATTTTTTTCTTGTTTCTTATTGATATAAAAGACTGAAACCTTAAAGGAGTATAATTTTGTACATTTTTCTGTGTTGAAAAGTTGTTTTTTTTTTTTTCTTCCGAGACAGGGTTTCCCTTTGTAGCTTTGCCTCTTTCCTGGAACTCACTTGGTAGCCCAGGCTGGCCTCGAACTCACAGAGATCCGCCTGGCTCTGCCTCCGAGTGCTGGGATTAAAGGCATGCGCCACCACTGCCCGGCGAAAAGTTTTTATCCTAAAAGCAAATTATAATAAATTTTCAATTCATTCTTAGGTATTTATCTATCTATCTATCTATCTATCTATTTATTTATATTTTTTTTAGACAGGGTCTCTCTATATATATCTCTGACTGTCTTAAAAGTTATTATTTCTATTTAGACCAGGCTGCCCTCAAACTCAGAGATAGCTCCCTGCCTCTGCCTTTCTAGTGTTGGGGTTAAAGGTATTCACCACCATGCCTGGCAAAATGCAGTTCTTTGACCTAACCGTAAAAGTCTTAAATGAGAGAAACTGAGTGCGAAAGGGTGGGTTTCCATTTATTTATATTAATTGATTGATTGATTAATTAATTAAATTTGGGGTTTTTTTTTGAGATCTGTTTGTCCTGGAACTCACTCTATAGACCAGGCTGGCCCCAAACTCACAGAGATTCGCCTGCCTCTGCCTCCCAAATGCTGGGATTATGGACATGTGCCACTATGCTTGGCTTCCCCTAGACTCACCCAGTGTTTCACTGTATAGCTCAGGCTGGCCTTAAACTTCTGGGGTTCTCCTGCCTAAAACTCCAGGTACGTGAATACAGGCACACACTACCATTCCTAGCTGTCCTCCAGTGCTTTCTTGACACACCAACAGCTGTATAACTTAGTCTGTTTTGGTGTCTTGTGTTTTGAGTCAGGGTTTTTCACTATGTAATTGTTGGCTCTGAGACCTGCTATGAAGACCAGGCTGGCCTTGAACTCACACAGGTCTACCTGCTTCTGGTAAAGTAAGGAATTTGGCAAGATGTTTGTGGGAATAGGAAAGTATTAAAAAAAAAAAAATGGCCAGGCGGTAGTGGCGCACACCTTTAATCCCAGCATTCAGAGGCAGAGCCAGGTGGATCTCTGAGTTTGAGGCCAGTCTGAGCTACTAAGTGAGTTCCAGGAAAAGGCGCAAAGCTATGCAGAGAAACCCTGTCTCGAAACCCCCCCTCCAAAAAATAATAATAATAAAAATAAATAAACTTTTTTTTTGTACAAAAGGAGCCAGTGAAAAAATAAGATAGCTTATGAAAAAGATTTCATTTAAAACTTGAAGCCTGTAGTTATCTCTATTTCTATTGTACATAGATACATCCCATCAAAGTACAGCCTTTGTGTGTGTGTATGTGCATGCGAGTGTATGTCGACATGGTAATAATCAAGTCTGCTTGCTTGTGTGTGCCTGGAGTTACTTCTGGAGTTACTGTGTTTGTAGGGTTAGGAAATAGTATTTCAGAATTCTTGTTGATAATTAAAAACATTTCTCAATGTAGAGCCAAATATTTTCATCACAATTCATGCTTCTCTTACAACCTGTCCTAAAATGTAGACAGTCTGTTTTATAGGAAGGATTTTTGTAAAATCAATATAAAATATATTGTAATTTCTTTTATTTTTAAACATAGGCTGACAAGACCTACATGTTACGAGAATATACATCACGAGAGAGCAAAATTGCTAATTTAATGGTAAGTACTTGAATTTTAATGGTTCATTTTAAATCTGTTATCCGACTAATCCCATTCATCTAAATTTACATTGTAAGTGTGCTCATCCTCAGGGCTCTGCTGAGTGATCTATTGAGTGCATCTCCTCTGAGGTTGTCTCAAGCACCAGGGCATCAGGGGTTGTTCAGTATCTTAGTTGTCACTCATCTTATTTCCACTGTTGGTTCTGAAGAAACTGAAACCCGGAGATGCCATGATCTGAGTCCCATAGCTGCAGCTGGCGCCACTGGATGTTTGTCTAACTTAGTACCTTGCCTCTCTAGAATTATTTTTAAATATTTTTTTTTTCATTTTTTGAAATTATACTATATGGTTTCATAAATTTTTCCTTTCTGTCCTCCCATGTACCTCCCTCCCCTTACTCTCTTTCAAATTCATGGTCTCTTTTCTTTCTAGTAGTTGTTGAATGTGTGTGTTTCTTTCTTTCTTTTCTTTTCTTTTTTTTTTTTTTGAGACAGGGTTTCTCTGTGTAGCTTTGTGCCTTTCCTGGAACTCGCTTTGGAGACCAGGCTGGCCTCGAACTCATAGAGATCCACCTGCCTCTGCCTCCTGAGTACTGGGATTAAAGGTGTGCACCACCACCGCCTGGCTGTTTCTTAAATACATAAATACAACCTGCTCAGTCTGTATGTTATTTGTATGTATATATTTTTACACATTCGTTTTTCTTCCAAAAACTGGTCATTTTGTGACCTGACCTGTGTATTCTGGCATAGTTTTCCTGTGTATTTTGCTCATTGGAATTTGTGAAGCTCTTCCTTAGTACTTGGATTTTGCAGAGTGGCTTAGAAGGTGGTACCTTTCTACAAACTTAATATTTTTTTTAACCTGTGTACTTATTTCTATCTGAATATAGAGTAGTACCCTTGAGTTAGAATAGTTACTCGGTTTCTGTCATAGAATATGAACTGGGCACTAATTCAAGACTTGTCTTTCAAGTTACTCAAGGAACAGGAACCAGGGAGGGACTTGGTCAAAATGTATGAAAGTCTTTCAGCACTTATGGTAGCACTGTAAATTACTTGACCCTGAGTTCCTTGAAGGTCCTTCAACAACACAGTTGAATGACTTAGTAGTGACAAATACCTTTTATTTGGGGGAGCGCTTAATGATGCTCCTTATAGTGTGTGATGTCCCTTATTTTGAAATTGGCGTCCTTTATGAATGTTTGAACTAGAAGATCTCAGAAATTGTCCAGGCCATAACTTCAGTATTTACTAATACGATTTTGTGTTTTCCCTAGCATGTTCCACCTTCCCTCTTCACAGAACCTAACGAAATATCACAATATTTGCCAGTCAAGGAGGCAGTTTGTGAGAAGCTAGTATTTCCAGAAAGGATTGATCCTAACCCTGCGGACTCACAAAATACACCCTCGGAATAGAATGTGACACAGCATACTCTCCTTGTGGAACCTGACGGACACCTTGGCTATCTGTAGGGATAGTTTTATTATGAGAATTAATTTCCTTGCTTATGCTCAGATTTTCTGTAGCCTTAAAGGAAAATAAAAGATCATTGCAGGCAGCTTCCACTCAACTCCCATTTATACTGTCTGTCTTCAAATTTCCACTGGAGATATGTGCTCTGGAGCTAAATTTGGATTCCTAAATTATCACAGATTGTGACCTCAGCAGCAGTGATGTGAATGTGTCTCAGGAGGGGGACAAGATCTGCATCCATCAAGAAGCGTCGTCTTCTCCTGTGAAGAGGCTGAATTGTAAATCCCGTCACTGAGTCCCGATGCCTGCGACTGTCATAGGATTCTGACTGCATGTTGATGTACTGTGTTGGCTCTTGGCTTTGGGCTTTCTGGTGTTTATTCGCACTTCTGGAGAGTTGTGACGTGTCACCTAAGAAATTAATCTTGTATTATTCATTAGTTTGAGTTTCTGGGCAACATCATATTGTGTGTGTTTGTACACACATGTATTTTTAAAACTCTTCATTTAAATGTCTGTCTCTGAGTAGTGTTAGATTACTTATTTTGATAATTCATTGTTAAAATTGTGGAGAATTAAAAGAATTGACTTTTTTTTTTTTAAAAAAAACAATAAAAGTGGGTGGTGGGAAAGATGAATGTACTTCTGAAGATTTTATTTTAGTGTATTCTGGTGAGGAATACCAAGAAAATGTCTCTGGCCATTTCTAAATATGACATATACCATTTTATATTTATTTGTCCAAGTGTCTTTTGTAAGAGGAGAATAAATAATAAGGAATTACAGATTCATATTTTGCTATTTATTTCAGTTTTCCTTGAGCTTAACTGCAGAGTGGCTTAGGGTCTCTCTTTTCATTCACTCCTTATGTTTTGAGCCTGTCGATAGTGCAGATTACAAATGGAAATTGGTAGGCAGTTATGGACGTGATCCTGTAGTTTACCTCTGAGCTCTTACCCCTCTTCTCTCTCTGTTCTTTACATTCTGTGGGCAGTTTAAGTAGTCAGAAAATATGCATACGTGCCATGTATAGCATCCCATAAACAATTCAATCCTGAGTGCTATGTTGTCTGATGTGGTATAGGGAATACATAATGAAGGCATACAACACAGTTGGTCCTTTATACCTGTGGGTGCTACATATGTGGATTCAACTAGCTACTCATGAAAAGATTTGAAAAAATACTCCCATCTATATTGACCATGCACAGATTTTTGCCATTATTCCCTGACTAACAGTTTAACAACCGTTTATGAGGTATTAACAACTGTACTAGGTCTTACAGATAATCTAGAGATTTAAAGTGTGAGAGGATTCAGTGGCTTATTTTACATTTTGGTCTTTGTATGAATATGAGCCAACTCTCCTATGACGACTGAGACAGCTTTTCATGGGGCCAAGGTCTACCAGAAAATACAAAAGTTAGTACAGGCTTTGGAAAAGCAGTGATGGAGCTAATAAGGAGGATAGTGGGAGGACCAACTTTAGTAATCAGTTCTGATTCAAAAGAAACTGTAGCGGGCCTTGACATTGTCCTTACCAATTTAACAAGGAACAGAAAGCTGGGTGATCTATACAACTACCACTTTTGGTGAGATTACAAGACAGACAAACTGAATCCCAGGGAATGTAAGCCCCGAGGAGAAAAAGGACACAGACCTCTTCGTCTTCAGAACACAAGAGCAAGGCAGCCACTATCTCCACAAGCATAAAGAAA
The DNA here is from genome assembly GCF_903995425.1 of Onychomys torridus. Taxonomy (NCBI): domain Eukaryota; kingdom Metazoa; phylum Chordata; class Mammalia; order Rodentia; family Cricetidae; genus Onychomys; species Onychomys torridus. The sequence goes on from NC_050453.1 coordinate 29,333,009, forward strand.
CATTAACAGACATCATGTTACAAATTCTTCCTTTTTAATTATTTCTTCTACTTATTTATTTGTTTTTTCTCTTAAGATAGTGTTTCTCTGTGTAGTCCTGGCTGTCTTGGACCTCATTCTGTGGACCAGGATGGCCTCAAACTCACAGAGATCCGCCTGCCTCTGCCTTTTGAGTGCTGGGATTACAGGCGTGCGCCACCACTACCTTTTTTTTGAGCTGAGGACCGAACCCAGGGCCTTGTGCTTGCTAGGCAAGCGCTCCACCACTGAGCTAAACCCCACCCCCTACCTTTTATTTTTTTTTAAGATTATAATGTAATTACATCATTTCCCCGTAGCTTTCCTCCTCTCAACCCTCCATACACTCCTCTTGGCTCTTTTTTCAAATTTATGGCCTCTTTTTTCGTTAATTGTTATATATGTGTGCTTGGTGTGTGTGTGTGTGTGTGTGTGTGTGTGTGTGTGTGTGTGTGTGTGTGTGTGTCCGTCTGGCGTTGGATAACTCATGGGTGTGCTCTCCCCTGGGGAACATTTTTACCCGCTGTCAGCACTCCTTAGTTGCCTGTAGCTCTCTGTGTAGGTCAGTCTACAAATTCTTAAAGGCTGTGTGTGGACTAGTGTGTCTTTGGGGTAGGTGGAAGTCTCAGTTAAACTTAACTTCTTTAGTACAGATGTCCCTCTTAGAGCTAAAGGCCTACACGTGCGAAAGAGCGGAGAAGGGCACCTGCAAGTCCTGGGAAGGGTTCAGGCATGCAGGATGTGACTGGGGACAGATGCAAAACTGCCTGCTTACCCCAGGCCTTCCTTTCGAAGGCTGTAAATGCTGTAGGGTGCTGTGGGGGAAGAAAGAGCTGCAAACTTTTTCACCCTTCTTACATCTGACAAAGCCTACCTCCCCCAGGAAGGGGAGTGGAGATTCCTTTCAGGACAGATAAAGAATGATTCCTACTAAAAGAAAGAATAGAAGCCACACTTGGCTGGCCTGGATGAAGGGACTGAAGTGCCATATGGACCAGGGTTCCATAGGTGCACCACTAGAGGACTGCTGCCCGGTGGGAGGCGGGCCATGGAATTCTTCCTCACAAGAGACCACTGATTTAGGGTAGTTTCCTGGTTATTGCAGAATGAGGTGGGAATGTTGAGAAAGCCACACCCTGCCTAGCCAGATGCAAAGCCTGCCTAAGACAGGGTAGCCACGGTCAACGGAGAAAACTTTCCTGTCCCCACTGTGAGCCTAGTGGTCACTAGTTAACAAGGAAACCGGTCTACTGCTAAAGGAATAATGAGCGTGAATGCAGATCTCTGAATGAAGTAGGCATTTGGGGACCCCTTAAAGTTGAGGAGGGGGATAAGCGTTACTTTAAAACAAGTAGGCTTGCTGGAAAGCTAGGAGTCTGAGACAGGGGGATCATTAGCTTAGGACCAACATGGGATGCAGAGTTCTTAAAGGATAGTTTGAACTACATGGTAAGACCCTTTTTAAAGAAACTCAAGGGCTGGAGATGCTTCTCTGTGGGCATAAGTTCAATATCCAGGACTGCAAAAGCAGACATGGGCTGTTAGCTGGGGCTTATGGGAACAATCATGCCCATGGGAACACCTTGTAATCATTTTGGTGATTTGAGAAAGAGAATACTCATTAACAAGGCAAGCTGGAGCTTTCTATTAGTCATTTCTCACAGTTATAAAATGTATTATGAATAGCAAAAGTGGTCCTGATAATGCTTATTCTAGGAACTAGAGGTATGCTGGTTTCTTTTTACTGAACTCTTTTCCTTTTGTTGTTGTTTGAGAATATACTTTCAGACAGTGTGTTTTGATCATATTCACTCCCTACTTAATGCCCTCTTGGATTCACTCCACAATTTCATGTCGTCTTTATTTTAACCCACTTGGTCCAATTAGTGCTGCCTGTATACCCATGAATATGGGAGCACCCACTGGAGTATGGTTGGCTACCAGGGCCACACCCTTCAAACTGACTCTCCCCTAGCAGCCATCAGTTGTTGATAGCTCCTCTGCTAGGGGTGGGAACTTGTGAGTCTCTCCCACCTTCATGCTGGAATGTTGCCTGGCCTGAGGGTGTGCAGGCAGCCGTAGCTGCAGTGAGTTCATAGTCCCATCATGGCCAGAAGACATTGTGACCCTGCCTGGTTCTTTTCTAACATGCCTAACGTAGCTTCTGTCCGTGATTCATAAAACACCTGAATCTTGGCAAATCTTTCCTCTGGGTGTGCACATAAGTTAAACGAGTATTTGCCATATAGCTTAGGAGGCGGGACTTGGGGGAAATCAGCCTATTCTGGTACCATTTTGAGGAAAACTGTTGGGAGGCTCGTTTTGGTCCATGTGAGTTTTAAGGCTGGGCTAGTATTACAGTGACAGGGCTCTGTGGGTATGGCTTGGGCACTGAGTATCCCAGACCAAATCCCATTTCAGGAAATACTCTTGGCTTGGGTCTTCAAAGCTGACTCAGAAAAGCATGAAGAGGCTGGTAATTTGAAAAATGAAGGACAGCAGAGAGTAGAGGAGAAATAAGGGAGAAAAACAAATGTGTAACGAACGAGTAGGTCCCTGCTGTGATTGAGTGGAGCTTAATCTTGCCAGTCATCTGAGATGCTGGAACACACGCAGGTTGCTTCCCAAAGGAGGGGAACCTGGGCCACTTACATTCCTATCCCATAGCTGGCATGGGATCCAGGGTGAGGGCTCTGCTTTGCCAAATGCCCATTACCTTCCTACACAACACATGCATGCATGCTTATGCATGCCTAGAAGAGAGCAGCTGTCCCCATTCCAGGATGTCCACTCACAATGCAGGAGGAGACAAGGATAGATGGGGAGGCTGAGGTGGGAACTAGCAGCCCTTGCTTGTTTCAAACCCTGAAAGTTCATGTGTTGTAAAGCAGTTGCCTTGCGATGCAGCGTGGAAGAGTCTGTCCTTACACTCCCAGGTCTGTCTCTGCATTTCTGAACTCAGCTTGTTTTATCCCGTCTATACATTTGTCCCTTTACAAGACCTCGGCACTGCCTTAGAAAGGCAATGCTACCTTTTATTCAAAAGTGGTGAGAATATCGAACAGTGACAGTTCTCTTCATCTTCTTTTCCTATCTAAATGACCATGCCTCTTCCCTAAGGGACTTTGGGAAAATCATTTGAAGTCTACCACTAAGGCCAATCTAGGGCTTTGGGAAACAGCCAGTGAGTATCTGCAAGCTTTCTCCTGCTCTTGGTGCCTTCCACCAGGAGTGTATTAGTGGCTGATTGTACACACCCCATCCCTGGAATTGGAAGCAATTTTTCTGCATATGGAAAGACACTGAAGGCAATGCTCTTACAGGGTCTGTGGCACCAAAACAGAATTAAAAATAATGGCTTTCCTGTCTGGTTCAGCCAAAGGCCCCTTTCTACTTACTTCACATGGCAAAATTAAGAAAAGACATGAATACCCATCTATACAGGGAGGAAGTGTGGGTGACCACACCAGTCTCCACAAGGGACATGATCCTAAGGAGTCTGCAGTTTAGCCTCTTGCTTTACAGCTTCCAGATCTGACCTGGGACTACTCAGAAGGCTGATATTTGATTGATAGTGGCAAAATGGATATGGCTACTTAGGATGTAAGATTTCTTATCAAAAACACAACTGAAATTGGGGGTTTGCATCCTGGCGCCAGACTCTCATGGTTGCGTAGAGATGCCTGCTTCATGTGGGACCCATCCTGTGAGGACTACTCCCTCCCTGTACCCTCCAACTTCAGCTGTGCAATGGCTTTGACGTCTCAGATCTCTTAGATCTTTTTCTTTAAAATCACCAAGTAAGAAACATCTCCACCCTGACTAGTTCTGTGCCTTAATGATGAGAGGCCCACTTTGTTTCTGTTTCTTGGTGACTGCTTCTCTACAGCTTCCTGCACACAGACAATGACGACTACATATATATATATATATATATATATATATATATATATATATATATATACACACACACACATATATAGTATATATATACTACATTTTTTTCTGAGACAAGGCTTCTCTGTGTAGCACCCGCTGTTCAGGGACTCTATCTGTAGACCAGGCTGGCCTCAAACTCAGAGATCTACCTGCCGGTCTCCTGAGTGCTGAGATAAGGTGTGTGCCACCACTGCCTGGGTGCATAGTCTTAAGAGACCCTGTAAGCACTGTGTTTGTTTAAGCTCTTGTCGAAGGGAGAGTGAAATTTAACCAGGTCCCCGCGGAACGTTCAGCTTAAGCTTCCTGGTTGTCTGGGCTGGCCACACAGAGCTGCGAAGACACAGAACCCTCAGCCTGGAGGCTGGTTTGCTTCTGTGCTGCACAATGTGCCATGAGGAGAATGGTGACAAGTCATCTGAGCAGCGCCTGGAGGAAAGAGACTGTTATTCAACATCTGTCGCGTGTCCCAGGCACTGTGCTTGGTGTTGGGGCTGCGGATAAAACCCGTGTCCGGCAAAGACCCTCACTTGAATGAGGCGACGGCACGTGAGTAGTAGAGCACACCATGCCAAGTGTCACCGTGCAGGTGAGAATAAGGTGATGTCAGGCAACTTGCTGGAAGGGACAAGGGAAGTAAGAGAAGAACAGGTGTTTTCTAGAAAGACACGTGAGGAACACCGGGGTCAGTGGCCACTCGTGTGGGGCTCAGAGGGTGTGGGAGAGAGAGGAGCATACAGAGGAAGATCAAGGTGGCCAGGCAGTGAGCAGGGATGTATCTGTAGGGAAATTATATGCTAACAAATGATCCTATGAGCAGTGGCTTATAATCACAGAAACTTACTCTCTCCCTGTGCAGGGCCAGAGTCTGGGGCAGGAGCAAGGTGTTTAGCAGGGCTGTGCTCCCTTTTTAGGCTCTCAGGGAGACCCTTACCTTGCCTCTTCCAGCTTCTAGTGGGTGCTGGCATTCCTTGGCATGTGTCTGTCTGGCTCCAGCCTCTGCCTGTCTTGTCACCTTGCTGTGTCCTGTCTCCTCCGCTCTTTACTGCCTTGAGCACTGAGCTAAATGTGAGACTCATCTCTAGTTCCGGTTAGTTAAAGCACTTACGTGGGCATAATCCCTTTTTAGCCATCTACGGTAACATTCACAGCTCCCAGGGGTTAGGGTATGGATTCCTGTGGGGGCCATTTTTCAGTTTAGCACACTGTGAGCAGGTTTATTTATTTAGTGTGCATGGTGTATGTGTGTGCACATGGTGTACTAGTGTGCGTGCACAGGTGTGTGGAGGCCAGAGGTTGATATTGGGTATTTACTCCTTCTCATCTTCTTTTCTGAGGCAGGGTTTTCCACTGAGCCTGGAGCTCATTAATTTGCTAGGTCCCCAGGCTTGTGTGGCAGATAGTTTAACAACTGAGTCATCCAGCTCCTGGGTTCCAGCTTTGTTTGTTTGTTTTTGACAAAGTCTCTCTAGCAGAGACTGGTCAGGAACTTGGGATCCTCTCACCTCAGCCTCCTGTGTGCTGGGATTGTCAGCATGCACCACCAGGCCCAGCTACGATAAGATCATAAGCAGGGCAAACACTCGGTCAGACTTAGAGTTTCCAGAATCTTCCAGGACATGGTGTGGCACAGTCAGAAAGAATGCCCCCAAGCCACTGTTACCTAGTTTGAAATAGGGCAGGAAGAACAGTGGATCAGCGAAGCCCCATCAGGTGGGCAGCTTGGGAACTTGTTAGGACAGGGCCCCAGAGCCTCAGAAACCCAGAGGTAGGTATTTAACCCTCCTTTCACAACCCTCTTTTTCTTGAGACAGAATGTCTCTATGTAGTCCTGGCTAGAACTCTGTATGTAGACAAAGAGTTGATCTCTAACTCAAAGAGATCCATCTGCCTCTGCCTCTGCCTCTGCCATTACACCTGGCTTCACTTCTGAGCTTTTGAATCCTTCCTTCCTGTACATAAACATAACATTTTTATTTTAGAGGCCATCATCCTATTTCCCTTCTCACTGCCAAAACCACATGCTGGGGTCTGAGGAGTGGTACCTATACCTCCTCCTGTGTGTGCTTAGAAAGCATTATTTGGTTTGGGGGCTTTTTGATGAATAAAAACAATAGCAACACCAGCAAAACTGTGAAATATGTTTTGTTTTATTACTCAGGGAGGAGAATTAGGAAGAAGTTAGAAAGAAGCAGTGGAAACCCAGAGGGACGGAGTCCACCTGCAGGATGTCTGACCTCTTGACATTGAGACAGGACATTGTCATCTATATAGAGTTCGTGATCCAGAACTGTGTCCAGTAACTCTGGACATTAGTTAATGCCAAATTGCAAATGTTTACCGTTTTGAGTTTGATCGAATTCATAGCTGTCCTTGGCTACATCCAGGCTGCTAACTGTGGGTGGGAGATTCTGAGTTACAGGGCAGACAAGGCTACACACACACACACACACACACACACACACACACACACACACACACACACCTGTCTCCAAAAACAAAAACAAACAAATAACACCACCAACAAACCAACCAACCAAAAAACCCTATGGGTAGTTATTATTCCCTTGTCACCGATGAAGACACCAAATCTTAGAAAGATCAAATATCTGCCTGTGGCCATATGACTGATAAATGCAGGAATCTATATTTGAACTCATGTTCTTCTGACTCCAGACACTATGTTATGCTTTAAAAGCATTTATAAACTATAAAGCAACAGTGTAGAGATGCCTTGTTGAAACCCTGAAGAGATAGGGAATGTTTAAAGAGAGAGAGAGAGCTGACAGCCCAGTGCTGAGAAAAAGAAGAAATAAAGGCAGAGGACTGCTTGTATCTGTGGGTTCATAAGAACAGTGGTTCTCAGATGTTTCTGTTTTATATACACGCTTTCAACTAGGACAGCTGCTATCTTGACTTTGTCCCTCTATGCTCTAAGGGCACTGGTGATCTTAGGCCACGGAGTGAGATTAAAGACATGAGTTTTCTATCCAAACTCTTATTTCAGTGACTACAGCAAACAGGGATGGGAGAGGAGGGTGGTCACTCAGCTAACACAAACAAGCCTTGCCTGCTGGCTTGTCACAGTCATCTGAAGGGCTGGTCAGCTCACTGGCTGGTCATTTTTAGGCCTGCAGAAGATAGAATGAGGTTTTCCATTCATTTCTTCAGTCAATAAGTGTTTGTCAAGCATCCCGTTTTCCAGACGTTATTTGTGAAGATCTCACAATGTAGAGGACACAGACTTGAAAACTTATGATAATATTGTGAGCCAGGTATGTAGATGTGCTTACAATTGCTACTGGGGCACAGAGGAAAGAACAGCTGCCCATGCCAGTGTTGGGTGGCTTGGAGAAGCTTCAGAGGAGCTGGAATAAGGACAGCTTCCACCTGTCTAGCTAGTCATGTTTAGTTCCCATAGTCACTTGTGGAAATCATTATGCTCACTTTACATTACAGAAGGAAACAACCAGGGACAGAAAGGCTAATTAGCTAGTCGTTCAAGGCCACACAGGTGGTAAATGATGGAGCTGCAGTTCCCAGATCCTCTTGACTCCAGCGGATGGACTGCACTGTGTTCTGATGTTTGACCTCTCCACTGGAGAGCATGGGAGGGAAGGTCATCCGGGCAAAAGCAGTAGCAGTTGATCTCAAAGGTCTACCTTACACATTTACACAAGAAGCACGCTGGAAAGCATCCTCACAAGGATGAGGGCACAGAGGCGGTGTAGCAGGAGTGCCCTGATTGGTGTGAATGGGGGTCTGGGAATAAATCTGCTTAGTTACTACTCATTTCCCCTAACTTCTTGGTCAGTATGTGGATTCTCCCGTCAGCATGCTTACCCTCCAGCAAGTGCTGGGGAGAGTGCTGAGGAGGTATGAGAGATCTTTTAGTGGGTGTTTCTGAAGTCCTCTCTGTGACCTCCTTTCCCTTTTTGGGAAGCAGGGACAGTGCTGGAAACTGAACCCGAGGTCCTGCACACGCTAGGCAGTCTCTCACTGAGCCACACTCCGGTCTCGGTGTTTTCCTGAGCAAATTTAATCTTAATTTAAGTTTTCCAGATTTCCGCAGCAACGGGTGTTCTAGGTGAGCAAACCTCTGACTAGCCTGGAAGATTCCATGAGTTCATATGGATTCTGCTACATAGCCTCAGTAACGATTCAGCCTGATTAGAAGTAAAGCATCCAGGAAACACAAAACTATCTTATTCTCCTCGGCCAATTGGTCATCTGTTCGCAGGCGTTGTCCAAGTCTTATCTCCCGAGCCATTTCCCCTAGGAATTAGGTAGGAATTGCTGCTTTCACCGATACACACATTTGCACTTGCTACAGCCTGTGGCCCACTGATTTGTTCCGGTTAGCCTGGATTGTTTGTTTGTTCGTTTGTTTTTTTGAAGGTCTTCTGCGGAGTATACAGAACCACCAGCGGATTAACTTCAGCCTCTGTGGGTAAGTCTGCACAAGGCCTCCCCTGCGTTCTTCCGGGCCCTGGCACGTGGTGGTGGTGCTCGGCGCTGGAACGAAAGCGTGAAGCCCGGGCGCGCAGCCAGTCTGGCGTTCTGTATCTGACTTCACCCCAACTCTCCCAGCCCGCCTCCGGTGACCCCTAGGAGCTGGTCTAGGGGGCGTGTCTGGCGCGGGGCATGCCGGGCGGGCAGGTGGGCAGGTGCCTGGGCGGGGCGCGCCGTGGTTGGAGGCGGGCGGAGGGGCGGGGGCCATGCACCCGGAAGAGCGGCCGGCGGAGCTAAGGCCACAGGCGGCGGCTGGGGGCCCGACATGGACAAGCTGAAGAAGGTGCTGAGCGGCCAGGACACCGAGGACCGCAGCGGTCTGTCCGAGGTGAGCGCAGCCCTGGAAGCCAGGGTTTCTTGGACAGCTGCCCTGCTCCCCTCCCACTCGCCGCGCCCAGCTCAGCCGGGACAGTGCCACAGGTGGCAGCGCGGGGACTTTGCAGAGGGCGTGGCTCCCGATCCCTTCCCAACTTCCCCTCGGGAGCACTGGGGCTCTGGAGCAAGATCGGAGAAATCTTCGCGGGTGGGAGTGTGGGTCCCGGGGCCTCCTGGGTCCCTGGACCTGAACCCCCACTCCTTTCCCCGCCACTGCAGCTGGACCGGCCAGGGCTCTCCTTTAGGAGCTGGGCGAGGCAGGTGGCTTTGGTGGAAGGAGCCCCTCCTGGATAACCAGCTGGCTGGCTTTGGTTGTGGGTTATGAGTTCCAGACCCGCCCGCCCTTATTCGTACTGCATAAATAGTAGGGGAACTCCGTGAACGTCCTACGAGGTCTCTGAGATTCCAAGGTTCATTCCTAGACTATAGATTCCCAAGCACCCCCGGAGACTGCCAGGGTGTTGTTTTATTAGGGCTTTGATGGCTCGGAAACCTGCCCCAATAAGGCCCCGGTGTTCCAGAGCCACCGAGAATGTCTTATTTTAGGTGCTTTGGGAGTTTGTTTGCATTTTCCTTTCTCGAAGACAGAATTAACATTTTTACTTGATGTATCCTTAGCCCCGGTTTCCCCTGCTGTGAAACAGGGGTGTTGAACAAGATGATACGACCTTTTCTCCTTGGAAACTGAGTTCCTCTCTTAATATTTACTTGTGTTTCTCGTGGTTTTCCCAACCTTCTGCTCTCAATTTTGTGGTTGATTTTGTTCTGAGTTTAGTCTTTGCAAAAACACAACCGCACTTCAAAGGGAGTTAGAGTTTATTTTGAAGCCAAATAGAGCGACCATGGCCTCAGGACAGATTCGGATTCCTGCAAATTCAGTGTTCCAACTTAACAGTTGGATACATTTTTATAGTAACAAAGTAATAAATCAAGGAACTCGCTAAATGTATCAGTGGCAACACTAAGTAGGTGGTTACAGCAAAGTAGAATCTCAGTTGCAGGACCTCTCTAGGCTATCTAATGGTACTCTAAAACCCTTGGTTTGTGGAAGCTTGGGTTTTATTAAGTTAAATTCCAAGATGTTTTTACCTGTTAGTCACAGGTGGGCACGATATGACTGTTTACGGGGAGCTAAAGATAGCCAGAGGTTAGTTGCGATCAGACTCTGGACCTGCAACTTTCCAACCTCTCCACAATCATTGGGATTAGAATCAGTAATTTTTATGTTTTTTAAAAAAAATTTTTTGTATTTGTGGCCTCTTGTGAACTTTCATATGAGATGAAGCCTAAGAAAGCCCCAGGACTTAGCTGACCCTCATTGTCATGTAAAGATAAGCTTCATGGAAGTCCACAAGCTGTTGTACAGAGTTGGGGCAGAAGGGGAGACTGGGAGTAATGTTGGCAGTAAGTGTTGTTCATCAGTAGCAGTGGGTGGGCCTTCAGGAGTGAATAGTGTAGCACCATTTGAAAACAAATGCAAAGTTTTCCCTGCAAATGGTGAATGCCTGTGTGGAAACAGTGAAGGGCTTTACCCTCCTCTTAAGCTCAGGCACATATTACATCTATTTTTAAAAGACTGTTGGCTTCACTTTGTTGGAAAACATTGTCAGTTTCCTCTTTCCTAGTAAGATTCCTGTTGATGTGCGTCATTCTGTGGCATTTCCAGGTCTTGAACTCCAGGAACTATTCTGTAGCCAATAGGGTTCGTTGTCAGGGATGTTTTGGCTTAGTGATCACTTACTAGGTCCGGCCTCCTTTTGAGTACTAACTAATGTGGGCACACTTTCTATGGCTTTGAGCCTGGAAAAACTGGAGGATTCTGTGGTGAAATTCCTGTTTGTGTGGTTAGTTGGATGATGTTGCCTTCAAGTCTTTTTAGTTATATAACCTTAAGAGGTTGCCAGAAAAGTTAGAAAACATTTTATAATTTATTTTAATGCCAACTATAACAGTATGTTTTGTTTCTTCTGTTCCTCCTAGGTAGCTATAAAGTTGGTTACAGTCTATGCTAAGTCTTCTAATTGATTCCTTGTCATCATAAACATCCTTACGTCCTGGTTTCAGTGTAGTCCTTTCTGAAAGAATAGGCTTTGTGTTTTCTGGAAAGGGTTCTTGGGACAAGGAAGGTCTGAAGGGTGTCTGATCATAACGTGCAGGAATACAACAACAGCGTTCCTTTCTCACCTCCTGGTTGCCAGCCCCACCTTCTTGGACAATCCTTAGCTTTGGCACTTGGCAAGAATCCCTCTGCCTTCTCCATCCTGGAGTCAAAGGGACCTTTGTGCGTGCCAGCCAGTCAGACAGCTTGTGATTCTCCACATTCCCTACAGAGTCTACCCAGGTACTGTTTTATTTTGGAAACAAACTCTGTGCTAGCAGAGTTTCCAGAAACTACAGCTTAGAGAAATTTTCCATCAACTGAATTTGCTTTCATAAAATGGCAAAAAGTATTTTCCTTTCACTTAATCTGTTTAGAAGAAGTTGAGCAAAAGCTTCTTCCTCTTTCCTTGACCAAGTGACAGAACACACATATAGTGGGAAGCATGGTGAATTATCCCTGCTCCCACTTTATGTCCCCCTTCCTGCTAAAGAAAAGGTAGCATTTAGGTAGGTTCATCTTGTGACATTTGTTGAACTTGTATCTAAAGGTATCACTCTTGTGTCTGAAGGTAAAAAGCAGGACCATGCTTTTTGGCAGAAATGCTTTCTCTTGCCAGTGATTTTATTTTATTTTTCTTTTTAGCTTTTTTTTTTTTTTTTTTTTTTTTTTTTTGAGACAGGGTTTCTCTGTGTAGCCCTGACTATCCTGGAACTTGCTCTGTAGATCAGGCTGGCCTCAAACTCAGAAATCCACTTGCCTCTGCCTCCTGAGTGCTGGGGTTGTTTGCCACCACCACTGCCCACCTAAACAGCCAGTGCTAGTCTCCCAGTCTGTGGGAATCAAACCCAGTCTCCCACAGGACAGGCAGGGATACTCAGCACTGGACTAACGAGGATGACTGTCTCTTGCTGGTGATTTTACTGTCTACAAAGGTGTGAGTCTCAGTATCTTGCTCTGACTCTGGAATGAACTTTGATACTTTGCAGTTTATCCCCCTAAACAGAAAACAGGTTGAAGTTTTTGAGTACGGCTGTTGATGCTGGTGACCCTCAGGCAGTTTATTCGGGGCTCTGGTCCTCTTCTCTTCCTTTCCATGGCTTGGTCCTTTCCACCTTGGCAAAGTACACGTGTGCCTGGAAGAGTGTAAGCTGTTCATTGTCTTTTGCACTTGGGAAATGACTTGGGTTAGTCAGAAGAGGTCTAACTTGATTGGCTAGGGCCCTGTAAAGCCTGGCAACAGCATCCTGCGGTTACGTTAGGGCCACGGGGATTGGAACAGTCTCTTCAAGGTGGACAGGTGGCCTCTGCTTGGAAACACAGGGCTCAGTTGTCAGGTCCTGACATTGTGGTGCATGCCCTCCTTCTCTTTTAATATACACATATATTAAATGTATGGATTATATATGTTAAATATAAGGAATGAATATATACACACACACATATGTGGAGAGAGAGGTTATAATTACATACATCATTTCCCTCTTCCCTTTCCTCCTTCCATACCATCTCATATATCCCCCACCTTGTTCTCTTTCCAATTCATGGCCTCTGTAGTTGTTGTTGTTGTGTTATTATTGGTGTGTGTGTGTGTGTGTGTTTTACTAAATACATAAACACCACCTGCTCAGTACATAATGGTACTTGTATGTCTATATTTTCAGAGCTGACCATTTGGTATTGGATAGCCAGTTGGTGTGCTCTTCCCTGGGGAAGACTGTTCCTCCTGCTCCCAGCATTCCTTAGGTGCCTGGAGTTGGCCACTGTTGAAGCCTCTCAGGTTTTTCCCTTCCACGTTAGCATGCCTATCGGTGTTGTCCTTGTTCAGCTCAAGTTTAGGCAGCTGTGTTAGTGAGATTTCCAGGGTGTAGCTTCTGACATTTCTAGGAGACATAATCTTACAGCAGACTCCCTGTTCCCAGGCTCTTAGAGTTTTTCTTCTACAGTGACCCTGAGCTTTAGATGCTGGAGTGGTGTCATCGATGTGCCACTTGGGACTGGGCTCCGACGCTGCCTTTTGATTGGTGTGGTTTTCTGCAGTGGTCTCTGTCTCTTGCAAAGAGAAGTTTCCCTGATGAGCGAGGACTACACTTAACTGTGGGCATAAGGACAAATATTTGGAATGTAGTTAGTCTGCTGCATGCCCCCTTTTTGAGGTGCTGGAGAAGGAACCCAAAGGCTCGCTCATGCTGGGCAAGTACTGTACCTCTGAGCTACACCCCTAGCCCAGCCCAGCCCTGACTGTGACTTCTCTTCAGGGTCATTCTCTGTGCCAGGTTTCCGCAGGTGCTCGGTGTGTCCGTATGTGTGACATTACAGTGTCATAGCAACTCAATGGAAGTGGGGGGAAAGCCGTTTTTGATGACCCGAATTCCCTTCTCCTGGGGGGAGAATAAACCTTTCTGCACAGTATTTATCACACCTAGGGAGCCTCTTGGGCTCTGCTCTTCCAGCTTCTGGTTTGACAGGTTAGAAACACGCCATTGAACCGGGGCCAGTCAGGGCCGAGGGAGTGGTCCTGCTCCCCTACCTTCGCCCATCTGTTGGGTGACAGTGTAGGAGGCAGCCTTACTCACTCTGTGAGGCTGTGCTGCCTACAGAAGGGAGCTTGGGTGTGTAGATGCTGACCTGGCTCTGCCGATTGGGTTTCATCTCTCAGTGGCAGCTTCCTGTGTCCATCTGTGGGCAGTGAGCCCCCTTGCATCTTAAGGACAGTCTAGGAAGGCCTGTGGTACAGTGGTTTGTCATCTTTGACATGGGAAAGGGCCATGGAGGTCTGCTCTCCAGCTTTTCTGCTTTAGTAGTTTTCCAGGAAAATTTGTCTTCCCTTGGACTTAACCTGGAAGAAGCATTAGTTATGCCAAGAATGGTAGAGAGTCAAAATGAGTGGGTAGTGATTGATTAGCTAAGATCTGGCTGACTGGCTGATTTGGCTGTTGCTAGCATGATGTAAATAAGAATAAGTAGCAGGCCAGGCAGTGGTGGTGCACACCTTTAATCTCAGCACTCGGGAGGCAGAGGCAGGCGGATCTTTGTGAGTTTGAGGCCAGCCTGGGCTACCAAGTGAGTTCCAGGAAAGGCGCAAAGCTAACAGGGAAACCCTGTCTCGAAAAACCAAAATTAAAAAAAAAAAAATAATAATTAGCATCCCTATGCATCCTGAGAAGTTTGAGGACCTTCTCTGAGGTGCCAGAAGTGTTGCAGCAACTTCTGGGGTTGGTAGGAGAGATAAGAGAACATGGCCAGTGGACCAAACTGCCTTAGAGTCCGGCCCTTATCTTCTCTCGTGACCCAGGCCCTATCTGGCAGAGCCCTGCCCTTCCAATTGTAGTCTGCCTGGGCTGCAGTAAGGCTTTGGGCTGTGCTAAGGTTAGCTTCCCTGCCTGTGCTTGAAGCAGGAGATACAGTAAACTTCTGTAAGCTGCTGGAGGGAAGAGATGGGTCTGTAGGAGTTCACGGCTCTACTAAGAGCTGGATGTGATGGCTAGCTGTGAATGTATACGTTTCCATGTTTCTTTCCTACCCCAGAGAGTGTTGACACCTTCCTTCCTTCCTTCCCTCCCTCCCTTCCTCCCTCCCTCCCTCCCTCCCTCCTTTTCCCTTCCTCACCCCCTCCTTCCCTCCCTCCTTCTTGATTTATTGGTTGTGTGTGTGTGTGTGTGTGTGTGTGTGTGTGTGTAAGTGCGGGTGGGCAGCACTCACGTGGAAGCCAGGGGTCAGCCTGCAGGACTCCTCTCCTGCTTCCTTTCTGTGGTTTCCGGTGATGGAACTTAGGTCCTCAGGTTTGCACTCCAGACCCCTTTGTCTGCTGAGCCAGCTCTAAGTACCATTTCTCTTGGTCCTTAAGACCATTTCTAAGTTCATTGCGCGTTTTCTTCCTTTTCAGTAAACGTATGTATGCACTTGTTGTTTTGAAACCGCAGGTTGTGGAGGCTTCCTCCTTAAGCTGGGGCACCAGAATAAGAGGCTTCATCGCATGTTTTGCTGTAGGAATCCTCTGCTCACTGCTGGTAAGAGTTCCTTCCGTCCTTCCTGATTCTCGGCTCTATTCTTTTCCTTTTACCTGCTTTTCTCCCGGCAGCCTCATTAAATTGAATGGTTGGGGGGCGGGGAGATAGGAGGCCGGGAGGGCAGCTGGGTGGTGGGCGTGGCATTGCTGTGCTCACGAGTCCTGTGCTTCCCCTTCTAGGGTACTTTCCTGCTGTGGGTGCCCAGGAAAGGACTGACCCTCTTTGCGGTGTTTTACACCTTGGGGAACATGGCATCAATTGGGAGGTAACCTTTTTCTTTTCTCCTTTTTCCAACCTTGCTGTTTATTAGGTGATAAAATGTCCATCGTATTTGAGGGAGGGAGAAGGAGGGAGAAGAAGGATGCTTCGTATCTTTAAGGAGCTGGGAAGAAGGAGGAGTTTTGGCATATATCATGTTCATATCCTCTTTTTGCAAAACATCCTGTATCTTAGATTATCTTTCGCCCCTGGCAGAGGGCAGAAAACGGTCACCACTTCTTCGCCTGTGAGGGAACACAGCACAAAGCATGGGGATGGTTTCCCCGAGGCACACAGTATGGCCAACCCTCCCATGCTGGTTTCACCGCCCTCAGAGACTGGAGGCAGCTGCTGCTTCTGGCAGCCACGGGTCAGGCGAGGGACTGTGCGCCTGGGACCTGGTTACTATGGAGTGCCAGACCGTCCTGGGCTTGAGGACCAGGCTCCTGTGTCAGGGCATCTGATGGGTGCCTTCCAGGGGAGGTTAGCCGTTCTGCCTGCTTCAAGTGCACGGGTAGCTTGAGTTGACCCTGGCCTCCACCTGGTGCTTCAGGCACACCTGTGCAGACAGTGCCAGGCCTACCTCTGGTGGGAAATGCTCGCCTGGCCCTATCAGAATGGACTTCGGGAACCTGACTGGGCCGTCTTTCCTTCCCTTTCCCCTTCTCTCCCCTGTGCTTCTGTAAATGGCTTCAGAGTACTGTGGGGAGAGGGTCCAGGAGTACAAGTTTTCCGCTGTTAACCCAGCCATAATAACTCAGTTGCTGTTGTATTTCTTTTCTTTTAATATTTTAATTTTTTTGTATATGAGTCTTTTGCCTGCGTGTGTGTCTGTTTGCCACGCATACGCCTGGAGCCTGCGGAGGTCAGAAGAGGGCACCAGATTCCCTGGACCTGGATTTAGATACAGTTGTGAGCCACCATGTGGGTGCTGGGAATTGAACCTTGGTCCTCTGCTAGAGCAGCCAGTGCTCTTAACCACTGAGCCATCTCTCCAGCGCCGTTGCTGCTGTTGTTGTTTTTCTACTTGGCTTTCTTCCCCATCCCTGTGGCCGTTTATCCCCACTGATTGATTTTGGAGTCACTGGGTAAGTCCTGTCGCCTCTGCTGGACTCAGAGACTACCAAAGACAGGCACACTGGATCTCTCTCGCCAGCGAGGCAGTGAGACACGGACCAGTATCGCAGCAGATAGTGTGCTGAGAAGCTCTGAGAGGGCTGGCCTGACAGTAGGTCAGGGACGATTTCCTGCAAAGGCGGCGTCTGGACTATTCTCAGCTTTGTGCACCTCCTCCTACCTCAGCTACCCTATCATATTCTGTTGGGTTTCCACATCCCCTTTTTGCCCCCCATCTGGGCTCTTTTCTTCTGAGCTATGGGACCTTGGTGCGAGCCCCTCGTGTGGCTCCCTGCCCCCTCTCTGCAGGTGGAATCCAGACTTGGTGCTTCTTCCCAGGCCAGTCTCCTCGTCTGTGGTCCTGCCCATCTCTCTGCTCCCCGGTTGTCATTTGTTAAATCCTGCCTCTAACGTCACCTCTCGCGTGAGGCTGTGCTGATCACCACCTCCTTCCCGGGACTGTTGACCTTCTCCTCCAGGGTCTTTCCTGTACCATTTATATTTACGTGACAGCCTGGGTAGCAGTGACTGATGTTGCCCTTGAAGCTTTCTCAGGTACTAGCTTTTTGTGGGGTTTGCCTTGGGGCCCCCAGGGTGGGTTCAGTGAACAGAGTGAGCGTAATTATACAGATGCGTTGCTTACTCCAAAAGAACTCTTTAGCAGTTCTTAGTGGGACAGACGCCATAGCACAGCTGAGGGAAACAGTGGAGGGCACCTGTTACTTCATGGTGTTACTAGGAGTTTCTGACTTTACACGGAATCTATTCATACATGGAATCTATTTATATACGTGTGCCTTGAGTCTGCTGCTTACCCTGTTTGGTGAAGAACCTCTGAGCATGGAGACTTGAGCTCAGAAAACAGCTTAACTTCAAAGACGTATTGTAAACAACAAAAACAAAACGAAAAACCATGCCTTTCATTGAGTGTTTGGTAGTCAATGACATCTGCTGTCACTTGTATTGAGTGCCAGCTGTAAGGAGCTCAGCACTTCTTCGTGATCCAGAGAGCGTGACTCAAACCTCGTGCCTGTACCTGATGTGTTAGGCGTGTGGATCCGCTTGCTCACTTGTGACCACTCCCATTAGCCAGCGTCCAGTTTCCTTCATACAGATTCACGCTGAGGGTACCTTTAGAACAGAGGGGGTTAAGCACTAGTGCTTTGGATTCCTAGCTGTGTGATCTCAAATAGGCAAGCTAATCTCTCCCTTTCATATCTCTGAAGTAGGAACAGTGACAGCCATCTCAGAATCGTTGAGGGGCTGAAGTGAGTGCTGTACGCACCCCTGACATTTAGCAAGCATCCCCTGGTAGCAGATGTTGCTCTTACCATCATTACAATTCCGGGAGAGTACGAAAGTGTCCGTGTTTTTTGTTTCGTAAATCCGAGCTCTTGGTTTGTTTCTGTGGGTAGGTAGTCAAGGATGCAGAGTAACCCATCTTGGAGAGAGGGCGATGTGAGTGACTCCGCAGTCCGACCCACGTGCACTTATGGCCCTGTTCTTCTATCAGTGGGGTGACCTTGGTTATGTAACCTCTTGGGCTTTTTCTTCCTCTGAAATGAATGTACTAATTGTCCCTACTTCATAGGTCCTTGATGGATCAAATGAGGACAGCGCACAAAAGGCCTGCAAGGCCAGTGCCTGGCAAGAGCGGCTCCTAAAGATGCTGTTCCTGTTTTCGCCACAGGAGCTCTTGGGGAGGTGGCTGGTGCGCCTCTGCTCTGCCTCTAATGGCTCGTGTGTGTGTGTGTTTGCCTCTTAGTACCATCTTCCTCATGGGGCCAGTGAAACAGCTGAAGCGCATGTTTGAGCCGACGCGTCTCATTGCCACCATCCTGGTGCTGGTAAGGACAGACGGCTTGGGAGGTGGGAGCCTGTCCTTTCTTTCCCTTTTTAACCCTGGGGATTAAACAGGCTCTCAGGCATACGGGGCTTCATAAGTTGTTCAGGCTGGCCTTGAACCTGCTGTCTGCTTGCCTCACTCTCCTGAGTGCTGAGATCGCAGGCATGAACTGCTATGTATGGCTGGAAGGTTCTCTCTCTCTCTCTCTGTGTGTGTCTCTCTCTCTCTCCTTCCCTCTCTCCCTCCCTCCCTTCCCTCCCTCCCTCCCTCCTTCCTTCCGTCCTTTCTTTTTTCTTTCTTTCCTTCTTTCTTGTTTTTCTATGTGTAGCTCTGGCTCTCCTGGAACTCACTCTATAGCCCAGGCTGGCATTGAACTCACAGAGATCTGCCTGCCTCTGTCTCCAGAGTGCTGCGGTTAAAGGCATTTGCCACCACCACCTGCCTTGTAAGGTTTTATTTCTATCCTGTCAACACAGACTATCTCTTTCTTTTTTTGACCCAGTTATCCATCTAGCTGTCAAAATCTTTCCAGACCCCATTCTCATAATTATCAGTATTGCGAGGTTTGAACTTGATCGGCATACTTCTAATTTTAGTTCAGTTTGTGGGTCTCCCATTCATTCACACAAGACTGTTCTCTACGGCCATGACTGTGTTAGCAATTTATTTACATTCTTGCAGAGTGCAGTGCTGGACACAGAGTGTTTAGGGCACACTGATTACGAGGTGATAGAGGAGTATGAAGAAAGGTATGGAAGGTGGCGGGAGCAACCACTGCTTTTTCCAGCCTCAGATAGATGTGGATGGCCTGACAGCTCTGTAGTGGAAAGACTTTCTAAGAAAGGACACAGGGCGGTGTCAGATGACAGGTAAACAGATAGCAGGCTTCCTGGCCGTGCGACTGACATCTCATGGTGACCTTTGTCCTCACGCACCTTTTCTACTCTGGAGCTAGGTCACAGAGAGGTTGGTGGCCGCTTACTTTTGTGTCTTGAATGAACAGATTGATGAGTGAATGACCGGTCCAGGAAGGTGCTTTCATTTGCTGACATTTAGGGAGATCTTAAACAGAAGCACAGCTGTCCCTTTCCAGTCTGCATGCATTTTTATTGTTGTGTTGGAGTTCTTCTCTGACACGGCCGTTCAGGTGGGTTAAACGCTTTGAACCACATTGTATTAATTGGTGTTTCCTCTTCTTCTAGTTGTGTTTTGCACTTACCCTGTGCTCTGCCTTTTGGGTAAGTGTGAACTCTAGTCTTCTGTGACCTTCTGGTTTAGATCCCTTGTCACACACTTTCCAGTCACTGTGTCCCTTTTTTTTAGTGGCATAAAAAGGGGCTCGCGCTCATCTTCTGCATTTTGCAGTCCTTGGCCTTGACCTGGTAAGTAGCATCAGTGTCCTTCCTCCACCCCCAGCCCTGCCTTTGACTTGTGGAGGGAAAGCAGAGAAACCCCGTGTGTTATGGGTGGGAAGGTTAGGAGAACACAGACGTCAGTAATGCAGCAGAAGTCAGGCTTCAGAAGCCAGTTGACTCGGCCCACTGCCAATAGATGCCATTAGCGGTCTTGAGTGGTCACCAGGGGCCTCGGGCCACAGCGTTTTTGCTGAGCTCACGATCAGTTGTGAGATGTACAGCTACTCATGTCCAGTAAGGGCAAGGACAATGAAAGTATTATAAAGGCTGGTAAAAAGAGGCCAGGACTCAACTAGACACGTCCAGAGAAGGATGCTGCTGAGAAAATCAGTGATTGTGATGGGGTGACCATTCATTCCATAGAAAGATGAAAATGGCATTGTCAGCTGAGTTGAGGGAGCAAGCAGTAGCTAAGGAAATGAAAACCCATGTGGAGGTAGGCCGGCTTTGGGGAATTTCAGGTGAAGGTTAGGAGATTGTAACTCAGAGGCCAAGTACTGGTCACGGCTTTTTAAAACTGTAGATTCTTGGTTATTTAAACCTGTGTTTAACATCCAAGGGTGGGGTGTGGTGGCATGTATCTAATCCGAGGCATTTCTGTGTGACTTTGGAAGTTTAATCCATCAGTTAGGATGTCCAGCAGAACAGTTTCAGTACAGTGTGACTAGTCTGTTTGGGATAAAAATGTCTGCTAGGATGCAGAGAAAAGGGAGGCTGTGGGCATCTAAATAGACTTCTCCTGGCCAGTGAACACCTAGTTAGTAGAAGTGGATCTTGGGAATCTAAGCTGGATGCCATCTTCCTTTTGGAACTTTGACCTTCTGAAGAAATACTCTTGTTTGCTGCTTCAGACTTGACCATACTCACAAGTTAAGCACGTGTGCGTGGAAAGTGGAAGTATGGAGAAGAATGGTGACCTGGTTTCAGCGAGACACATTTTGCCAGTAGATACTACAAGGGCCTGGCTTGATGGCTTATGTTTCTAGTGTGGTCTTCTTCTGGGTGCAGAAATTGGTACCTTCATATACACAGCTCTGTTGCAAGCCTCTAAGGAGTCAGCATTCCTCTGGCTCAGGAAGATGGTGGCACCCTTTAAACTGATGCTGCTCTTTGCTTCTCTTAAGTCTGACTGACTTACACGCTGACTGACACACAGGGCAGGCATCTCTCCCCTGTGTAGTTTTTGTACAGGCAGTGTGGCTTGGGTTCTTGAAGCACTGCACCACGGTGCATTCTCATCTATAGACTGGTAGGTGGTGGCTTTTTTTTAAATTTGTGAGAACAGATAGAAACTTGATGTCACCTGGGTTGAAGTGAAGTTCTCCTGAGAACTTACAAAGCATTAGATCACTATTGATGAGGATGTTAATTGCAGTTTCTGCACATGGGACTCTGATGTCATATGGGCATCTGGAATCTGCCTGTTTTAGTGGTCACTGCTGGCTCATGTGGTTAAGTAGTACCACAAGCAAGGCTGGGGTCAAAGGGGTCATTGTTATACGGGCCTTTTGTAGTCCTCTCTGCCACGTAGCTACTTACAGGTCGGGCAGAGTGTTTATGAGATGTGTGAGTACATACCAGTAGGGATAAATCACTGGATGCTCTTAGAGCCTCGGGGGCTTCCTGCTGGGGAATTTTCCACTCCCTCCGTTCAATTTGATCTTGCTTTTCTTTTCTTTGTAGGTATAGCCTCTCCTTCATACCATATGCAAGGTAAGACTAACTATGTATTTAGAAATAGAGATTCTTTGATTTGTGAACCATGATGTGTTTATATAGGACTTTTAATTCTTAAAAGATCTATTTATTTTTATTTTAATGTGTATTTTGTCTGCATGTATATTTATCTGCCAGGTGTGTGCATTTCTTGTGCAGGTTAGAAGAGGGTGTTGAATCCCCTGGAATTAATAGATGGTTGTTAGCTGCTGTGTGGGTGTTGAGAATTGAACCTAGTTCTTCTGGAAGAGCAGCAAATGCTCTTAACCACTGAGCCATCTCTCTAGCTCCTGCATATGGACTTTAGTTTGGAGATTTTAGTTTGGTTGCAGGAAGCACATGCTATTTATCAGTACTAAACTGATATTTTATTTATCAGTACTAAAATTCTTTGAGCTAGTTAGGCATAGGTCATGGATCTGTTTATAGATTGCTATGATAAGATTGGTTCTCCTGATCTCATTATTCAACTAGTGATGTGTTGGCTAGACTATAAGTTCCTGGTGTTTGGGGCATCTACTCTAATAGAAAGTGCAATGATGCTCATTAGTATTCCTTTAATTTGTAGCTTTGAGGTGGTGGGGGTCCTTAGTGCATGCCTGTTTTCTCACAGGGGCTCACTCAGGGAAGGGTCTAGAGGGAAAGCAGGGCCAGGACTCCAGGGGGCCAGTGTTTCCTAGTCAGCAGTGTGAGCTTGGTGACTTTATTGACCACCAAGACCTCAGATGAGACTTGGATAAGAGGAGTGGGTATGGCTGACTTATCCCCAGAGACTGGGAGTTTATTAATTAACCACTTTTGGTGGTGGACTTTTCCCAGTTAGTCATAGGACTTCTGCCTCTGATTCCATTCTAATGAAACTACTTAACTTTCTTCTTCTTGGTCATCTACTAGATAAAAATATTTTCCATAATTGTGTTGAGGAAGTGAAAAATTGTGCAGGGTCGACGTTATGTCTTATGCACGCCAGATCTTCTGCTGCCAGTGATTTGAATGTGCTGGGGAGTGAGCTAACAAGCCCAGAAAGCGTACCTTTGTGCATGGGATATAACAGGAGTGTAACAACGGTGAATACTGCCTTTGGGGCAGGGAGGAACTTATCCTGAGAAGCATATGGGCAAAGATTTCCCCAGGAGCTAGCTTGCTCTATGAAATAAGCCAAGGTCTGCTATATTTGAGCATCTACTGAAGTATTTATCTATTTGCAACTGTTTGACCATATCTTGTAGGTCCCTAAACTACCTACATAATTTACTGGGCCCAGCACAATGTGCAAATGTGGGCTCCTCCTTTTAAAATGATTAAGAATTTCAAGATAGGGCGCTGGAGAGATGGCTCAGTGGTTAAAAGCACCAGCTGCTCTTCCAGAAGACCCGGGTTCAATTCCCAGCACCCACATGGTAGCTCACAACTGTAACTCCAGTTCCAGGGGATCTGATACCTTCACACCAATGCACATAAAATAAAGTTAAATAAATTATTAAAAAATTCAAGATAGTGACATTAAGGTATTAGACTAGAGTGGACCTTTCTAAGTCCACAGCCTCGTGTAGTTGCAGTTACTCAGGAAACGGGACTCAGGTTCAGAATTGATCAAGATGGGCGTGGATGAGTGATGGAAACATAATTCTTTTTGAACCAGTGAGTTTTTGTGTTGAGCAGATGGATCTTTCCTCTCTTAGGGAGGGAATCAGAGTGAGTTCTGAGTTTGGCTTCTAGAATAGCTTTCTCTAGTTTCCACAGAACAGATTATACAGCTGAAAAGGTTCTAAGACCAAGTGAGTTTGTAAAATAGGTTAAGCAAAATGAGGTGGGCTCTGGCCAACGTTCTAGGTCCCTCAGCGTGCTGTGTGGCCTGTCAGGAGGGGCCTGGTTTGGGCAGTAACCCCCCTTACCTTACTTACAGTGTACTTCTGGCACTTCAGCATGCAGCACACCTGGACAAATCCTTCACTAGAGTCTTTTTAAATTAAAAAAAAAAAAAAGTCACATTCTCTTATGCAGCCCATGTATGCCACAAATGTACAGTCCTTTTGCCTCAGCTTCCTGAGTGCTGGCATTACAGGCATGTTTCACCATGCATGGCTCCTTGATGGTTTTTGATGTTCAGTTCATTGCCTGCTCAGGTAGTTGGGTTCACTCACCTCATGTGACCTTCCAGTCCTTAGTACCTGAATACCCAAGAACACAGTGTCAAACCTGGAATGGGGCGAGGGTGAGAGCTTAGGGGTTCCTTCATACAGACAGGTGTAGTGGTGGGAGAGAAGAGGTCTGCTTGGACAGATAAGCTATCTGCTGAGCATCCACTCTTTGCTTCCCTGAGCTACACTGAGTCCCGGGCACCAAGTGAGCCTGTTAGTTAGTAATGCTCCGTGCCTGTACCCAGCGCCCTGTGCCAGGGAGCTCCCAGAGGTGTTCCTTCACAGTCTTCTGCTGCTTCCTGATGCTGTAGGCCTGCTGACCACACCTGAGTGATGTCAGTGTTTTCTGTGATTGGCTGATGTACAAATGCAGCAGCATGTACTAGTCTCCAGGAGCAGTCTGCAAAGGTCAGTGGGAACATCCCATTTGACAGATGAGGAATTTAAAACTCCAGCATGACCAGTAACGTGTCCAGGAGAAAACTGCTAAGATACATTGGCACTGCCGTTTGATGACTGGTTCTGACCTCGCTGTTTTCGCCTTCAGCAGCATGGTACCCTGGGAAATGCTCAAGGAAGGTCTTTGCCATTGGGAGCCTTTGGAGTGATAACGTACCATTCATCTCTGTGTTTTTCCTTCCTAGGGATGCTGTGAAGAAGTGCTTCGCTGTGTGTCTTGCATAGTACACTGCCAGTCTGCAGAGAGCACCGTGGATTGTAGCCGGTGGACAGTTTTGTAAATACCCGCTCAACTCTGTCTCACAGACATGTGCCTTTAACTTGCAGCAGTGTGTTGCTTGCAATTTGGACATTTTTGAGGGTTGCCATGGGAGCAGTCATGAATCCTAAACCCTAATGTCTGTAGCACAGTGTGGGGTTCTGTGGCTAGTGTGGAGGACTCTTCCTCATGACCATTTTCCTCTCTGGATGGTTTCAATCTTTGTTTAATCATAGCAGCAGATAAGCCCCAGGAGCCACAGGTTCCCAGGCCACAGCAGGAAGGTCTACAGAGATTATAGGGATGCAGCAGGACATGCAGAATTTTGAAGAATTGCCCCTCACCACGGAAACCATTGTCACTGCCTCACAGAGCGTCTTCCCTGGTGTTTGAGAACAAATGATCCTGCCCTTCCTAAGCCCCTGGGATCCTGCCCTGGATACATTGTTCCTTCCTATGGATGCGCCATCTTGCTGTTCTCAATCACAACTGGCTATGGAATGTGTTTTCTGGTGTTCAGTGTGGATTCTTTCTCTTGCCCTCACCCTCACATGTCTCTTGTCTTATGACCTTGGGGGACTGCTTGCTTGATGGAGAGTGAGGTAGCGGCCTAAAGTACTCTTTGCTTCTGGACAAGAGCCACCAGAAAGTGAAAAACCTTCGCGTTCCCCGCTCTGTTTATTTTTCTTCATTATTTATAAACATTTACTTTTATTGATTTTATTTTCCGTTCTTCGCTGGAGTTGGGCCAAAGAAAGTGCGTGGGAAGACCGATCCCTTGTGGGGCCAGCAGGAAGTAGGTAGGCATGCCTGCCAAGCAACTTCTCAGTAATCCGGCATTGACACTCAGCCTGTGCTGGACACTGGAAAGACACCAGCCTGCAGGTGGTCATGTCTCAGCCTGATGTCTAACCACACACACAGCGTTCTCATGTTGGTGATCTTCTCTGGTCCTCATGAGAGCCCTGTGAGGAAGCAGGATTATTGTCTCACTGTGTAGTCAAGGGACGGAAGCCCAGATGGGTTTCCATGTCCCCTGAAGCCACAGCTGTGGCAGGGTCAAGCCAGAGTCTGGATGCCTCATTTCCAGTCTCCTTCCTGATGACACAGCTCTGGTCAAACCTGCCGTCATCTCTCATAACCCTTTCCTTGTTTTCATCATCCCAGCCTGGACCTTTTCAGGTTTCAGTATCTATGTCACCTGTGTCCTATGGTCATCCTGTACTAAAAGGGAACCATCCCATGTTCCCTTTCAGGGCTCTCTGCTTCCCGGGCATCATCATATCTAGGTTTACCCTCCGCTCTTTGTGCAAGGCCAGATCTACTCTGGTCCGTGCTTTGCCACCTCCAGACCAAAGGCAGTGAGAACTTATCTCTTTGGTTGTGGCCAGTTGCTGAAGTGTGGCTAATAACTCCGTCTTTTCTTCTGAGATGGAGAAGAATGGATAGGCTCAATCAGTCCAGATTCTCTCCATGCTGTTGAAGGCACCTGTGAGGTCTTCAACCTGTCTTCAGTCAGGAAGGAAAATCATATGCTGTTCTCTGGCTTTGTGAGGCACAATCATATCCGAGGAGCTTTGGGAATCAGTTCAGGTCTCAGAAGTGCTCAGTGTCAGAAGGGGCATGGAGAGTTTAGGGGTGCACATGGTTCCTAGCTGACCGGAGGCTGGGCTAGTTGCTTCAAGTTCCAACTACCCTAGAGTCATGCACGTAAATAAGGCTGACCCCTCTATGCCCTTTTCAGTGACTTGGACTTGTATCCAAGATGTTAGAAGGGCTGAGCAGCATAGCTGTGTGAATGTGGGCTGAGAAAATAAGCAGATCTGGGTATGAGCGGTGGTCCAGTCACATGTTGGTTGGGTCTTTTGAAGTTGCCTAATGTTTGGGTCCTCAATTTCTCTGTTTCAAAGTAACAGGCTGACAAATGGTGCTGGGTCATCGGCGGATGCCAGTGAAAGATGACTAGATCAAGTGCTTGGTCTGGGGCCCAGCAGAGATCTCTGCATAACTCCTAAAGGGACAGGGTGAATGCTTGGCCATTGCTTTGTCTAGCGTACTTAATGCTGTGTGTACTGCTGTAGACTCTACCATACACTATCTCACTCATTGGGCACAGGGACTGCCAGGCAAGAGATACTGCCTTTATCATCATGAAGTAGTAGCTGCTTCAGATGCTCTCACCAGCAGGGATCAGTGAGGAGGCTCTAGGTAGGGGATGACATCTCGGATAAAAGGCTTTGGGGCCTAATTCCTACAGCCTGTGGCCAGTTTGCCTCAACAGCTTGACTCTGGACACAGTTAAGCATCTTTTGGATGGCTGTCCTCCAGTATCTTCCAGACTCCCAGACTATTTCTTCTGTCGCCTTGTCCTTTGGTAATTTCCTTTCCTGCTTTTACTGGACTGTGGAAGGAAGAAATCCATTCCAAATCTGCTTAAGTCTCATACCAAGCAATAGCATCGATTAGAAGCAACTTGGTGAGGGAGGCTTTAGTGGAGAATTAGGGCCTCTGACGCTGGCTGGTGGTGGTGGTGTCTGTTTCCTCTCCCCCTTTACACTCCCCAGTTCACTGCCTGGTGAGGGGACACCACTGTTTTTTGGGAGTGATGGAAACTCTTGAGTGACCTTTGTAGAGGGAAATGTGGTACTCCATCAGGGTGTGCCCCGGCCAGTGGGGTTTCAACGAGGGCGACTCACCTGTGGGAGACAATGACAGGACAGTGCAACACAAGAGACAGCAGCAAGACAGGATTCTGATCAAGCCACCAAACTTTATTTCTCTCCACATGGCTTATATAGCATAAGAGGGGAAGGGGCTGGAAGGAGGGAAGGGAAAAGGGGCGTGTAGAACATGGAAGGGGTACAAGACGTGTGAGGCAGATCGTGCAATTGCGAGATGTCAGCTAAGGTCACTGGTCAGGGGCAGTTTATTCTGTTGCTAGGCTACCTGACCCTGGAATGCTCTTTACGTTCGGTTGTCATGGCACCTGACTGTGGGATGTTCTCTTATCTTTGGAGGCCTCTGGTTACTGCTCTGGGAAGGGACTTATGACTTGTTCTCTGGTCTAGCTAGTACTTTCCATGGTTCATGTTTGGTTCCTGACATCTTGGTCCCTAACAGGGGTGTCTTTCCAGGTTTGGGGAGCCTCTGTCCTGAGTGCTGCCTTCCCTGGGCTGTGGTCTGTGGAGTGCAACACTCAGAGGACCACTGTGCCTTCTGGACCAGGAGAGTAGCTTAGGGTCCCCTTGGCCCCTCTCTACTCCAGGCTGGCTGTTGGGACACTGAGGGTGGGTCCCTGCTCACTGAATTCTGTCTCTCACAGCCTAATCCCTGAGGAAGCTTTTGTCTCTTCTGCTCCTCTGCATGGCTGCTCAGACCCCAGCTCAGGCATCCTGTCTTGGGGAAGGGTGAAGTACCATTCCCGCTCAGCATTTTCACCATGGAGATTGTTTCAGTGCCGGGGTGTCTCTGTTACTCTGATGGTGACTTGGTGGATTATGTCTTAAGTGCCACCATCCTTCCACGTCGTCACCGTAGGCTGAGAGAGCGAGAAGTGAAATCAAGAAGTGCATTCCATATAAAATTACTTTTTTTTTTTTTTTAGCTGAGGATCGAACACAGGGCCTTGTGCTTGCTAGGCAAGCGCTCTACCACTGAGCTAAATCCCCAACCCCTGGTTTATCTTTTTTTGTTTGTTTGTTTTTTTGAGACAGGGTTTCTCTGTAGTTTTGGAGCCCGTCCTGGACTCACTCTGTAGACCAGGCTGGCCTCGAACTCACAGAGATCCACCTGCCTCTGCCTCCCGAGTGCTGGGATTACAGGTGTGCACCACCACCTGGCTGGTTTATCTTTTGATATTCCCGTGAGTGGCAAGTGTTGCAGTGTATGGGATGCGGCTTGGGGAAGTGAATTGGGCAGCCACACCCCGGGGCTTTCCTTTCCTGTGGGCACCTTATGCCCGCCCACCCTTGTGTTTACTCTTCCTTCAGTTACATACACTTTGAATTCACAACCAAGCCTAAAACTTATTTTCAGCTAGTTAAGAAAAAAGAAAGATCAGTGTTTAAAACAGTATAAAGATGTTTGCTAGGCCTTGTGGCAGTTTTTTGTTTTTAATGTCCAAGTTCTTTTTTTAAAATTATGTTTAATATGTGCTATAGCTTACAGATAACACCCTTTTAAAAGTGAATGAACCTTAGCCGAAATTCAGTGCAGATGCACATCTGTGTAACTCTTTGCAGTTTGATTGAAAAGGTTGCTGAGGAGGTGAGCTTGAAGTACCTGCCAATTCACAATTCTGTGATGTTTTGAGATCTTGTGTATGGGAAGGCTAGTGAAGTGGGGTTTGTTTGATCCCAGCTCACTCAGGGTGTGGGTGGGGGGCTTGTTCTACTTGGAGCATTTCCAGTCCTGCTGTGACGGACAGTGACACTTGAAAGGAGCTACTGGGTAAGCTTTGCCCATCGGTTTGTCGGGTCTCTGTTGCAGTGTGGCAAAGAGTAAGCGGCAGAGCCTTCAGTAATGCGCTGACAACATACAGTGACGTCCATTCTAGCAGAAGCTAGTAACTGACAGCTAGGCTTGGACATGTGCAGAGTGAGTGCGTTTCTGCAGGTTGGCTGATCTGACACCAGAGAGAGAAGTTCTGTTCAAGATGGGAGAGGTCAGCCCATGGTATCTTAACAAACAATAATCTATGCTTTGTACTCAGAATAATGCCACTACATGGAATAGAGTGCTTGCCTAGCATGCATGGAGCCTTGGGTTCAATCTCTGGAAATGCATACATTGGCTGTAGTGGTACATGCCTGTAATCCCAGCATTTGGGAGGTGGAGGCAGGAGGATCTGGAGCACATTAGACCCTACCTTAAAACATAAGAAAAATCACTGGGTGGTGGTGGTGCACGCCTTTAATCCTAACACTTGGGGGCAGAGACAAGCGGATCTCTGAGTTCGAGGCCAGACTGGTCTACCAGATCGAGTTCCGGGAAAGATGCAAAGCTACACAGAAACCCTGTCTCGAAAAACAAAACAAACAAACAAACAAACAGTCAAATGAAGTCTCATGTTGGGCCCATGCACAGCGCTCTTGTCTGTTAAATGTCCAACTTTTTACTGGCCTTTTCCATTGTGTTTGTTTAACTTGAATAAGGAAAGGAAAAAAGTCGCCCCCTGAACTCTGTCCTCTGCAGTTCTGTTGTGAAGTTGATAGTGAGGGTGTGCAGAAGCCTGTGATGAAGGCACACCTATCTTGTGGCTTTGGGCACCTGGGCACGCTCCCCAGCAGTGAAACTAAATCCAAAATGCTTATGATGGATTTGTATGCCTTCAGAACATTGTACCTGTTCAAATACAGTGAACTTTAATGAAACAATTTTTATAATTGCGTAGCTGTAGTTGATTTTGAATGTTACTGGTTGCATAACTGAATTTTTATATCCAAAACTACATTCTTGAGTACTGCCTTTCTGTCCTGATCTACTTCGTATAATGTTTTCTGTTTACTAACTTATTTCAAAGAGAAAGAGTATTGCTAGAGAGAGCTCTCTCTTCCTTTCATAGTTTTTTTTTTTCCCTTTTTCTTTTCTCAAATAAATGGTAGTAACATCATGATCTTTAACAAATCTAGTGTTGTCTTTTATTTATGTCTGCTTCTCTGGGCCTCACTGAGCCAAACAACTATAAGATGATGTCTTAGTACGTAGTACATATTGTAGGCAGGTTAAGCCCCTTACCCCCATATATGCACACACAATTACTAAATTGTTTATTTCTCAAATGAATTAGAGCTTAAAATCCATCTAAGGACCACCAGCCTTGACCTCTTTCTGACAGTGAATAAATACAATGTGACCAGCTACTCGCTCTCACTGCCGAGATTTCCCAGCCCTCCAACCCTGAGCCAAAGCAAACCTGTCCTGGAGGAAGGTGCTGCTTAGCAGGTATTCTATCACATCCGTGCTAACAGGAACCAGCACACAAGACAGTGTGGCTCTTCAAAAGATCTGGTTTCATCTACGGAATGCAAAGATCCTGAACTAGGTAAAATGTCCAAATGAACTAGGTAAGATTTCCAAAGGTTGCTGGGAATAAAGGACGACTCAGAAGGCAAGAAGAAACTAAGACCAGTTTCTGGAGAGAAAAGGGGCAATGTAAAGAAAAGGGTCAGCAAAACAGACGAGAAGATCAGAGACACAGATGAGACAGCAATGAGGAGGAAGAGTTAGTAAGGAAATTGAAAAGCAGAAATCAAAACCAGAAATGTTAGGAAAACCCCTACAAACCAAAAAACAAACAGACAAAACTGTGGAATTGCCACAGGTTGGACCAAGCGGAAGAGTGAGTATTGGGGATGGAGGTCAAGACTGAGGAAGTCATCGAGACAATGCTGCAGTGTCCCATAACCCAGGGCTATAATTAAGATGCCGAACCTAGGAATCTGTAGGATGGAAGAAGCATAGAGAAACATGGAAGGCATAGAGAATCTATTCAATGAAGTTAGAGCGGATAATCCTAGAGGAATGGACACCCAACCACAAGAGCTATTTAGAAAACCGTAAACATTACCAGAGAATAACCTCTGCACAAGTCTAGATAATAAAATCAAAGCAAATAAACATTAGCATTAAAACCTGTGGGGGAAACACCAACCCACCCACAAAGGCAAAGACATCAGAAGAGCAGCAGTGCTCTGGTCAGCAGCCCTAAAAGCCAAGAAAACATGGAATGATGTATTTCAAGCCCTGAAAGTAAATAACTACCAACCAAGATTGCTATAGCCAGATGGGGCCGTTTGAATGAGAAGTATCCCCATAAACCCCTGTATTCGAACACTTACGTGGTCCATAGTGGAAGTGATGTTTGGGGAGGTTATGGAACTTTCAGGAGGTGGAAACTTGCTGGAGGAAGTATGTTACTCGGGGCAGGCTTTGAGGGTTTATAACCATTTTACACTTCCTATTCTTTTTCTGTTTCTGCTATGTGGAGGAAAGTGTGATCACCCAGCCTCCTGCGCTCCTGCCATGCTTATTCAGCCATGACGGACTTTCAAGCCATAAGCCGAAATAAACTTGTTTTAATTGCTTTTGGTCATGGTATTTTATCGTAGCAACAGAAAAGTAAATGACACACTGCATCCTTTTTTAAATGGTGGAAAAATAGATTTCAAGACAAGGAGAGTCTGAGGCAGTTCTTGATCACTAATCCACTGCAGAACCAAATTAAGTACTATGCAAAGAGAAAGAAGAAAGTCTCAATCATGAGATGACAGGAAAGAATAAACGGCATGAGAGGAGCGAATAAACAAAGCTACCAAGGAGTCTATCACATCCAACACAGTAAATAGTAATCCAGAAAAATTGCAATAAAATTACAAGAATTAGTAAAGCATTCCCAATAATAACCTTAAATGTAATGGCTTCCGCTTCCAACCAGACTGACTAGTGTAATTAAAAAATTAGATCCAATTATTTGTTGTCTTTAAGAAATGTACTACATGAATGGACACTCGGTCAAAGGATGGAAAATGAAAAAAAACAAAAAAACAAAAAACAAAAAAAAACTAGAAGCCCAAAAGAAGCTGGGCTAGACACAAACCAAAATAAGAAGAGATAAACAAGGTCATTACATATTAATAGAGGAGACTAAGAAGTCATAATAATTTTAAGTGCATGTGCATCCAATATTGGGGCTCCTAATTTCATAAACACTACTGGATGTAAAAGATCTGAGAGTTCCTAACACAATGGTAGTGATTTCAATGTTCTAGTTTCATCTTCAGTTCGTAGGCCATCCAAACTAAAAATCAAAGAAACCTCAGAGTTAAACACTATAGGTTAAAGGGATATAACAATACAGTAGAATATATCATGCAGTAGACAAAATTACACATTCTTCTCACCATCCCTAGGACATCACATTCTAGGACATGCAGCAAATCTTAAGAAATAGATAATCAAAATAATTTCTTTATCTCAAAGAAGAAAAAGACTATACAAATCAATAGTAAGAGAAACTATACAAATAGAGTAAGCAATTATTTTCCAAGTGGCCAGTGGGCCACTGAAGAAGTTAGGGAGGAAGGTTAAATTCCTAGATTCAAAGGAAAATTGAAGCACAACCTGCCAGAATCTTTGAGATACAGCTAAGGCAGTTCTAAGAGGAAAGTTTATATATGCTTACATTAACAATCCAGAAAGAGGGCTGGAGAGATGGCTCAGAGGTTGAGATGCTGCTCTTCCAGAGGTCCTGAGTTCAATTCCCAGCAACCACATCGTGGCTCACAACCATCTATAATGAGATCTTCTGGTGTGGCCTGCAGGCATACATGCAGACAGAACACTGTATACATAATAAATAAATCAATCTTTTTTTAAAATCCAGAAAGGGCTCAGATAAAAGAACAATTCAGACTCAAAAACAGTAGATGGCAAGAAGTAATAAAGATCAGGGCAGAAATTAGTGAAATGGAGAAAAAAATATGTAGAATCAATCAAGCAAAGAGTTGGTTCTTTGAAAAATAATGAGCTAGGTTGACAAAACCTTACTTAAGCTCACTCACACACACACACACACACACACACACACACACACACACACACACACAAAAGAGAGAGCAAATCAATAAAATCAGATATAAAAGGGGAGATAGGAATAGATTATAATGAAATAATATGATTACTTAGCACTATTTTGAAAACATTTAAAAAACCTGGAAAATCTAGAAGAAATGGATACAATTCTAGACACACATGACCTACTAAAATTAAACCAAGAGGACACCTTAAAAATTCCTAACAGGCAATGAGAGTAAAGCCATAATAAGTCTACACACAAAGAGAAGCCCCAGACCAGACAGACTTGCTGATGGAATCTGCCAGACTTCCAGAAAAACTAACTCAACACTTTACAAACTTCTCTGACATAGGAAGGGATGGAACATTCCTAAACTCATTTTACATAAACATCATCACCCTGAGTTACACACACACACACACACACACACACACACACACACACACACAATTTCCCTGATGAACATACATGCAGAAAGTCTCAATTTTTTTTTTTTTAGGTTGAATTCAAGAACGCATTAAGAAGATTATACACATGACAAAGCTACTTTCATTCTAAGATGCTAGTTTCAACATATACAAATCATTAAGTGTAACTCAGCACATAAGAGACTGAAGGGCGGAGACTGCTTGATCATCTCAACCAAAGCACGAAGGGCCTTTGACAAGGTCCAACATCTTATCATAACAACCCCCCACCAAAAAAAACCAAAAACCTGGCAATAGAGAGAACATACTTTAGCATTCGAATTCCTGATCTTCCTGCCTCCACCTTTGCAGTGCTTGGATTACAGACTTGGACCACCATCTCTTGCTGTGGATATCGCTCTGTGTAAATAAAGTTCTGATTGGCCAGTGGCCAGGCAGGAAGTATAGGCGGGACAAGAGAAAAGAAAATTCTGGGAGGTGGAAGGCTGGGTGGAAAGAGACACTCTCAGCCGCTGCCATGAGAAGCAACATGTAAAGACACTGGTAAGCCACAAGCCATGTAGCAAAGTATAGACTAACAAAAATGGGCTAAATATAAGAGTAAGAGCTAGACAATGGTAGGCCTGAGCTAATGGCCAAACAGTTTAAATAATCTAAATGTCTATATGATCATTTTATACGTGGGTTATGGGACCGCAGAGGCCTGGTGGAACCTGGAGAGAAGCTCTCCAACTGCAATCTCTGGCTCCTTTTGTGGTTTTCAGCTGAACGTTTTTATGATGCTGGTTTCTCTACTTGCTCAGCTTGGCAGTGGTGCCACTTCCTGGTCCTCTCCTCATTCTTATTTGCCAAATATATCTATGATTGGTGCAAATTAAAATGTAAATAACAATGTAGAGCATAAGTGCTTTGTGTTAGTAAATATCAGCAACATAGCCCTGACCTGTACCTCCCAGCTCTGTGCCAGGCTGCCATTCTTTGCAGTGACATGTCTGTGTGCATTGTCTTCATATCACCTTTGTTGTTTTATTTTGTGCTGATTGGCCATTTTAAAACTTTGGTTCCACCCTTCCTTTTTGTTTCCTTTTTTTTTTTTTTTTTCTGAGACGAGGTTTCTCTGTGTAGCTTTGCACCTTTCCTGGATCTCACTCTGTAGACCAGGCTGGCCTCGAACTCACAGAGATCCGTCTGCCTCTGCCTCCCAAGTGTTGGGATCAAAGGTGTGCGCCACTGCCACCCTGCCCATCCTCCCAATAGTAATGAAAATCATGTACTATTGGAGCATTCTGCAGTGATTACCCTAGACAACACTGCAGACATCTTTACCACACCAAGGCACCGTGTTCGCTGGTCATTTTCTTCTCAGACATTTGGCAGACTCCATTTCCCTTAGACTTCATTAGCTCTTCCCAGTTTCTCTGTCATTGTTTTCGTTCAACATATACTTTAATCTAATCAGGACAGGGCTGTAGGGCAGAGTTAATGGAGTTTTCATTGCTCTCCATTCCTTCCTATCCCTCTGTTTAATCTGAGATCATTTTCCTTTTGACTGAAGAACATGCTGCATTATTTCCTGTAGTACAAGTCTTCCTGGTGGCAAATTGTTCTTTAAAACAAAATTACATTCGTTTATTTACTTAGTACATCACCTCACATAGAGAAGACACTTAAACTATTTGCTGAATGAATGAAAGTGTAAATATGTAAAGGAGTCTGGATGCACAGGCAGCCTGCAGACACAGTTTTGTTTTTCTGTACATAAGACTGAAGCTTTCTTGTCTTTTGATGAACACATGGCTTTCTTTCCCCCAGTCTCACATACCTTCACTTGCCTTTTAGTGTGTATGTTTCCTGGTTTAGCTGCAAAGGCATGGTAGATGTATCATAACAGCTGTAGGGAAGCCAAAGTTCCTTTAACTTTGTCACATAGAGGACCAGTTGAATTGATTCCTTCTTTTAAAAATTGGTTTTATGTGTGAGAGTCTCACCTGCATGTGTGTATGTGCACCACGTGTGTGCAGGGTCCACAGAGGCTGGAAGAGGGCACCAGATCCCCTGGCTCTGGAGTTACAGAGTTTGTGAGCTTCCATGTGGGTGCTGGGAACTGAACCTGGCTGGGTCCTCTGCAAGAACAGCAGGTGCTCTCACCTACTGAGCTGTCCATCTAGCTCCCTATCATGCTTGTCGTTATTAGCGATGACACCGGAGATTTAGAATGATGTTCTCACAGATAACTGGAAACTCAGCAGAAATAATTTTGTGTGATGTTTCTGTTGAAAACTAAGAGACGTTTGGGAGTCTGATGAGTAGTTAGTTTGCTGGTGGCTTGCGAAACTGAACCTTTCAGACATGGAAAGGGATGTATGGGAGGTTATCTTAAAAGGTTATCTTAAAAGGCGTTGTATTGGAACTGACCTCCACACTAATGAAAGAGTAATCCTCCTCAAATCACCCCAAAGCTAGTAATCCCTGGGGCTGCGTGCTGGTGATTAAAAAAGAAAGGTAAGAACAGCTGTCTTTTTGTTCAGCTTAATTCTGTCTATGTACCTGGGTGGGTGTTAATTTCCTGGTGGCGATGGCTGAGGGAAAGGGAGGTGTTAGGTTTCTGCAAGGACTGAATGTGCAGACGGGGATTCTGCCTGGTGTGTTCCCGGGGAACAGCACAGTTCAGGGGAGCTCAAGCTCGGGAGCTCAGGTTGCGTGCCTTTTAATTTCTGTCCTTTAAGTTGGACACATGGGCCACTATGTGCCTTAGGACATGGCAGTACTATCAAGTGTCAGCTAGACAGCACACTTTAATTAACAGTGCATCACCTCACCCCCACCTCCAACAAGGAGCCCTGCTGAGCCTGTGAAGCAGAAGTCAAGTTGTCAGGCAGAGGAGCAACACCTTCACCCTGATATGCTACATCTATCTATCTATCTATCTATCTGTCTGTCTGTCTGTCTATCTATCTATCTAGACAGCAGACAGATATGGTTCAGGAGTAGTAGCTGAGAGCTTACATCTTTACTGGCAAGTAGGAGGCAGAGAGAGCTAATTGAGAATGGTGTGGGCTTTTTGAAACCTGAAAGCCCACCCTCAGTGATACACCTGAACTGTACCATGTGATGCCTGGAACAGGGAACCTAGCGACATTTTTTCTGGACTTCAGACCCATAGAAACTATGAGATAACAAAGGATATTGTTTTAGGCTCTACATTTGTAGCAGATTGTAAGGAAGCAATAAAATAATAATAATAATAGCAATAATGATAATACCTCACAAAAATCCATCTATCACTAACTCAACTTTAATTCTCTATCAAGATTGATATCCAGCTGGGTGGTGGCGGCGCACACCTTTAATCCCAGCACTCAGGAGGCAGAGGCAGGCAGATAGATCTCTGTGAGTTTGAGGGCAGCCTGGGCTACAGAGGGAGATCCAAGAAAGGCACAAAGCTACACAGAGAGACCCTGTCTCAAAACAAAACAAAACAAAACAAACAAACAAACAAAAAGATTAATATGCGTCTCAGTAAAGTCAAACACATTAATCAATCAACTCCAGTTTTATCTCATTGTCTTTTATTTATTTATTTTGAGAAAAAATTCCTTTTGAGCAACTTTGAATTCTAGGAAAAGCACAGGCTTGAAGGACAGTCCCCACCAAGATGAAGACAATTATCTATGAATGTGAGGCTACGTATGGCTTATTTCACTTAATGGACTCATTCGGTTCCATCTATTTTGTTATAAATTATGGGCTTTTATTCTTTTTATGGCATAAGAGTATTCCACTATACAAATGTGCCACATTAAAAAACATCCATTTTTCAGTTAACCCAACATCTCTTTATGATAGAAGTCCTGGAGCATCTACAGATGCAGGGGACATATCTTAACATAATAAAATCAATATACAGCAAGCCCACAGCTAGCATTATTCTAAATAGGAAAACTCAAACATTTTCACTAAAATCAGGAACAAAACAAATAAGGATGTCTATTCTCTCCATTCCTGCTCAATACAGTGTTTGAAGTCTGAGCTAGAGCAATCAGACAAAGGAAGGAGATAGAGATAAATAGGAAAGGATGAGGTCAAAGTATTCTTATCTGCAGATGATGTGATTCTATACAAGAAAGACCATAAAGAGTCTATCAGAAACACTACAGCTGATAAACACGGTTCAGCAAGGTAGTATAGCATAGAAACACCTAGTCTCCAAACTAAAGTGTGGCTCTGCTTAACTCTGCGTCTCCTTCTGCATCTCTGTCTCAGGAAATGGACTAATTATTCATGTTAGCCTCCTGGTCCCCTCAGCCATGATTTTCTCTTCATCGATGTGTTCTGCTACTCTGCCCAAGCCATGTCTGACATCTTCGGGATCCTCTTCTGGAGACATTTTTCCCACCTTTTTCTGTCCCTTTCAGTGGCTGTGGAGAGACCTTCTCAAGCAGTACAGCACACTGTCACATCAGGACCCCCGCATCTTGACTTGCAGTTTTCTCCACCACTTCACCATTGTACATGACCTTCATATTCCTCCCATGGTTGATAATCGAACTACTTCATGTCCTTTCTTTCTCTCTCTCTTTCTTTCTTTCTCTCTTTCTTTCTTTCTTTCTTTCTTTCTTTCTTTCTTTCTTTCCTTCCTTCCTTCCTTCCTTCCTTCCTTCCTTCCTTCCTTCCTTCTTTCTTTCTTTCTTTCTTTCTTTCTTTCTTTCTTTCTTTCTTTCTTTCTTTCTTTCAGATTAGTAGTTCTAGGAAGATGTCGCTTCTCTTCTCCATCACTCCTGTGTAGTACTTAGTGGGCACTTAATTCCTGTTTGGCATCCTCCACATTCGGAAGTCTTCCCTAAACTTTCTGCTTTCATTTTTCCCATTGTTCTGACATTCTCCTTTTCTTTTATAACAACAAGAAAAACCTGCACCCCAGGCTATGCTGGGGACTGGGGTATTTCGGCTGTCTTGGGTTGCTTCCTCCATGGCTTCCCCGCTTCCCATCCACTAGCAATGTGTTGTATCTTTAGCAAAAGGAAATGTTTCTACTAATTGCATCCTCTCAGGAAATAGGGAGATTCACCCTGGGAGGATAGCACTGGCCATGGCTGTCCAAAAGGGAACCGGATGCTTTTTGGAATAAGGGCTAGCATTCCTCTGCCTAATGATGTAAAAACTTGATTCTCACTCACAAGGGGCAGAGTTTTACTTAGAATAATTGGGTACAAACTACTTTCCTCCTCCTATTCACTAGCACCGGAAATAAGAAAAATTAGGGTCCTGGATTCTAGGGAGGAAGGTCAAAGTTCAAAGCTCCCTTGCTTGGTGAAGATGTAAAGGACCTTTGAGGTGAGTAGGGTGTGACTGTGGGTGGCAGCAGCCAGCGGCAGGTGACCAGAGGAGCCCCCTAGTGGAAAGAGGTCCTTCTTTCTTTTCTTTCCTCCTGACTTCAGTTCCTTGAGCATGGCACACAGAGAAGCTTCCTTTATTCTCAGGTTTTGTATGTTGGCACAGAGCCCCTGACCTTCAGCACAGAGCGCTCTTCTCTCCAGGGCTTCCACATCTGTCCAAGTCGCTAGCGCAGGGCCGAGGGAGTTCTAAAGATTGCTCTTTCAGGACAGTTCACTGGGGCAGCAAGTTTGTTGATTCCCCACAGCACCCCCTTTTCTATAGGTGCCATATGCCACAATTTATACACAGACATGATTTGCCTGATTGTTGCAGTCTGGGCCTGGAATAATTTTAATTAACGGGAAAATGGTCCTCAATACACCGATTAGACCTCTTCAGGTACAACAAGATAAAAGCCTGATAATTTGGATGGAGTACTCTTCTTAAACGTCTACTGTAGGCACGGCAGCCAATGGGAAAGCCAGGCTGACTCCCACCTGACCCAGTGAGTAATTAAGAGAGGGCCTTTTCTTCTCCACCTCTCTCCCACTCTACCCTGCTCCCCAACTGAAGCTTAACAGGTTGGCGGCATAATTTGGAGACTTTCAGGGGTGTCATACTAGAAGCTTAAGCAAGGACCAAGACATCTTCTACTCCCCGTCACTGACCAGCTGGGGTCGAAAAGCCAGCAAGTGAGGGGA
This sequence comes from Onychomys torridus, assembly GCF_903995425.1. Lineage (NCBI taxonomy): Eukaryota > Metazoa > Chordata > Mammalia > Rodentia > Cricetidae > Onychomys > Onychomys torridus. Next base: position 29,372,248 of record NC_050453.1, read on the forward strand.
GGAAGGGGCTGGGGACGGCTCTCAGCAAAGTTTGCAAAGGCCTATGGCCATGAGTGAGCTGGGCACACAGAAGGCTGGGGAAGGCACTGTGTCTCGCCTGCTCAATGTGGTGGAAAGTGAGCTTCAGGCAGGGAGGGAGAAGGGAGATCCTACAGAGAAGCAACTTCAGATCATCCTGGAGGATGCCCCACTCTGGCAGAGATTCAAGGAAGTTACTAACGAAATGATTGTGACCAAGAATGGCAGGTGAGTTTGTCTGCATCCTGGTTGTGCTGGCCTTGGGTTGGCAAGGAAGGCAAGACCCCTTTAGGAATGGCGGGGCTACCAACCACTCTTCCTTCAGAGGCACTAGGCTCTGACCGAACACCTCAAAGAAAGACGGTCTCAGCTGGCTGTCACTCAGCCAACTTAATTAATTTCCCTGATATCCTTAGAGCAGTGGAAGATGGAGACACCTGTCTTAGACACACATTAAATGGAGAATTGCTTTGCCGGGGGCCATGCCCCATGCACTGGGGAAGTGGACTCAACTGTCAGAAAGTGGTATTCATTCTTGACTGTGTGCCCTGGAGCAGACGTGAGCACAGCCCTGTTCAGACAATGTGAAAGTTGATTTTATTTGGAGACTGGGCAGTTTCCTCTTAAGCCCAGCAAAGGTGTCAGACAATTTTGATTAGATGAAGATTGGGATTGAAAGGGCAGATTTAGCTCACCGATCTAACCGAAGCGTCTGGAAAAGTCAGTCAGTGGCTCACAGAACCAGGGCTAAAGCAGCTGTCCTGTGGAGAAGGGCCCCTGACCCACCTGCTGAGGAAGCAGTTTGGAGCCAGGAATTAGAGAGACACAGGCCTGGGCAGAGAGGAATGTGTAAAATGCTTCCTTGAGGAAGCATTTGTTCAGTTATGACTGTGTGTTTGTGACTATGTGAAAGCTGGCATGGTCACAGTGAATGAAGCCTTAATACCCTGTCTCAGGGAAGAGAAGTTTTCTCCTTTTATCTCCCCTGCAAAGAGTGGGAATTACAGGTACGGCTCTCTGCTGGTATTTCTCAGATTCTGTGAAGTTGATTCTGTTAAGGGGCTTTTGAGGCCATATTGAAAGCTTGCACTTAGCGGAGGAGATGCAAATGTTTTGAGAGAGACTCGCTGCTCAGCCACGCTGACTCCCGATACGGTGCTCACAGATCAGTTGGTACCCATGGGCACAAAAGTACGAGACACTGAAGGACGTTTGCAGTGATGTTGGTTGAGCCAGGACTCTTATTCTGACACCTTGAGAGAAATTTGGTTTTAGAGAGAAAAGTTAAAAGCCAGCTGAACTTCAAGGCTGGCTTTTGTCCTCCAGCAAAGTGCTTTAGTTCCCGGCGTCTTAGCTTTCTCATTTCAAATAAGACACGGCGCGTAAAATGAGCTATTCCTTGTACAGCCGGAAGAAGTCTGAACCCGAGGGCCGTGGCGTGACGGTGACCTGCTTTGTGAGGCGAAGTTATACTGTAAATAAGTCATTTTATAAACTGCAGTTACAGCAGCAGCAAAGCCATCACCTGTGTGGTAAAGACATTCCCCTTCTAAACAGACCCCCGTTTCTTCAAAGACGAGCGATGATACAATTGTAAAAATTTAGTCATGTCTGGTTGTGGGTGGAACATTCGGCTTGTGCTTTATTCTTGTGTAATCACGCTGGTACCTAGATTCCATTATTTGACTGTTAGAGTGGGCCTCTGTTACAATTCAAATGAGTACAACCAATACATTAAAATATGGTTCAAGTATTTTAGTAAAGGCAATAGAAGTCTCTGAGACATTATTAAATTCAATTTGATAGTAAATTATAGCAGAATGTGCCTTTGCCATTTGAAAAGAGTGTTTTTTACCTTTTTAACCCGCCCCCCCAAAAAAAAACCCTAGTAAAATTCCTTTCAGTATTTAAAGTTTAAAATGATTTATATTTAAAGTCATTGCTAGTAATTATGTGAAAATTATTCTTTGTGGAAACAGTGCACTTGTGGCCAGAGTTGCTCTTAGTTATGATTGAAACCTATTTTCTTAAATTTCCTTAAGTCTGCTGAGCCTTTAGGGCCACGATTTCCCCAGAGTTTGGACAGCATTTCTACCCTGTAGATAGGAGAGAAGATGAGCCTGTAAGGAACTGCTGTGTGAATATCGATCGAGCTTGCTCAGGACCTGCTCACACACACTCCCCTTGGGTTTTCAGATTCAGATTTTGGTAGACTTTATTGTTCTTCCCACAGACCAAGGTTCCGGTTTCATCGTTTCCTTACACCTTCTTCCTTCCCTTCACCCACCATCTCTTCTTCCATGTCTCCTTTTTACACATTCCTCTCTGCCCAGCCCTGTGTCTTCTCCAGTTCGTGGTTCCAAACTGCTTCCTCAGCAGGTGGGGTAGGGGCCCCTTCTCCACAGGACAGCTGCTTTAGCCCTGGTCCTGTGAACCACTGGCTGAGTTTTCCAGACGCTTCGGTTAGATGGGTGAGCTAAGCGCTGAGTGGGCGAGCTCCCACGGCCGTCTTTTCCCTTCTTTCTGCTTTTCTCCCCTTTACTGATTAAACAGCAACAACAACCACACTTTGAGCCTCTTGTTTTTTGTAAGCTTTCAGATGTAGTAGTAACTGTTGGCTGTGCTCACTTTCACCTCCATCCTTTAAGCTTATATGTTAGGTTGCAGAAAAAATTCAATTCCAATTATACAGGCAACTAGATCAAATCTCCCCATCCTCCTTTTCCTCCTCTTTTTTTTAAAAATTCTGTATTTCCTCTCTTCATTCTTCCTTTCTTATCTTTCCCCTTCCTTCCTTTCTTCCGCCCTTCCTTCCTTCTGTCTTTCCTTTCTTCCTTATTTCTTCCCAGTACTGGAGACTGCCTAGGCAAGTGATATAATATTGAGCTGGATCCCCAGCCCTCTTTTGAAGGATCTCACCAAGTTGCCCATGCTGGCCCTTAACTTACTTGGAACCCCAGGGTGGCCTTGAGTTTTTATCTCTCATGCCTCCATCTCCTGAGTAGCCGACACAGGAGCCTGTGAGCTCAGACCCAATGCAGTTGTTTTCTTTACCTATAAACACCTTCATCTGAGAGGCAAGTGCTGCATTTCCTGTATATTTTATGCAGTTTAATAATTTTGTGTTAGTTAAATTTGCCTTGCACAGATTTTAAGAATTTGGAAGCATGTTCTGACATAACTGGTGCTTACAGAAGATCATAAGTAAGAGCTGGGAATGCAGGGTTGGAATCTGTTGATAAGTGGGGGTGCTCATGACGCTCAGATCCTGCTAGCAGTTTCCAGTGAGGGCAGCATGCAAGTGAGAAAAGGGAAGGTCATACCCCAGGCAGGTTCATCTCCATGTCTGGGTAGCCCATGGATTATTTTCTCTACATTTTTATAACCACAAGTGAAGAAGATTATAGGCATCGGCGTAATCTGCTTCTAACCGGATGCTACAGCTCTTTTGCCTTTGACTTAGACGTGATTGACAACTGCAATCAAGCTTATACCTGCTTACCTTCATGTATTGACATTCACATGCCATGTGTTTCGTAATTATACAACACATATGCACACGGACACACACACACACACACACACACACACACACACACACACACACACACCTCACCCCTCAACCCTGACAGCTCTAGTGAGCCCCTGATGACTGTTAGTGTTTGGTGAGGAGAGTGAAGAAGGTCTTTTGAGCAAGACCTCCTGAGTGGTGCCTTGGATCGCCTCGGTTTTCTCTCTCCTTGCAAAGTCGGTCTCCTTGCTTCCCCTTTTCTTCTGTAGCCCTCTCTCCTGCCAGCCTCTTCTAGCAGGGCTATCTCCCAATATTGCTGTTGGTGAGATGAAAACTGGACAGCTAGCTTCCCAGCAAAAGCGTGGGTAGACTCAATACCCATGAGCCACCAAGCATGGTGCCTGGGGACCAATTGTTCACATTGTCTCATTTTTTCTTCTTTCCTGTCCATCACTCTCGCTTTCTCTTTGAGGGGACTTTCTTTCAAGGATGAATTAAGTGCTGATAATCTGTGAGTTACAGGCTGAGTCATATGTTTCTAAACTCCTTAAGACTCTCAACCTCTCTGTGCTTAGTCATGCTTTGGGGGAAAATGGAAGAAAAAAAAAATCACTTTGAGCTGGGTGGCAATGGTGAATGCCTTTAATCCCAGCACTCAGGAGGCAGAGCCAGGCGGAACTCTCTGAGTTCGAGGCCAGCTTGGTCTACAGTGTGAGATCCAGGACAGGCACCAAAACTAGACAGAGAAACCCTGTCTCGAAAAACAAAACAAAAACCAAATCACTTTGCATAGAAGTAGATTTCATCCCTGATAGCAAACTCTTGCCATGAGTGATGACCACAGGTCACAGATGATATATTGAGATCACTGTGGGTCAAGACAAAGAAGGGGAAGGGGGAGATGAGGTGGAAGGAGAGGAACTTGGCTAAGAGAGAGGTCAAGTCTGGTTCTAAGACCGTGGGCAAGCTGACAGATTTATTCACTCCTCATTGTGATAATAGAAATTAAAATCACATGGCATTGTTTAGTTCACTCAGGTGGTGATCTCAAAACCAAGAATAATTTTAAAGTTGTTGGCAAATGGATCACTAAAGGGTATAAAACAATTGATCATTCTATCATTTTTCTTTAACTGGCAGCATTATTATGTGATTCATATAACATATCACCCATACATTTAAGGCACACAGTTCAGTGGGTTTAGTGTATTCCCAGAATTGTGACTCCTTCTCCACGATTGAATTTTAGGACATTTTGTTGTGTTCTCCTGACCAAAGAGTCCTGTGTCCCTTAGGCATCAGTGACCCCCTAGTTTTCTCTTTGCCTCTATAGATTTACATATTCTGGTCACTGCATACAGCGGAACCATACAATATGAGATTCCTTGTAAAGATATTTTACTTAACCCCGTGTTTTCAAGGTTCACATGTATTGTAGCATGCAGCAGTACTGCAGACCTTTGGTAACCAAATAACACCCCATCACATGGATATAACATATTCTGCATCTGTTCATCATTCAGTGGATCTGTCTGTTTTTGTAGTAATGCTGCTTGACATATGTGTAATCACGTGTTTTCATCCTTCCTGCATACACTCCCAGGAGTGGAATCGCAAGATTAAATAGCAATGCCAACAGACCATTTTCCACAGTGACTGCACCACTGTACATCCTTCACAGAACTGTGAGAGGGGCTCCAGTCTCCCCTGCTCACCCACGTTTTCTGTGGTCTTGCTTTTCTGCTGTAGCAGTCCTTGAGGGTGTCAAGTGGCATCTTACTTGGATGCTTTTAGGATGCCTAGCGATGCTGAGTAGCTGCTTGTGCAGTCACGTTTCTTTACAATATCAAGTATATCTGAATTTGGAAAGAAGGAAGAAATGCCATTACAGGTCTCTTCTTTGTGACTGAGACCTCACACGACAGAGTGGAGAGACTAAGAGCGGGGAGCTCAAACCTACTGGCACACCCTATGGGGTGTTTCCTTCTCTTGGCCCCAGCAGATATGGCATTTTCTTTTAGTCTCTAGGCTTATTGGAACCTTAGGGCCTCCGTACTAAACCAGGGGTGTAGTGACACCTCCTTGTGGTGAGGAAGACTTAAATGAGGTGTAACATATGCTAACCCCTGGATGAACAGGGTAACTATTAGCATCGGAAGTTGACCTTGCATTAAATTATCTTGTTAGTGGTAAGTGAGGACTGCACCAAAACTCCCAGGTTTGGTGTATACTGTCGTCTGGAGCAGGTGCAGCATTCTGTGCTCAGGGTCGGGGAACAGAGATGCTTTGCAGATTTTGCTCTTATTTAAAATAACGTGCTACAGATGCTACATAGCCTCATGGTACTTTTAAACTTTAGCTCATGAAACAGCAATTTATTTGTCACGCTTGTGCTTTTTTTTTTTTTAAATTTTATTATTTTAAGACAGGGTCATCCTATGTTGTCTTGGCTGGCCTGGAACTTACTATGTAGACCAGGCTGGTATTGAAGTCATAGAGACCCCCACCCTCCTCTGCCTCAAGTTTAACTATTCCCTTCACTTTGCCTCTGCCACTGTTATTGAGTGACCATACTCCACTCTTGTGGGTTTTTTTCATAATGTAAAATGTAAAATGAAGGAGGAGGAGGAGGAGGAGGAGGAGGAGGAGGAGGAGGAGGAGAAGAAGAAGAAGAAGAAGAAGAAGAAGAAGAAGAAGAAGAAGAAGAAGAAACAAACCCCAAATGTATCACTTTAGGGAAAACTTGGGACCAGAAGACAGAGACCACTTGTAACCATACCTCCTGTGAACAAGCTGTCTTCCCAGCTGTTAAAACGACTTTATGGATCTCTATGTCATCTCTCTGATGCCCACGTCTATGTTCCTTTGCAAATGACATTTTTGTGTTCAGTAACTCCTCTTGTCTATACTGGGCCAATACTATTAAAATAATTGAAAACAAATTGCACAGAGAAAAGGAATAGTTCAATCTGGGGTCAAGAGAAAATAATGGAGAAAACCCATTCTGTTGCTTCCATTCAGAAGAAAAGCAAAAGAAAGCAGAGCAGGGAAGATGATACTCACCAGCCTCCCTGGTGACCTGAAAGAGAAGTCATCTTGAGGAGGGGAGTGATATGGGACATGTGATTTTCAGCCAAGAATATGGGCTGGGAACACATTATTTGAGGCATTTTCTCCCCTAGACATTTTATTTCTGATGCACATACTTCGTCCCATTTATTGAAACTCACATCACAGCAGGGCAGCTTTACAATGTCATAGGGATTCAGTGACTTGATTCCTATGAAGTGTTTATTCCAATACCTGGTGAATGTGCTAAGTGTTGGCACTGTGCCCCCAGACTCATGACCAGTCCTGTGCACTGTGCCTCCAGCTGGCCAGTCCTGCTGCTGTTCTGGAATCTTACCTTGGGTCACTTTGGACATTGGAAGCGCAGGCAGTATCAACTCTGCCTGGAACCACTTCCTTTGGCTTTTCTTTCTGGAAATAGGAAGTCTAGAAAGAACTGGGAGTGATGGTGGCTATGTGGTTTCTCTTTGTGGGTAATGAAAAAGCTTTAGCGGGTTGGGGATTTAGCTCAGTGGTAGAGCGCTTGCCTAGCAAGCGCAAGGCCCTGGGTTCAGTCCTCAGCTCTGGCAAAAAAAGCTATAGGATCAGAAGTCAGATGTTTAGATAGATGTGAATATTGGCATTGTTCTAGAGGGTTGAAGAAGGACCAGTGAATTCATATCTACATATCAAGAAGTATTTGCCTTGAACAGAGATCCCCACAAAATGATCAAAGACAGGTGGGGTTTAGGGTGTGCACAGTCTCACACTCCTCCCTGTGTTCATGGTGTGCGTGGGTATGGGAAGGCTCTGAGAAGTCCTGCAGGAAAGGAACCCTAACTGTTCCGTCAAAATCCCCTTTCCTGCTGGCTTCACTATGCAGCTGTGTACACCTTTATTCACAATCAGGGTTCCATCTGAGTTTGGGGACGGCAGGTCTAGAGCATGAGGATGTTAGGGAGAAAGCTGTCGGAGAATGTGGCATCTGAGGACACACTTGTCTGTATGCCCTTCTGTATGAAATGACTAGACCGAAGGTCTGCAGATTTTAACACACAGGACAGTGTTTTATAGTCAAACCCCAATGTCAAATGCATCGATAAAAAGAGGCTCTGGTGGAATTAGGGCTGTGATCTTAGCGGCTGTCTATGTAGCTTCCTTTCCAGATCATTCCATGGAGGGTCTCCTCAGGGGTGAGAGGCCTCTGGGGCAAGGAGGGGGAAGGGATCCTCTAATATCCCTTTTGTGGCTGTTTCTGGCTTCTTTCAGACGGATGTTCCCTGTCCTGAAGATTAGTGTTACAGGACTGGACCCCAATGCCATGTACTCCCTCCTGCTGGACTTTGTCCCGACGGACAGTCACCGCTGGAAGTACGTCAATGGGGAATGGGTGCCCGCGGGCAAGCCAGAGGTCTCTAGCCACAGCTGTGTCTACATTCACCCGGACTCCCCCAACTTTGGGGCTCACTGGATGAAAGCTCCCATCTCCTTCAGCAAAGTAAAGCTGACCAACAAGCTCAATGGAGGTGGGCAGGTACGCGCGGCCTCCCCACACACCAATCAAGAAATATCAAGGGTGCATTTAGGCAATTAGAGGGGTCCTCACCAGCCTCTTTGCCCACAGAAGCCGGTTATTTCCTGGAGTCCAAATGTAAACAGGAATAAACAGCTCTTAATTGGTGCTTCAGTTTTTAATGGACTTCCTGATGGTAAGAGAACGAGAGAGTGTACCAGCTTACTTAATCATCAGGCTCTTTCCCGTTTTGTCTTACGTGGGGCGCTTTTTACTTAGCCCAGGGAGGGAGATGTTTGTGGGTACCAGGGTTTTGTTTTCCTCTCCCTCCCCCGTTTTTTTTTTGGTGTAAGTGGCATGTTGGCAATAGACAAAAACCTTAATAAAAAGCTGCTCCTAAATGAAATAATTACTTCTTCTGCTTGGGCATTATGATAATTATCAATAGAATATTGAATCAGCTTTGGTTTTTGTTTTTTTTTAGAATACAATAATTCAAACAAACCTTAAATAAGGAAGGTTCTATTTAAAATCTCCAATTAGGGTAAACACGATGTGGAGCCTCTTTTCCTCCATTTCTGTGGTAGGTTGCAAATCCAGCTCCCTGGGTAAGGCTGTTAGTTACTTTATAAAATGCAGACTATTTGGAAGCTTGGGAGAAAAGGCCTGCTCCTCTACCCGGCCCTCAGGTTTTGCTTTGTTGGTGCTGAGCCTGTGCCTGCTCCTTTCTCTCTCTGCTAAGTGGCAGGGAACATAGGAATCCATAGTTTAGGAGATAGAAGTAATGCAATCCCAGGCTTTGTGTTAGCCAGAATATTCTTTATTAAAATGCAGATCTGAAGGTTGCCTGTTCCTGCCCTACTATATCTCACAGCACAAGGCTTTCAATAGCCTTTTATTCAAATCATAAGAGTAAAGTTTATATAGCCCTCTGACATTAGATTCTCTTACCCTGTAGGCATTGTTAACTTTTTGTGTTACTGGGGGACTCTTCATATATGAACAGATATATATTTAAACAGATTGAAATGCATATTGTCGTGCTGAACACAGAGGAGGCAAGAAAATGGAAGCCTGAACTTGGATAGAATAGAGAAAACTTAACTTTGGCTGTCCACCTCTGGCCCAGTCTGAGGGTCAGTGTGATGTTTGCTGGGAGTGTCTGAAAACATTTCCTTACTCATTTTCACACAGGACTTCATGTGTGTGTGTTCCTAGTTGAGGGGGGTTGCTGAGCTTGGGAGAAACCCAAGGTGCTGGTTAGCTGATCCACTGTGATATGCCAGGCTTAGCTTTGCTCTTTGAAACTTTTCCCCCCTCCCATTCAACAGATAATGCTGAATTCTCTGCATAAATATGAGCCCCAGGTCCACATAGTGCGCGTTGGAGGCGCCCACCGAATGGTCATGAACTGCTCCTTCCCTGAAACCCAGTTCATTGCTGTGACTGCCTATCAGAATGAGGAGGTAAGGGAGTGTGTGCCTGTGCACACATCTGTGCCCCGTGTGTGTGTGTGTGTGTGTGTGTGTGTGTGTGTGTGTGTGTGACTGTTCCATGGAGGTGCAAAGCAGAATTGGTGGGGAGTCTTTTTATTGCCAATGAGCAAGACTAAACAGAATTTAAGTTTTGAGTTATTCATACTGTCCCAACAATGATAAAGCTGAACAGTGAGGCATGTGTAGAGATTCTCGTGCCTGTCTGTTTGCTAAAGGTCCATGTGTTAGTCAGCTTTCTGACACTATTACAGGTACAGGGGACAATACAGAGAAAGTTTTACTTTGTCTTACCATTCCTGGCCTCAGTACAGTCCAAGTGACCCCTTTGCTTTTGTAGAGGGGGAAAAAGCCCTTCCCAAATTCCCTTCAGGTCTCAGTGATCTGAAGACCTTTGACTGTGTCCTACCTCCTAAATATTCCACCAGCTCCCAGGGAGCACCAAGCCTTCACACACGGGCCGTCGGGACACACTCAGAACAACGACAACCCACCACAGCAGCCTCCTGGTGCTGACAAGACAGTTATCTCGAGTTAGAAAACTGCTGAATTGTATTAGAAATCTGAGTCTTTGTTTTGGGCCCCTCAGCATGCTTGGCTGGTAGCAAGCTGATGTGTCTGAGAGGAGTGTGGGCTGGTAGGGTGGTGGGCAACTTCTCCTTTCTGCTCTGGAAGCAGGCTTGCGGGGTTGACATGTGTATTCTCCTATGGTTTTTATGATACCATCTGTTCTGCTTGTCAGTTTTTTCTCTCTGAGCACAGTCAGGTGTTTTTTTCCCCCCTACTTAGTAACTTGAACATTGAGTCTTTAGAATTCCAAGCCTGGCCTCTCCGTGAACGGCTTTCAGTCCATCTTGTTCACCAGGGGCTGGTAGCTCTGCTATTCATCAAAAACAACTGGGAAGCATTGGGTTCTTTTTGATTAAACTTAAACATGAAAGATAATATAGGTTTATTTAAAAAATATAATGGATGGTAGCAGAGTATGCAAGGTAAACATGAAGAGGAAAAATGCATTTTCTTCTGCTTTTGGAGGCGCACTGTCTATGAGAGTTATAATGACTGGCTTTAAAGTGTATTCCCCCACATTTGCTACAATATATATGGGGATTTCTTCGTAGGGATGATTTCTTCACATAAATTGGTTCATCTTGTACATGTTAGCTCCACATTTCTTTCCTTCCTTCCTTAAACAACTTAATATATAGTGGATCTCTTTCTATGAAATTACATTCAGGCATATCTCTTTTTCCTATAATCATTCTGGTATTTGATTATACAGGTCTATGACATTTCATGTGAGCAGCCTCCTGCCCCCAGCAGAACTTAAGTTGTTTTATTTTTTTATTATAAATTATGCTGCAGTGAATGTGCTGGGTAGTCCATCATAGATTGCTTAGTAGTGAACACCTAGAGGCAGGATTGTTCTGCACAAGGAATGTATGTGGAGGATTTTGATAAATGTGCCAAGTCTGTCCCTTGAAAAGGGCGTCTCACTGGTAGCCCCCACATAGAAGCAACCCCTTTCACCCTTGGCAATCTTCTCATTAACAGAAATGGTAACTTCTGCTTTAACGTGCATTTCTTTATGTGGAGGCTTTAACAGAGTCAGGCACCAGGTTTGGCATCTCCAGGGATGGTTTCTCGAATCTGCAATGTTCTGTCTCCTATGAAGGACCCTGGTAACATCAGGTTGGAAACTGGCATCTTGGCTTCTATAGGTGGAATGATGTTGTAGACCTGGCTTAAGGGCAAGTGTGCAGAGAGAGTGTAGCTGCTGTTCTGTAAAGTAACCCAGGCTCTCGGCAGAAGCCTGGCAGTTGTCCAGGGGGAGCAGAATCATCTACAAGCCTCCCACTGGTGCTGTCTTTGAAGATGACACCTGAAGTCTCCCAGCTAGCCTTCTTTTCTCCACTTCTCTCTGAGACGAGTCTGGCTTGAAGGGAGACCATGTGTCTTTTATGTCTTAGAGAAGTGTCCTGACTCTTCTGCCCAGGCAAAGATCCTTGCCTATTTGTATGCTGCTCGCTCTTAGCCACTGGCCCTTGCCATTCAGTTACTGACTTGGAAGATGCCACAGGTGCTAGACAGTTCTCTCTGAACCAACTGCCTGGCAATGGTTACCTTTCTAGCAAACTCCCCAGCCTGACTTAGCCATTCCTTAAATTTGAACATATCCCCTGGAGATCAAGCTATGTAAAATCTAAGCCCGGACCCTGCTACTGCTCACAAGGTTTCCCTGGGAGTTGAGCAGGTGTGGGGCTGGCTGAGAGAGTCCAAAAATCTCCTTCACACCCAGTGCTTGCTTTGCTTCCCACCCAACCTCTCCAGGCTCAAGCCAAGAGAAATACAAGGCACCTGTCCTGATCTGCACCCCCTTCCCCCTTGCTAGAGAGAGCTGTACTTTTATTTTACTTTCCTTCCTCCACATAGAGTCATAGGCTCTTGCAGACATCACTATTTTGTTTGCTTTCTTCAAAAGTATTTGCTGGATATCGGTACATGCTGACTGTTATCAGAGGTGCTGGAAACACTGCAGTGAATAAAATGGATTCTCAAGGCACTTATGTACCAGTTGGTGGTTGATAAAGACAGACAGACATTCTCTCTCTGCCTCCAGCTCTGTCTCAAGCTCTGCCTCTATCTCTGGCTGTCTTTGTGAATGTCTGTGTCTCTCTATCATGATGACAGATGGAGCTGAAGAGAGAGAACGCAGGATCGGCGCTGTGAAGTTTCACATCTTCACTTTTCTTTATAACTGTCTAATATTTCTCTTTCATTATAAAAGCTACATGTTAACATATACATGTCACGGAATCTGTCCCGCTCACTTATTGAGTGGATTTTATGATGTAGAGGGACAGTGGATGGGAATGGATGGTGTTTTCGCATTAACGTGGCCTGTGGGTAAGTGGTTCCATGAGAACAAGGGACTTGATGCTGAACCGTATACCATAGTTGATGTGCGGATCGCACCTGCGCTACACTCCCCACTGTGGGACAGGGAAGGAAACTGTTTGTGGTAGGGGCTCGGTGACTCTTGGATACAAATGAAAAATGAGTGAAAAGGAGGCCTGGTGGGCCAGCCCTGCCAGGCTTTCCGGATCCCTAGCGCTGGGCCCACTTTGCTCACCTGGCACACCATTTGCTGTTTCTGTCCCACAGTGCCACTGTCAGTGCAGTGGTGAACAGTGAGACATGGGAAGCGGGGAGAACAGGAAAGAGGGAACTCAGGCTTTACGGAAGTGTGCAGGGCGAGACAAGGGCTCTGTCTGCTTCACTAACCCTTCTTGTCTTTTCAAATGCAAGATAACAGCTCTCAAAATCAAGTACAACCCGTTCGCCAAGGCCTTCTTGGATGCCAAGGAAAGGTGAGTAGAAGGATTTCAGTGGGATCTTGTGAACTGAAATCTGCAAACGTGGGGCTTCTTGAGCAGAGCTTGTGTGTGAATTGCCTTCGCTAGAAATATGCTGCAACGCTCAGTCAGGTCAGGGCTGAACAAACTCAACAAAATTCAAACCAAATCACAATGGTTTGTTCCTATAGCAATGGTCAGAGCCTGCAACTGTCAGTATTTTATCAGCCTTGTTTTCCTGTGGATTAGTGGATGTAACATAACCACATAAAGATGTGATTTAGATTTTAAATAATTCTCTCGGCTCTTACCCAACCTTTGAAGACTAGATATGGTGTTTTATTTTAATTTTTGAGACATGATTTCAGGCAGACCAAGCTGGCCTTGAACTTGCAGTGTATCTGAAGATGATCTTAAAATTCTGATCTTCCTGCCTCCATTTTGCAAGTGTTGGGGTGACAAGCATGTACCATCATGCCATGCTTCATGTATGTGGTTCTGGGCAGTGAAGCCAGAACTTTGCGCATGCTAGACAAGCATTCTCCCGTCTCAGCTGTGATCTCCAACATAGGAATATGGTTCTAATAATTCCCCCTTTTCCTTCAGATAGGATCTCCTTATGCCCTGGAAACCTCCATCTTGCTGCCTCTGCCTCTGGAATAGTGGGGTTACAGGCATATACCACTATCTGGCTTTCAATTTTTTTTTTTAAAAAAGTTATCTTTAGTCCAAGAAAAATGAAAAAAACCGTGGGAAGCTTCTATTTCTCAACGGTGAGGGAGAAGAGTTAGAGACTTTCTGGGGCATGATCTAGTCTATCACACATGGAATTGCCCCCAAACCCTATGCAGATCTTAGCTGCTGTTGTTACTGCCTGCACATTGTCAGGCATGTAAGAGAATCACAAAATGAATCGGATCAAGGTAAAAAGTGACAGCTGTAAGAAAGACAGGAAAGGAAAAGTAAAATCGTCATGGTTACGAAGGACTCAGTGCCTCCGGGAAAGTGGACCTGGGGAGGGAGGGTAGCAACTTTGACTGTTCTTATTCCAGGACGTTTATCGCTCTCTGCAGAGAGTTTTATGTGCTTTATGCTAGACAACTGTAACAGACTCTGTGCTTTTCATTGCTCTTTCAGAAACCACCTAAAGGACATTCCAGAGGCTGTCTCTGAGAGCCAGCATGTGACCTACTCACCCTGTGAGTAGAGTGGACAGTGTGTGGGAGGCATGTGGGTCGCGCAGGGCGCCATTTCCCTTCAAGCTCATTTGACTGTCAAGACTGTGTATAAGGCCTAGTCCAAGTCAAGAGCCCATAGATTATTTCTCCAACCTGAGGCAGGCATATGCCTTTTCCAGAGTGCCTAGAGAGAAGCCAGGTTCCTAGGCTGAGGAGACCCAAGCAAACCTCAGGTAGGAGCCTTGAATGGAAGTAATCCCTTTCATACGCTCTAGCTCTCATATAAGATCTCCGTAACAGGCATCCAGGCTCCTCTTCTCCCTGCCAGACTCTCCTCTCTTGCTTCTTTGTCCTGGATTTTTTCATTTCCTTAATTTTTGCTGATGTTGGAGTGGGTCTTCATTGCAGGGCCTCAGCAGGCTGTGGCCTTGCGTGTTAGGAGTTTCCTGGAGGGTGGGGAGAGCTGGAGTTGATCACACCTGGGGATTCTCAGGTTGCGTTGGAGGACATTCCTGGTGGTCCCACTTTCTCCATGCTCCAGCACAGCAGAGGCCTCATGGCAGAGCCAGTCTTCTGAAGCTGCAGTGGTAACCCTACGGCAGTGACGTGGGGGTGAAGTTGACCTTATGACCTATCAGACAATACATCTGAGCATATTTTCCCCTCCCTCCACTCCTCTCAGCTCCTCCCCACCTCCCCTCTATCCCAGATCCACACCCCTCCCATATCCTTTCAGAAGGAGCAGGCCTCCAGGAGGCAACAGCCAAGCACAACAAAACGAGACACAATAAGACAAGGCAAAAGCCCTCATGTGGAGGCTGGATGAGGCAACCCAATAGGAGGAAAAGAGTCCCAAGAGCAGGCAAAAGAGTCAGAGACACACTTGCTCCCACTGTCAGGGTCTCGCAGAACCCCAAGCTAACAGCTGTAATGTGTCTGTAGAGGAGCTGGCGCAGACCCTCGCAGGCCCCCAGCTGCTTCGGTCTCTGTGAGCCACGTGAGCCCTGCTTAGTTGATTCAGTGGGCCTTGTTCTGCTGACATGCTCTTTAGTTCAGATGCTAGTGGATTGCTGAGAATGATTCTTGCCGCCATGTGAAAGCTTTGGGAGTCCTCACCCCCTCCTGTCCTCAAACTGCAAGTCATCTTCTATGCAGATGTGTTGGTAGAGTCTTGCAGAGACGCCATTAGGAAAGCGCCCCCCCCCCCATTTTTGAGGCAGGGTTTCTCTGTGTGGTTTTGGTGCCTGTCCTGGATCTCGCTCTGTAGACCAGGCTCTGCCTCCAAGTCCTAGGATTAAAGGCGTGTGCCACCACCGCCTGGCTAGAAAGCTTTTTAAAGGGAATTTAGTGAAATGCTTTCTTGTTTAGGATAGGGTCAGTGTGGACCCATACCTTCTCAATATCCATGAGCTGTAATGTTTTCAGTAAATATCCTGAGGTGTAGACATCCTGGGGCAAACTAAGTGGCCTTAGGGTGGGGGGTTGGGAGGGGCTCTGCCTTGTTTTTGTCAAGAATTCACCCTGATTTTTGTTTTTTTTTGCTTAGTATAAACACCTGAATCCTGACTCTATTAATCAATGTAGAGAAGTTTTTAAATTTTCTCTAAAGTGTCTATAATTTTAATCTAAGAAATGGACTGATAAATGTAAGTATATAAATTATGAACATGCCAGAATATGAAAGCCATACAGAATATCTGAGACTCAAGGAAAGGGCTACATGGTTGCAGTTTAAATAGTATGTTGGGTTACAGAAAGAGCCTCAAGGCTTCTGCAGGTCGGGGGTGGGGAGATGATGGTACTTGCTGTGGAAGGGTGAGTACAGCCAGAAGTTTTCCTGTGTCCCACCCAGTCCGCAGCCACTCAGACCCAAGTAAACACACAGAGGCTTATATTAATTAAAACTGCTCAGCCATTAGCTCAGGGCTACCACTGACTAGCTCTTGCACTTAAACTCAGCCCATTTCTGTTCATCTATGTCACCACGTGTTCCGTGGCTTTACCTGTGTGTCATTACATGCTGCTCCCTGGATGGCGGGCCATTGTCTCCACACTCAGCCTTCCTCTTCCCAGAATTCTTCTTGTCTGCTTATCCCGCCTATACTTCCTGCCTGGCTACTGGCCAATCGGCATTTTATTAAACCAGTGTACAAAAGCATTATCCCACAGCTGGGGAACAAGCAGTTCTATCCTGGAGGTCAGGCTGCACAGGTGATAGCCTTCTGACCAATCTGTGATGTTCTGTGAAAGACTTTTGGGCAGGTCCAGATAAGGCCAGGAAGGGGGATCCCCGGGGAAAGCCTGTTCACTGCTGCTGACATTTTTACACATGTGGATGTCTCCACAAGGATAGCTTCTTAGGGCTGTCCCTGTGTGGAAGGTTCCTGAAGAGCCATTTCAGAACATGCTAAAGACGTACATTTTGGGGTGAGCTATTTTGATCTCTCTTAGGTGGAGGTAATAAAGAAGTCAAAGGGATTGGGGATGATACTGCATACTTTGTTTACTTGTATGTAAACATTTTATGCAGGAAGAGTGGGCTGTCACACCCATCTCCATTTTCTTTTTCTTTTTTTAAAATTTTATTTTATTTATATTTTATGTATATGTGTGTTCTGCATGTATACCTGCATGTCAGAAGAGGGCATCAGATCCTATTATAGATGGTTGTGAACTACCACGTAGTTGCTGGGAATTGAACTCAGGACCTCTGGAAGAGCAACCTGTGCTCTTAAGCTCCGAGCTACCTCTCCAGTCCAACCCAGCTCCATTTTCACATTGCTGTGGTCTAGGTGATGATCCTCATCCACTGTACTTAAGGAGCAGCTGTGGCCCTGTCTAGTGTCCATTTGTCATTTTAGCTGAGATGGCTTCTTGTTTCAGGGCTCACATCGCTAAGTCTCAGTTTTGCCTAGAAACCCACTTAAAGTAAGGCATTCTGGTCAGACTCTTCACCAACCATCTCCATGAAATGTTTTGTGGGCTTCCAAAAATTCAGTGAAAGGTTTGTTGTGCAGAAATAGCTCCTTCTCATTTTCTGTGCTCTTAAGAGTCCTGTTTGTAGGCTCCTGCTGGAAGACATCATTTTCCCACTGGGTAGAAGAGAGAGGGACCTTTACTCTTCCTGTGTGACCATATTAAACAACCCTTGAACCTGCAGTCAGGGAGTTACACATACATCTAGTGTTTCCCAGACTAACACTTACTTTAATTAAGCCAGAGTGACTTTTGCCATCTGATTTTGGTGTGGAAATCTCTGCCCTTTCTTCTTGTCTATTCTAGTGGGAGGCTGGATCTTTTCTAATCCAGATGGCATGTGTACAGCAGGAAACACCAATTACCAGTATGCTACGCCTTTGCCTCTGCCTGCTCCCCACACCCACCATGGCTGTGAGCACTACTCTGGCCTCCGAGGACATCGGCAGGCTCCCTACCCTTCCGCGTACGTGCATAGAAACCATTCTCCCTCAGGTGTGTAGTTCTGCTAATTAAACCCTTGGGCATATACTGTGGGGGGTACACAGCTGCTAAAAAGAAGTGCCTGAAGATGGAATCCCTTTCATCTATAGTATACACACACACACATGTATAATGTATGTATATGTATTATTTTGTATACTAATATTTGATAGCATTTTGTCTCCTCACCTTTTGTGTGTGTGTGGAATAGCTGTACCATTGGGCTATAGCCCCAGCTTGTCCATGGTCTCTAATGGGTATGAAAGGTCTTGACTCAGGGTCCTGATATACTGGTAGTTTTGGGATGATGTCTGTTGCTAAGTCAAGTTGTGGGGTCTGAGATACTCATCTCATTGTCCTTCAGGGATCGTTGTTATCATTGTGTCCATGGCTTGGTCTAGGGAGTCTGGTCCAGTGCAGGAGAATTGTCAGGAAGCCCCTGGAGAGCTATAGTCCAGTCTGTTCAAGTCTCTGATTGAGTTGGAGTCATGCAGACTCGACTTCTATACTTTTCCAGTCTAATTTAAAATTGGTATTGTCAGTTTTCCTTGTTGACTGTTGTCTATCTTGGCCTTGTGCATGCTCAGACCTTATCTGCATATTAGATTTGTTAAAAAAGAAAGAAAGAAAGAAAGAAAGAAAGAAAGAAAGAAAGAAAGAAAGAAAGGGGATAAAAGCAAAGGTTAATTTTTTTTTTTTTTTTTTGAGACAGGGTTTCTCTGTGTAGCTTTGTGCCTTTACTGGAACTCACTTGGTAGCCCAGGCTGGCCTTGAACTCACAGAGATCTGCCTGGCTCTGCCTCCTGAGTGCTGGGATTAAAGCTGTGCGCCACCACTGCCTGGCTGCAAAGGTTAATTTTTAATTTTGGTTATTCACGTACTAAACAGTTACTGAGAACCAATTATATGCCAGGTTCTGCTTCAGGCACAGGAACAAAATGGTCAGATACTTTCCCACTATGGAGCTCCCTGTCCAAACATGAGTGACCAACACCAAATGCAACAGATGAGTGAAGTTCATGACATGAGATGCCGCTTTCCTTCTTCAGCGACACCTGGGCTTTTCATTTGCAGAAGGCTTCCTGGTCATCAGAGATCTGTCCCTGTGCTCTTCAGGTGATTGTCCCTGGAGCCTCAATACTGCTGCCAGGAAGAACATGTGGCTTATGGGCACTGGGAACTAGCAGGGCGTCACTTTGCTTCTCAGTTCTTTCCAGTGCTCAGCACACAGATCTCTCTTCCAAGCCCTCTCTTAGGAAGGTGATTCAGACCCAGCCTTTTCCCTGGAGGAGCTATAAAAATACATCAAGAATTAATCATAATACAGGGGAATGAGTGGCCTAATGTGGGTCTCACAGCTGCAGCATCACCTGGGAACTCGTTAGCTCTCTAGTGTCTCTGGCTCCACTCTGCATTTTAACAAGATCCCCAGGTGCTTGTAAGCACATTAAAGTTTGAGAGGCAATCTATAAAACACACAGACCAACATAAACTGTGGGAATGAAGAAAAAGCAAATAGGCCTGCCTGGTGGGCAGAAAAGGATGCCCAGAGGGGGCACAAGTGGCAGTGGACAGGAATGAAAGTGTGGATGATAGGCATCACAGGCAGAGATGCTGGGTGCTTTGGAGGAGCAAGTGCTGTGTGCAGACGCAGAAGGGTAAAAGAGCCTGGGCTACCTGGGGGACAGATCTGGACAGAATGAGAAGGAGGGGTACCATTGGTAGATGTAAGAACTGGGACTAAAGAAGTTGTAAGTGCCAGCCAAGAAAAGCAGCAGCATGCCCCAGGCTTGATTTCGTTTTGTGCTGCCAGGACAGATTGTCTGAGGTAGGGTAAAGAAAAGGAATTTGTTCCCTCACAGGGAAGCTGGCTAGTCCAAGACCAAGGCAATGACCTGTCTTACTGTGTTATGGCATAGAGGAGAGCGGGAAGGGGGCTGCATTCATCATTTTTATGAAGAATTCACTTCCACAGTAATGGTGTTACTCCAGTCATGAGAATTCTCACAGGTCCTGATTACCACCAATGTTACACTGGGGATTAAGTTCCTAATGCGTGAACTTTGGGAGATGCATTTGAGCCCTAGCACCAAGGTTGGTAATAGGAATCTTCTCCCTTCTTCCCCACCCCCTCTCTCATTCCTTCTTCGTTGTTCCCCTTTCATATACACTATTCATTCAAACGAAGGTTCAAAAAAGTAGACAGTATTCTTTCTTTTCTTATAAAAATATATACATTTAAAGTATACAGTAATATATTGATGCACACATACATACATGCACACACATATACAGTGAAATCGTTACTATGTTTAGGGAAAACAACATTCATTTAAAATATGAAACAGAATCTCCCTAGGCAGTGATGGTGCATGCCTTTAATCCTAGTACTCTGGAGGCAGAGGCAGTCAGATCTCTGAGTTCAAGGCCAGCCTGGTCTACAGAGTGAGTTCCAGGACAGCTGTTACACAGAGAAACCCTGTCTTAAAAAAAGAAAAAGAAAAAGAAATAATAAGAAAGAAATTCTCTTAGTAAAATTTAGGACATAGTATATTATTATTATTATTATTATTATTATTATTATTATTATTAATTTTGAGACAGTGTTTCACATAGCCTAGTATGGCCTTGAAGTATGTAGCCAAGCATTCTGATCCTCCTGCCTCCACCATTAAGTGCTGAGATTACAAGGGTATACCCTTGGTGTCTGGTTTATGCAGTACTGGGCATCAAGTCCTGGACTTGATTCACATTAGGTAAGCAATTGAGCTACACTGCAGCCCACCATACAGTATTAATTCTAGTCCATGTGCTGTGTGCTCCATCTCTGCACTGACTCGTCCCTTGTACCTGCATGCCTCTTGCACCTCCCCATCCCTGGTAGCTTCCATCCCATCCTCTGCATCTATGGACCCAACAAGTCTGTAGTCTTGTTCAGGTGAAGCTTAGCATTGCTTTGTTCCTGTGGAGAATCACTTCTCTTGAGAAGTTCAGATCTCTGGGACCTCTAAGGAGAAGGAAGGCCAAACCTCAGAAATCTCTGGGTTTGGCATCGCTCAGACATTGTTTGAAGGATGCTCTTGTGGTCCATTCTTGAAGGATGGTAAACATGATGAAGTAAGTCAGGCAGACTGCATCACACAGGGCAAAGTGGTCTCCTTCCCCCAGCCTTGTCTATAAAGTTGATGATGGTGAGGCATTTATAAATTGAGCAGGTTATAAATTGAGCAGCACCTGGTCTGTAATGGACACTCAATAAACACAAATGTCTTCCTATTCTGTTTCCCTCAGACATTACCAACACAGTATTTGTACCTATAACATAGCCTGCAGTTATATTTTGCTGTGAGATGATGTCACTGGTCACCATGTTTACATGTTCTGTCAAGTGATCTGTTGTTATTTCCCCAAAGTGAACTTGATAGAAAGCTCAAGCAATAATCTGCAAGTTTTCTCGGGACCTGACAGCTGGACATCCTTATCCTCTACACCCCACGCCAGCATCCTGTCTGTACCCCACACCAATGGGCCAATCAATCCAGGGCCCAGGTAAGATCATCTCCAGGAACTCACTCATAGTTGGACTTGGAGGCTTCCTGTATCTCTGAGGACTCATGTGCATTGCTTCCAGGATGTATCAGTTTAAGTTATTCTTCTGACATTAAGCCAGTAGGAAATGAAGGTGGCAACTGGGTGACTCTTTTGCAGTTGGGGAAAGGGCGGTGAGAAAGTCCTTATTCAGCAATATGCTCTTCATTTTATGGCTATAGCATTTTACAGGTTGAGGTGGTGAGTAGTTTGGTCCATTTCTCCAGGCTTTGTACCAGGGAGCAGAAGTGAGGCCCTGAGATGTAAGGATGCTAGAAAACACTACTTACAGAATACTGCATGCTTAGCATCAAATATTTGCCTTTTAATTTAGTCTCTACAACAATTTCTGAGCTATGCAGAATTGTTTCTTCATTTTTTTTTTTTTTTGAGGATAGAAAATGGGATTCAGCTGGATGGTGGTGGCGCACCCCTTTAATCCCAGCACTCCAGAGGCAGAGGCAGGCAAATCTCTGTGAGTTTGAGGCCAGAGTGAGTTTCAGGACAGGCTCCAAAGCTACACAGAGAAATCCTGTCTGGAAAAACAAAAAACAAAAAAACAAACAAACAAAAAAAGTGGGATTCAGAGATTCAGAGATGTGAAGGAATTTGACCAAGGTCACAGAGCTAAAAAGTGGTAGAGGAGTCACCCAAGGTCCTCCTAGTCATATCTATCACATTGCCTGCCTTGGCCAGGTGGAGGCCATACCACACAGCTCATACACTAAGAACCTTCCTTTCATTGCTTTTATTATCTTAGGTAGCTGCAAGGGAGTCCCAGACAGATGAAATGCTGTTTGAGATCTAGTTGTTACTAGCAGGGGCAGCACCAGAATCCAGCCCCCCCACCCCTTTTTTAACTCCATCTCACTGGGTCTCTTGGATTTTCTGCAGAAATAGAGACTAGAGACACAGTCCTTGTCAGAAGCCCACTTCCTATCACTGCCCCTCTTGGCCCTGCCTCTTACTGTCAAGGGGTTCTGGAAATGTACATGTGCTTGTTAGTGGCATCTTTTTGCTGAAGTACCATCACCAGTTGCTGTCTCTCTGTCTCTGCAGTCCCTATCCATGCCTGTGGACCATCAGCAATGGAGGTGGGGGCCCTGCGGCAGCAAGCACAGAGGTGCATGCCGGTTCGCCAGGAACATTCCTCCTTGGGAACCCTGCCGTCACCTCCCCTTCCTCCTCCGTGCTACCCACCCAAGCAACCACATCCACCGGTGTGGAGGCCCTCGGTGAATCTTCCCTCACCAGCATTGCTGTATCCACCTGGACAGCGGTGGCTTCCCATCCTTTCCCAGGCTGGGGTGGCCCAGGGGGTGGTGGGCGCCATTCCCCCTCTTCATTGGATAGTTAGGCAGGCTCTTAGGAGTCTCTATCAGCAGAGAACTGTCTATGTGTTGGTCCATAGCAACCGCATCTGCTCATGCCAGTGAGTTGGACTGCTTCACCCAGAGGGCTGCATGGTGATGCCAGAGGCCTTCTAGAAAGTGGCTTAGTTTGGCTGATACAGATTGTACTTTTACTTGTGTCTCCACCATTTCCTGTGGCTCTCCTGCTTTCCTGAGCTTACCCACATCGTGCTTAGGTTGTGAAGTCAGTTTTGTCCCTGTGCCCTGCCCCCTGCTTCCTTTTCTCTGGAGCTGCTGCAGGGTGTGAGGAAAGCTCAGACATTGACTGAGTGAGGCTGCTGCTTCCTGGCTTTGTGGCAAGTGTGACGGCTGTGTGGCCGTCAGATCTGAGCTGGCTTCCGCTTTGAGACCTTGAGATGGGAGTCTATAAAATTAATGACAGTAAGCAAATGTTGAAGTCCATCCCGGGTGGTTTGTAGGAGTGTGTTTGGAATTGAGGAAATGAGGTTGACTCCCTCACTAGCTCATAATCAGTGGCTCCCCATTTCCTACAGAATGAGACTTCTGAATGAGACTTCAGGTGATGCCATAGACTAAGGCCAGCCTCTGCCACTGGGCCTTCCTCTGCATCTCCAGCTCTGTCTGTTAACCCTTTAGCACCAGTCAAGCAGATGCTTTTCCTCCTCTGAGCTGCTGCACTTGCCCCTCTCCGTGCCTCTGCCTGTGCCTGAAGTATCTCTCCAGTCCTGGCTGTGTGAATTGTACCTACTTGGCCAGGACAGCTTGAAAACCACTTGGGTGTTCATCGCCTTGGTTGATGTTCATCTTTCTCCATCCCCTGCTTTCCCACCATCCTTACCTCAGGCACAGAGCTCACCTCACTCTGCCTTGTGTTTCTGTGAGTGTATCTGTCTCCCTCGTCGACTATAAACCTCTTGAGGGTGGGACCCAGCCTTTCCGTCATTGTGCCCATAGCCTTGACTGTGCCTTGACTACCATAGGTGCCCAATAAACATTTGCTGAGTTGAACGGGTGTGAAGTGTGTGTTGACCAAAAGGACTATATGGAGTTGATGGAGAGGGAGAACTCTGACACTAGCCTGTGACACAGCAGCAAGGCAGTGTGGAAGCCAGGGGACACATTGGTTAGACAGTCCCCCTCATCTGAGGCACAACCAGCTTTGTGATCATAATAACACATGGGAGTGAGTGAGCTTATTCAGGATCCTCTGGAACCATTTATAGGGGTATAGGTTCCTGGGTATGTCCCATACCTGTGGGTATAGAATCTTTGGGCTGAAATTTAGAATCTGCACTTCAAAAATCCTCGGAAGTGACTGAAGAGCCAGGTAGGAAGCTACTTATTTCAAACAGAGAAAGAGAATGGGGATTATTCAGGTCCTTAGTTCATGAACTTCAGCTTCTACCCCAGTCAAGGTCATTGCTGTAGTCAAGGAGCAAAACCATGGCTTCATTCATCTTTCATTTCCTTACCCAGTGTTGACTGTACTCATCAGTATGGAAGCGAGCTTTCCAGACCCGAGTGGTGAGTTCTCTGCACAACATTACCAGACTGCACTGACCCAGGGGTCCTCAAGCTCCACCACAGTGAGGTCCAGTGGTCCCACCGTTACTCCATCAGCTGAACTCCATCTGCTCTAAGGCTGAAGGTGTCAAGCCTGGCATTACTGGGTCCTTGGCTCTCTCTATAGTGAAAAACCCCATAACATGCTGTTAATCGGGGTTCCTTTAAGAAAAATAACACCTCAGATCTCTGGAAACAATAATACTTCAGATACATGGTATCCTGGGAGGCCATTGTACTCCATTTGGGTTGCCTGGCTAGAGCTCTGGGCCACTAATTGATGTGAATGACTAAGGCAAGCTATACTCATGTGACTGTTCTTTGAAAGGCGCTTCATCGTCATGTTCCCATGACAGTGCTGTAGCCCAGGTCCCCAAGGTCCCCAAGTGTCTCTGTGACACCATTAGACATCATTAAGGTCTTAAAACATTAGCATCTCTGCCACATGGTATTTTGGTAAGTTTTAAAAAGTGGCCGGGGGCTGGAGAGATGGCTCAGAGGTTAAGAGCACTAGCTGCTCTTCCAAAGGTTCTGAGTTCAATCCCTAGCAACCACATGGTGGCTCACAACCATCCATAATGAGGTCTGGTGCCCTCTTCTGACCTGCAGGCACACATGCAGACAGAACATTGACAGAACATTGTATACATAATAAATAAATAAATAAATAAATAAATAAATAAATAAATAAATCTTTAAAAAAAATGTGGCCATGAATCTGGGCGGTAGGAGCACACACCTTTAATCTCAGCTCCCGGGAGGCAAAGACAGAAGGATCTTTGTGAGTCTGAGGCCAGCCTGGTCTACAGAGCTAATTCCAGGACATCCAGGGCTACACAAAGAAACTCTGTCTTGAAACAACAAAACAAAACAAAACAAAAATAAGACCACGGCTCATTCTGTCAGAGCTTTGAGTGACGGCCGCTTCTAGTTCCTGGTGAAGGCCTTGTCCTCAGTTGCTGTAACAGTTCCTTGTGTGCTAAATGATGGATGTGTTCAGGTCTCTGTGTCTGTCTACATGCATGTTTTATTAAAGTATGAAAGCCCATCTTCACACCTTTTCCATATCTCCCAGCCTAAAGCAAACAAAACATATGGTCCAGAGGCTCCAAACAGCAAGAAATCAATAACCTGGATTCTTTTTCTGTTCTCTTTGCTCCAGCAGCTCCATTCCTCTGCAGAGCAGTAAAGCGTGCAGCAGCTGAGTTGGAGGTGATTAATCTCGTTAGTGTTATGGGATGCTCAACTTGGAATTTGAAATGATTCATGTACGTAGGCAAGTGAGAATTGCTTCTGCATTTAGAATCTCCTTGCTGGGTGAATATCAGCAGGCTAAAGGGCCACATAAAATTATCCTTGCACACCTGGGACACCACATCCTTTTCCCAGTGCACAAGTCTCTGTTGAGGGTTGCCACACTCCCACTCTGCTCCACCCCTCCAAGTAGAGATGGCTGGGTCAGGATTTCTGTGTTTGTACCACAGTCCTATCTGTTATAGGCTGTGTGGTGCTCCTCAGACCACAGAGGGCTAAGTATTTCAAAAGAAGAAAAGGAACCTCAATTTGAAATGCATTGTAAACAACATAAATTAAAAAATATACATGAAGAACTGTTGGTGCCCAGGTTGATTTGACTTTGATGTCAGCCTGGTCACTATGGCTGTTCTGGGGACCCAAGGTGAAGTAATGGTTGCCCTTCAGCCTGACAAGTCTTTGGGGTCTCCAAGAAGCCATTCTTTTCTTTGCACTCAGTACCTGAGGAGTCCAGGGCTGCTCTTGTAGAGCTTGGGCTGGTGACACTCTGGGACAGTGTATCCTGCTCCTTGGCACTGTCCATATTCAGTGTGAATGTCTCTATTGGCTACACCCTAGGCCAGTCATCTGAGAATCCTCAGATACACCCAGAGTGTGCTTTGCTGACCTCCTGGGTGTCACTGAAGCCAATCAAGGTGGAGAAGGAGATGAACGGTCTCACCGCCTAAGCAATCAGACTTACTCTCCACTGTCTTTGCTGCAGCAGCCGTGGGTCCACTTCCGGGGCATGATTTCTGTATGCGAATAAAACCTAATAAATACAACACCCCTTACTGGAGGACACTGCATTTTGTTTCTCTGAGAGTCAGTGTGGAAATGGTCAGAAGGACACATGGTCTGTCTCACAAATCCTATTCTTTTTCACTGTCTTCAGAGGTAAGAGGAGGAAAGAGCAGTTCTGGGAACCCCAGGATACAGAAAGTGGAAGCCATATGGCTGTGAATCACACACTTTGACATCACATGTAACCAGGATGCTCCTTCATGCTGTATCAGCAAAATACATAATGTGTTGGCTTGTTTTGTCAGCTTGACAGAAACTAGAGTCGTCTTGGGAGAGGGAACCTCTTTTGAGGAATTGTCTCTCTTGGAGTGGCCTGTGGGCAATTCTGTGGGGTCATTTTCTAGGTTGATGATTGATGTGGGAGAGCCTGGCCCACTCAGGTAGGTGCCACCCTGGGCAGGTTGTCCTAGGTTGCAGAAGAAAGCAGGCCAAGCAGGCCATAGAGAACAAGCCAGTAAGCAGCACTCCTCTGTGGTCTCTGCTTTAGCTCCTGCCTCCAGGTTCCTGCCACAAGTTCCTGCCATGACTTCCTTCCCTAATGGTCTATTATCTAGGCATTAGAAGACAAAATAAATCCTTTCCGAGTTGCTTTGGGTCACAGCATTTATCACAGTAAGAGAAGGTGAATTAGGCCACATCATTTCTATAATTTAAATGTCTAATGACTATCAACATCTACCTGTTCAGGTTCATAGAAAACCGAAGTACCCCCTTCCCCATTATGTGTTACTGCTACAGCCCTGGACACACTCTCCAAGAAATCGCAGTTAGCAATTATTTATTTATTTATTTATTTATTTATTTATTTATTTATTTATTTATTTATCTATCTATCCCAGAGCTGAGGATCTTGCACTTACTAGGCAAGCACTCTGCCACTGAGCTAAATCCCCAACCTCAGCAACTTTTAGCCTATGCCTGAAGGGGTAAAGTTCTGGGGATCAGCTCCTTCCAGTTGATGATGCAACCAATATCCAGGTTGCTGCATGAGGCCATGTTGGATTCATTTGCATCTCTGAATTCCACAGTAGGTTGTGTCCTCCTGCATAAACCATTAATCAAGAAAATGCCCTCACAGACATGAGCACAGGCTCAGTTGAGGTTATCTTTTCCCAGGTGACTTTACTTTGTCATGTTGACAAGAACTAAGCAGCTCACGTACAAACACAAGCTTGCTACAGTTCGGCCTACACAATGTTTGCCTATACTTCATGTTATTTAAGAATGACTTTCAGCCGGGCGGTGGTGGCGCACACCTGTAATCCCAGCTCTCGGGAGGTAGAGGCAGGTGGATCTCTGTGAGTTTGAGGCCAGCCTGGTCTACAGAGCTACTCCAGGACAGGGTCCAAAAGCTACAGAGAAACCCTGTCTCGGAAAACAAACAAACAAACAAACAAACAAACAAACAAAAAGAATGACTCTCTGAAATGTCTTAAAATTGTATGGCTGAGGGGTTGGGGATTTAGCTCAGTGGTAGAGCACTTGCCTAACAAGCACAAGGCTCTGGGTTCGATCCTCAGCTCCAAAAAAACAAAACAAAATTGTATGGCTGAATTTAATTACTAATGTTTATTGAGTACTTACTATGTGCCAGTACTGTGTTAAGTACTTTGCATACATTATCTAACTACATTTGGAAACCTACAAGGTACGTATCATCTTTTTTTTTAAAAAAAGATTTATTTATTTATTGTGTATACAATGTTCTGTCTGCACATATCCCTGCAGGCCAGAAGAGGGCACCAGATCTCATTACAGACGGTTGTGAGCCACCATGTGGTTGCTGGGAATTGAATTCAGGACCTTTGGAAGAACAAGCAGTGCTCTTAACCTCTGAGCCATCTCTCCAGCCCCATATCATCATTTTTAAGTAGTTTTTTTTCATTAATTTCTAATTTACAAACCAGAAACTTTGCTTGTTTAAAGTGCTTTAAGTTATTGATGTCTAATTTTTAAGTTATATTTATTTATGTGTATATGTGTGTGTGTGTGTGTGTGTGTGTGTGTGTGTGTGTGTGTGTGTATGCTATGGCTCTGAGTGGAGGTCAGAGGACAACTTTCAGGAATCAATAGTTCTCTTCTATCACATGGGTCCTGGGGATTGAACTCAGGTTGTCAGGCCTGGCAGCAAGCACCTACACTCACTGAACCATCTTGCTGGCTTCCATTTATTGTTTTTTAAAGTATATTTACAGAGTTGCACAAGTACCATCATCATTTAGTTATAAACCACTTTCACCAGCCTATAAAGATAATATATTCCTATTGGTGGTCATAACCCACTCCCTTCTTGTTTCTCTATAACTCCCAGCCCCAGGCAGCCAAGACTATACTTTCCCACTCTGGATACTTCATGGACTCATGTGACTTTGGTCTTTTATGGATGGCTTCTTTTACTCAGTCTGTGATTTCAGGGGTTTGTTGATGCAGCAACATTAGCACTGTGTTCTTTTTCATGCAAATGATATTCTGTCATATAAATGCATGTTGCCTTTACTCATTCATCAGTTGGTAGGCATTTGGTTTGATGCCATTCTTTGAATAGTTGTGTACAAGCTCCTATGTGGACTAGAGGTTGTCATGCCCATTCTCCGTTGTCCAGATGAGGAGAGAGGCTCAGAGAGCTCAGATGGGCTTCCCAACATCATACAACTACTAGAAGCTGAACTCAGGCCCCTCGAATGCTAGAGTTACATCTTTGCTCACAACTCAGTGTTACGAGCAATTACATGACTCTGAAGGTACTGCCCTTTGCTTCTTGCAGTATCAACTTGAGTCTCTAGGGATACTGTAAATAAAGCAAAGGGCCTGCTTTGGGGGAAGAAACTTGCTAGAGGAAGCAGGGGAGTGGGAGGCAGAGAGATGGGCAAATGAGCAGAGCCTCATGGGGTATATATTTCAGGGGCCTGGTGGCAGATGGCTGGTTCCAGGAAGGACTAGATGGCAGAAAAACATCGTTGGGAGTTTCTCAGAAACCCTTTGGGGCAGATTCTGGTAAAAACTAAATTTCCTGGAGTGGTAGAATATGGAGTTTGGGTTCATTATAATTTGGATTATTAATGAAAATGTGAAAGCCTACTAAATGAAGCTTGCAAATATTAATTATAATTAGAAAAGAGGTAATTTTGGAATAGATTATAGAAAGGGCACTTGTTGTCACTTCCCAAAAATTGTATTGGAGACAAAAACATTCAGAATGCTTTAAGAATTCACTTTATATTTAAAAATTCTCAGAAGGGTTGAAGTGGAGAAAAACTTTGCATTTGTAATGACTTTGAGTTGGGAGGCCATTGATATGCTAGGTCACAGTTTGGTGAGCCTGCTTCTGGGATGTCACTGAGCAAGATGATGCCACGAGTGTCTTTATCTACAGAGGATGAGGTTCAGGGCCCCTGATGAGGGTTTTTCGGTTTAAACCCAGGATGGCTTGGGCTTGTCCAGGCCTAGACGGTCCCATCATTATACTGGGTCATATCCTTGAGGGGTGATCAGCGGGAATTGACCATCCTGTTGCTTTTATCATATGGGGGAGGAGATGTATAAGGAAAGCTAACAGACGGCCTTGCATTCTTACTTCTGCAGTTCCCTCAGCCTTCTGTAGGTGGCGTGAGTGTTCAACACAACTATTTCTACAGAAGAAAACTGCCTGTGTAGAAGCATCTAGAAGTGCTCTTAGACCCAGCCCATGCGGTTGCTCGATGGCAGTCATCTCTCTATGTTTATCTCAGCTTTATCAAAATTACCTCCAAAAACTTGCTTACCCCGAGGCATAGAAACACTTGTGTGTGTCCTTAAGCAATTCTTTCTTCAATCTGTAAAACTCCAGGCTTAGAGCCTGGCCCACAACTGGTGAGATGTCCCATAGGAGATCAAAATTTAGATTTGCTGAGTCATGCAGGGTCACAGCACTTTGGAACTCAGGGTTTGCTCACCATTTCAGGCCTGTTAGGATCCTAGAGAAGTCCCACAAAAGACCGCCGTCCACATATACAGTCAACGAGAGTGTTTATTATCTCAAGAAACCTTCCTACATGCTGGGGCCCAGCCATTCCACACGAGGTCAAAATGACCCTGAGAGGGATGTGTGGGCTTCTTTTAAGTGCAGCTGAAAGGGAGTTCCTAAGGCAATTAGGTCATTTTAAAATTTGGCTTAAGCAAGTGGCAATCATATTAGTATGTTCCTGATTGGCGAAGGCTAGCAGGGATTGGCCAGGGCTACAGTTTTTCCATTTTGGGGGCAGGCCTGGACAAGTCTCAGGCTCTATCCTTTTTTGGTTATCTGCTGACTGTGGCTCAGGCCTGGCCTAGCCTGATCCTGCATGTACCAGGCAGGCTTCTTCATCCTCGCTGTCAGGGGATGTTGGAGATGGATTGTCCTTTGTGGCTCTCCCAGAAACTGCTCAGTTTCAGGAAATTAAAAATTTAGGCCTGATCTCTGAGGGAAGACTGAGCAGCCTGTTATAGCATCTGGTTGGTCCTCTCAGCTGACAGGAATCAGAGACAAAGATGCAGAAAGGGGTCAAGCAGGACAACATACAACCCTGAGTACCCCCCACCCCTCTCATTTTGCACCCCTCTTATCTTCCCCTCACCCCCACCCCCCACTCCCCACCCCCCAACCCCCAACCCCCCAACCCCCGCCCAGAGCTACTTCTTCCATTTAGGCTCGTCTTCCGTGCATCTCAGGAACCTCTCCATAGGCTCAGCTCACACTCTGAACAGTTGTCCTCCAGTGGCTGGTTCAACATCTGGAGGTTGAAGACTCTTGGGAGGGGCTTTCTTAGGACAAGTAAGTCACTAGAGCTGTGCCTCTGAGCAGTAAAGCCTAGCCTAGGCCTGCTTCTGGCTTAACTCCTTGAGCCTATGGGCAGCTTCCTGCCATGCTGCCATGGAAACAGCCTCAGCTTCCTGCTCGGGAGACTGAGCTTCCCCACCTGCCTGCCTACTCTGCTGTGGTAGAGTGAGCCCTAATAAATCCTTCCTTCCCCAATTGTTTCTGTCAGGTATGGTGTGGACATCCACATAAAATAACTAACTAATGTAGTAATTGACCTCGTTACCCTGAGAGCTCCAGGCTCAGACTGCTTCACAAGTAAAATCTAAATTTGATTAAACTCTAGAGAAGAGATGATGCCTTGTTAAAATAAGACATAGTCTGCTCTGTGGCTCTCATTGACCTAGGACTCAGAGACAGGAGGATTACAGGCTTGAACCGTTGTACTCAACTCAGTACTGCCTTTTCGAAGAAAGCTTTCCCAAATACAAAAGAAAACAGTGCCTCAAAACTCGTTTTGTGGGGCTGGAGAGATGGCTCAGAGGTTAAGAGCACTGACTGTTCTTCCAGAGGTCCTGAGTTCAATTCCCAGCAACCACATGGTGGCTCACAACCATCTGTAATGAGATCTGGCGCCCTCTTCTGTGTACATAATAAATATAAATAAATCTTTTAAAAAAAAAAACAACAAAACTTGTTTTGTTTTCTAAGACAGGGTTTCTCTGTGTCCTGGATGTTCTAGAGATGACTGTGTAGACCAGGCTGGCCTAGAACTCAAACATTCACCTGCCTCTACCTCCTGAGTGCTGGGATTAAAAGCATGTGCCTCAGTGCCTGGCTCTGCATCCACTCTTTTTGAGGCTAGGTTAGCCTTGTCTACAAAATTAAGGAAATCAAATAAAGTTATATGCCTATTTTCACTTATTAACATAGATATGAGTATTATAAGTAATCCCAAACATATATTAAAATATAATGGAACAAGTTGTGTGCTCCCAAGAAAACAATATTAGGAAATACAAAATCTATCGATGTGTCTTATCACTTGGGAAGACTAAAAGAGAAAAAATCACATGATTATGTCAATAGATACAAATGAAGCATTTGATAAAAATGTTCTAAGGAAAGAAACTATGAGCGGAGAGAGCTTCCTGCATCTGGGGAAGTCTGTATGCCAAATGTTAGTAGCAATCACCTTTTTCTGAGTACATTGGATACATTGCTTTTGTAGATTAAGAAAATGTCTTTGCAAATAACAGACATCCTGCTACTGTAATAGTGCAATCAATAAAGCAGTCAATTGACAAACAAATCAAATGTATATGAATGAGAAAGGAACATAGAAACAAAATACTGTTTGTAGGAAATGAAAGAGTTTATTTCAGCTTACAGGTTACAGTCTCTCACTGAGGGAATTCAGGGCAGGAACAAAAGCATGAACTTGAAGCAGAAAGCAGGGAGAAATGCTGTCTGATGGCTGGCTCAGCTAGCTTCCTTACACAGCTCACCATGGCTAGACTATCCTAAGTCAATGACCAGTCAAGACGCTCCCCCACAGATAGGCCCACAGGCCAGTCTCTTTGGGGCATCTCTCTATTGAGATTCTCACCTCCATTGTTGCTAGGCTGTATCAAGTTGACAGATAAAATTAACTAGGACTTTCCCTTCCTTGACAGCTTGACACACAAACACATCACCTGAAAGCCAAAACTACTTATATCTTGTTCCCCAAATTCTTATGTTAATATAACGTGTAAAACACAGTGTAAGGTTTTTTTTTTCCGAGACAGGGTTTCTCTGTGTAGCTTTGCACCTTTCCTGGAACTCGCTCTGTAGACCAGGCTGGCCTCAAACTCACAGAGATCCGCCTGCCTCTGCCTCCCGAGTGCTGGGACTAAAGGCCCGGCCCACAGTGTAAGTTTTAAACACCTCACAAACCTTAAAAATCACAACACTTCAAAAGTCCATGGTCTCTTTAACAAAACAAAACAAAACCCCTAAAACATTGGCTCTATTAATTGGGTCAGGTAAAACAAACCAAAGAAATTACACATTTTCTTATTCCACAAGGGAAGAATGGAGCACAGAAATATTCCAATGGGAACAATACCAAAATCCAGCTTTATTAATCCAAATCCTACTGCCCAATGTCCAGCATCTGGTACTCATGTGATCTTCTGGGCTCCAAATGGACAGGGCATTCCTCCCTCTCCAGCTCTGCCCCGTGCAACACATGTGGTGCTGCTTTTCTCTGGATGAGTCCTGCTCCACTCCATACCTGTGCTTTACCTCAGTAGATGGACCATAGTCCTGGCATCATCGGGATTCTGTGACAATCTTTTCACCTCCTCTTCTGCAGGGTCCCCAAGTCCTAAGGGAGGAGTTTGATTAGAGACATCCTGTTTAGGGTTGAGTGTTCCACCATCTCTTCCTCTCTGCATATGGTCTAGCTGTGGGTCTCTGTATGTGTTCCCATCTGCTGCAGGAGGAAGCTGCTCTGATGAGGGCTGAGAAAGACATTATCTATGAGTACAGCAGAATGTTGTTAGGAGTCATTTTATTGCTATGTCCCTTAAGCAGAACAGTGTTTACTTTTCCCCATAGACCCTGGCCTATTTAGTCGGAGGTTCTTTGCCACCCAAGCATGTTGAGTATGGAATCCATCTCACAGAGTGGACCTTTAAGGAATCAGATATTGGTGGGTTTCTCCCACAATCTTTGTTCCACTATTGCACCAGGATATCATGGATGTGGTCACCATTCTAGACTGGAGGTTTTGTAGCTGGGTTGGTGTTCACCTTTTTCCTATGATTGTGAGCAGATCACCTTCCAGCGCTGTGCAATCTACTCCATAAGTAGTGAGGGCTCTAGGGAGACACCAGCTTGAGTGCTCCTTATTCACTGAGTTGTGTTGGTGTCATCCCCAGGAACAGCACCTTCCTGTCGGGTTATGGAGAGAAACCAACAGCCTTACAATACCTTGAATTGTTTGGGGTCCTATTGGACCCATTTGGCCCACAAATCAACCAGGTGTAACTCATTGCTAGTACTGGAAGCTTCACTTGGTGAGAAGAGATATCCAGTTTGGGGTTTCTCCACATTCTTTTTGGATTTTTCTTTTTTTTTTTTTTGGCTGTCTCATCTAGATCCTTTGCATATATGTGTATATTTTAAAGTGATTCTGCTCTAATAGGTTTCTATAAGATCCCTCAAAAGGCCCTTCATTTCAGCTGTCCCTCCCTATATTTCTTCACTTGCCCCCTCTTCCTCCTCATTTGACCATCCTGCTACAGACTCCATCCTTCATCCATCCATAACAATCTATATTCTATCCCCCCCTTTATGGAGAACTGTCTCTTCCTCCTAGTCCCTTACTCTATACCTAACCTGTGGTTATACAGATTATAGTTTACTTATCTTTGACTTAACAGCTAACATCCACATATAAGTGAAAACATACCATATTTTTCTTTCTGTGTCTGAGTTATCTAACTCAGGAAGACTTTTTTTTTTTTTTAGCTTCATCCATTTACCTGTGAATTTTGTGATTTCCTTTTTCTTTTTTAACTGCTGAGTAATATCCCATTGTGTAAATGTACCTCATGTCCTTTAAATGTTCATCTGTTGAGGAATACCTAAGATGTTCCCAATTTCGGGCTATTATGAACAGAGCATCAGTGCATGGCTGAGCCAGTAAGTGTCTCTGTGTAGGTGAAGCATCCTTTGGGAATATTCCAAGAGTGGTATAGGTGGGTTTTGACAGCTTCCCATGAACAGCCACACTTATTTCCATCATGGCTGTACAAGTTTGCATTCCTCCCAGCAAAGGATGGGTGCCCACTCCACATTCTGCTGACTTGAACTATCATTTGTTGCACTAACCTTATCTGTTCTGACTTGTGTAACCTGAAAGTCCAAAATAGCTTTGATTTGCATTGCCCTTCTGAGTAAGGAGGGATACTGAACAATTTTTTAAGTGTTTCCCAGACACCAGAATTTCCTCTGCTGAAAATGCTCTGTTTAGAGTTATACCTCATTTTTAATTGGGTTATTTGTTTTCTTGATACTCGTTTTTTTTTTAGCTTTTTGTAAATTTTGGGCATTATTCCTCTATTGGATATGTAGTTGGTAAAATAAAAACCTTTTCTGATTTTATAGCTTGCCTTTTGAAATAAAACACTATTAGTAGCACAATAGATAATGCTGTATTGGTGAACCTACAAGTTGACAGACACACTTGGGTTAACAGAATTCATTAAAGTTATTTAATAAAAGATCCCAAAATAATTATACATTCTTTATATTAATAATTTAATGAACATATGTCAATATATTTTTATTCTTTGAGAATCTCATAGAATACATTTTAATATTTACTCCCCAACTCCTCCCATTTATTCACCTCAAATGTAACCCCACATCTGTGACGCCCAACTTCAAATCTTCTTCAATAAATTAATTTTAATAACCCCAGAGGCAGACTCTCAAAGAAAACTGACTCCCCCTCTACCAGAAGCCATTTTATTCCTTCAAAACTCTTCAGCTCATGCATCCTTCCCATTCCATGCTTGAATGTTGACCAGCTTGATATTGGCCAAGTGACCACAGCTGCTATGAGTCATGAGTGCAGTGCTTCTGTCGTGGCCAGAAGACACTGCTCTATTCTTCCCTGACCTCTGGCTCCTATAACTTTCCTACCCCATCTTCTGTGATGGTCTTTGAATCTTGTGTAAAGAGTATGATATAGATAGCCCATTAATCATAGATGAAATCAGTGAAATAAAGACAAAAATATAAAGATACTTGAAACAAAGAGTTGGTTCTTTGAAAACATTAACAGGATGGGCACACCTTTAGCCAAATTCACCAAATGGAAGAGGAGGTTGAAAATAATAAAACAAAGGAGGAAAAAGGAGACATGGAAGGAATTCAATTGCTTAAAAATTTACATTCCACCAAACTGGGAAATTATTTTTAAAAAATTGCTGAATTTCTAAATCTGTATGATCTACCAAAATTAAATCAAGATAACATGAATTAATTAAATAGTCCCAAACTAGGAGCAGTAATTAAAATCTCCCAACTAAAAGGAGCCCAGAGTAGGATGGATTCAGTGTAGAGTTTGACCAGTCATTTATGGAACAGCAAACACTCCTCAGACTATTCCATAAAATAGTAAAAGAGGGATCACATTCAAATTATTTTTTAAGCCAGTGATACCTTGATGATGAGAGAGGGATATTAATATATATGCCTATTACACTGATGAACATACACACACACAAATTCTCAATAAAATACTGGCAAACCAAGTCCAGGATCATATTAAAAAAATCATCCACCATGTTCAAGTTGTCTTCACCTCAGACCTGCAAGGGTAATTCAACATACATTAATCAACAAATATATTCTACCACATAAAATGAATAAAGGAGAGAAACCACATGACCATCTGAGTGTATGAAAAACAAAACAAAACAAACAAACAAACAAACAAAAAACAGCCTGTGTAAAAATCCAACTTCCATTCATGATAAAAGTCCCAGAGAATCTAGGGTTATGGAAGACATATTTCAACATAATGAAGTCATTATACCATTGTACAGCCCACAGCAACATCATGCTAAATAGAGGAAAACTCAAAGGAATTCCAAAAAAAAATGAGGAACAAGAGAAGCATGTTTACTCTTTCCATTCTTATTTAATATAGTACTTGAAGTCAACTGAAGGAGATAAAGGGGATACAAATGGAAAAGGGAGAAGTCAAAATTTCCTTATTTACAGATGACATGATTCTAAACCAATAAGATTAAAATGATCAGAAGTCCCTTAAAGTTGATCAACACATTCATAAAAAGGAAGAATGCAAACTTAAGACAGAAAAGTCAGTAGCCTTCCTGTATACCAATGACAAACACACTGAGAAAGAAAACAGTTATGAAGTATCCAAGAGAAATCCTAAATACACATAAGACATTTGAAATTGATGTTCTAAAAGATCTTAAAGACTTAAATGAATGTAAGTTTTTAAAGTTTTTATGGGTAGGGAGGTAATATAAAAGGTCAATTTTGCTAAATTAATAAAAGTAATGCAATAAATTTTGAATGAGAAGATGTGAATGCAATAAATCACTCATTTCTGGAGAACTTAATAATCTGACTATAAATTCTCTGTTACGGGCAAAAGATAATTTTTAAAGTGGAAAAGGCATGAACACCCACAGATAATTTTAAAGAGAGAAAAGCAGGGAAGCATGCCATATTAGAGAAAAACATGTCATATCAGATAAGAAAATAAAAATAATGTAGCTACATAAGCAGTGGTGTGTAATTGGTAGTGTCAATATTGCAAAAGATTGCAGTGTCCAGAATGTTTAAGTGTTGAAAAAAGGGGCTACAGGCTGAAAGGAGGAGGATGGACCATCAGAGAGCATGCCCTGAGAATACGGCAAGTGTTCTAGTGAGTTTTCTACTGTTGTGATACAAGTCAAAAAAGCCAAGCTGGGAAAGTGAAGGGTCTACTCACCTCACAGGTTACAGTCCAGTGTCAAGGGAAGCCAAGGCAAGATCCCAAGGCAGTGGCTTGAAACCACAGAGGAACAGCTAGCTTCCCTCTGAGGCCCAGGCTCACTTGCCTGGTTATGGCATGACCTACAGAGGGCCGAGCCATCCTCCATCAATTAGCAATCAAAGAAATGCCGAAGAAGCATGACTACAAGCCAGTCTGATGGAGTCAAATCCTCAACTCCCTGTCAAGTAAACAACCAAGATTAGCCATCACAGCAAGCCACAAAGGGAAAAACAGAAACCTGAGCTTACTGCAAAGAAAATCGAGCCTCCATGAGTAGAATAGTATGTCCAAAGTGAAACTTCAATGGTAGGAAGAAAAATCTAAAAGGACTTATGTCAGAAACTGAAACTATATTTAAAATAATGAGAGACAATAAGCCCAAGGCACAAAGAAAAAGTTAGTAAAGGTGATTTTGTGAAGTCCCTTCTGGAGGCTGCAGGGTGGACATGGGGAGGGACTGTTGGCTGCCAGCACCTCTGACCATCCTTGCCAAGTTTTGGTGGAGGAGTTCCATCAGAAGCCCTACCCCTTACTATGGAGGCTAGATCTGAAATACAAGCCTGAGTCACTCAACTGCATGCCAGAGCATATGTTCTAAAGAAATGTGCTTGATGATTGGAGGAAGGTTGTATCCCATTTTCAGAGCCACAGATGTTGCAAGCTTCTGAAGCAGCTCCAGGCACATTGTCGAAAGCCAGTATTCTTGTTGACACGCACTGCCGTGCCCACGCTCATTGTGGTAGTGCCAGTGGTGAGCTCTGTATTATGGTTTAGCTCTGGAATATGATTTGTTTTCTGGTGCTGCTGCCTCCAAATTCTACCTCTTTTACCATCATCAGTGAAACTTGAAATCCTAATAAACCTTTTTTTTTTTCCCTGTGAAAGCAGTTGAAGGCTTCTAGCTGTTCTTTATAATGAAGAGCACACAGAAGTCTTCCCTGGGTTCTCCTGTTTAACAAGGAATTTTTTCCTTTCTCAGGATGCCTGGAGCAAGCAGATGTGGTCTGGTGGAGTTGAAGTCCAAATTCACATGGCTTTCTGATGCAACACTCTTTCTGACAGGTCCAGTGTATTTTCTGTGTTAGGCCATTCTTTTTTTTTTTTTGTTTTTAAGAGTACTCATTTTCCATCTGTTGGACCCTTTCCCACCAGTTACTGCCAGACATAACATAATTATTTGAATTTCAAATCTTCAAGTATAAAGGAGGAACAGATTCTTTTGTAACTGGATTTCTAGCTGATCAGAGGAAGAAACCAATGACTGGTATTTCAGTTTATTTCAGCCATCCGTGGATATAAAGTCATCATGACCATAAATTAGATCTACAGCTGATTCAGATGCACCTTTTGATTATTGTCACCCTTTCCTTCACTCTCCTGGGGAGCTGTTTGCTCGAGAATATTAGTGAAGAGGAGGAATAAGATTGTGATGGGTAGTCTTGGTTGTCAACATGACTAAATCTGGGATTAACTAATACCTAAAAATAGAGGGCACACCTGTGAACCATTTCTGCCTAATTTGAAGCAGGAAGATCTACTTCTAGTCTGGATCTTTGAGGGAGGATTAATATAGACCTTTAATCCAAATAAAATCTGGGCCATGCTTTCTGCTGGAAGCCTATAGAAGGACATGGAAGAAGGAAGCTTTTTATCTTTGCCTGGTTGCTCTCGCCTAGTTAGCACATCCATACCCTCAATACCGTGAGAGCCTGCTTCTTTAAAATTCCAACATATACTGCGGACAGCTGAGACATTCAGTCTTGTGGACTGAGCAACTACTGTGTTCTTGGACTTTCCATTCATAGCCAGCCATTGTTGGATTTGCTAGAGTACAACATGGAAGCCCTTCTAACAAATCCCCTTTCAATATATAGAGAGATTCATTTTATCACTTCTGTTGCTCTAGAGAGTCCTGACTATTACACCAGGCATGTGGAGAGGCTATTTATAGATCAGTTTGGGTCTCATAACAGTCTCAGCTCACTTACAAATTCCCAATGGCCACCTTCCCTTAACCTTAGCCTTCCCCAGGTGCTTGTTCATTTCAGAGGATTCAACCCTCATCCTCAATATCACCCTGACCTAACTTTCTGGTATGCGTTATTTCTCATATTATGGGGTGTGGATGCTAAGTAGGGGAAGGGCCATTCTTGGGCAGGGCTTACAAAGTGAGATTTCAACTCCCCATGGGTGAAGTAGTGAAAAGATTCTAATGAAGCAGAGAAAATCTCTAGCTTTGGAGGAGGAGGTGCTGAATGGATTCCCCTGTGTCACAGGAGAGACTCCTGGAGAGGAAACTTCAGCTTCTGGTCAGTTCATGGAGAATTAATTGGCAAGGAGGCAAAGGCTGTTCTCCATGATATCAGCAGACCCTTCTCTGGAAATTCTACTGTATCCTGGAGAGCTCTTGGAATCCCCTGTGATGTCACTAGTGTTGTAGCAACACCAAGTGCCCTTAGATGTTCGTTCAGTGCCTATAAAATTCACCCACAGACATGTTTTCAATACTGAGGCATCTATTTAGTAGAGAGAACACACAACATGGAGAGACCAGAGTCAGGAAGAAGGAAGCAGGCCCTAGGTCTCACTGGAAAATTTGGAGAAATCAATGCTGTTGGGGAAGACGCAGTGAGTTCAGAGAAGGGACTAGGGAGCTTTCTGGATGTGATGGGCTTGAGCCTTCCAGGCCTAGGGCTCAAGAGCTGGGAGCTTCTGGAAAGCAATAGGTCTGTCTTGCTTCTCTGGATTCCTAAATGGTTGACCCACATCAAGGATTCATGATTGTTAGTGTGACAGAGACCCTCTGTTTTCTGGTTCTGGGGACCCTCTGTTTTCACTCTGAGTGGGGAAAGAGGCACCGAGGAATTAATGAGATTTCAGTACCATCACTGCACTTTGCCCACAGTGGAGTCCTTTAGGTTGTGTGCCAGTAATAATAGAGAAAGGAGAGTGCCCTGGAAAACCTGAGGTTGTCATACTTTACATCACAGCCGCTAGCAGGGCTGAGGCACCAAGTGCCGCTCTCTTCCAGTGACCCCTAAGATTTCTGACTTCCCAGCTGCGGGTGGTACACAGGTCTCCAGGTCAGCCTGAGTGTTATTAGAGCTTGAGGACCTAGGCAGAGATGGCCTCTTCCTGCCAGCTCTGGGTGTCCTGGGCTGTCAGTGAGGATGGCTTTGTGAATCTGATGACTATATTCTGCCCCTGTATGGCTTCTCCATTAACACGAGAGTTTGAAGTGTCAAGGATTGGGCATCCCACACTACCTGAGTGCTTGTGACAGTAGCAATTATCTCCAAGCTTCTGAAAGCACATGGCTGAGGGCTCTGAAGCCAATGTGCATCCCCTGCAGCTGTGAACAAGCCTTAGGAGGCTGTTCCCTGGGTCAACTTGTGCAGGGAGACAGAGGAAAGCAGGTACCTTCTGAGACATCCACCTCCCTATGGAGAGATGGAAGAACTGACATGTACAGAGGGGGAGACTCAAGTCGGGTTTTTCAGAACCTGTTGGACAAAGACTCATCTATCAGCCACTTCCTGAGCATCCTTCAGTGTGTCAGGTTTGACTGAGATGAGGTAGTGTGTAGGGTAGGTGCTGTCCTTTGACTTATAGAATTGTGTATTATTGAGGGCAAAGGATCCCAATCATCCCTTTTTGTTCTTTGCCTGCCCTTCTCATGCTCCGATGAATATTTTAATTTAAGCTGCCTGTTTCCCCTTTCCTAAGGGCATGCGCATTGTCACAGGTGGCTCCAGATCAAGGCATTTGGCTTTTGTGTAGCTCTAGGCGAAGCACCACAGCAGTGGCATACTCCATACTCTCCCTATGACTGTGCCACA
The DNA here is from genome assembly GCF_903995425.1 of Onychomys torridus. NCBI lineage: Eukaryota > Metazoa > Chordata > Mammalia > Rodentia > Cricetidae > Onychomys > Onychomys torridus. The sequence continues at coordinate 29,413,629 of NC_050453.1, forward strand.
TTTGATTTTCTGAAAGTGCCTTTGTATACCTGTATGTGGCCTCTCAATAGCCATCCTTCTTTCCTCAAATTCAAGTGCAGGAATGGACCATCACTCTTCATGGGAGTGCTTGCTCTTGTGTTGAGGGCTCACCTGGGGAGCCCCAGTTCTTAGTATCTCCAGCCTGACCTGTCCCTACTTGATTGCAATTTGTTAACCTATGATGGCTGGAATGTATTCTTCTGAAATTTTAGGGTAATTTTGGTCAACTATTGGACTTATGTTTGTTCTGACAGGACACTCACAATCTCCCATCACACCAACGTATTAACAGCCTTGTGGATCCTCCACAATGTTCTTGTCTTCAGGGGACTGAACTTTCCTCCTATCATCCTTATGTAATTACCTAGAAATCCTTGTCTCTCATTTTATTGACTAGAGATTTCAAGAAGGGGTTGAGCCATTTTTTGGGGATGTGTTTGGTTTGAGTCTTCAACTTCCCACATATGAAGTAGTGAATATATTCTGAAGAAGGGTAGATTTCTGGCTTCGGAATGAGGAGGCAATGATGGTCTTCCCTTGTGTTTCCTGGAAGGTTCTTGGGAAGGGTAGTATGGCTTCCAGTGATTTGCAGAAGTCTTGTCAGTAGGTGGGTGAAGACTGCTGGTGGTACCCCTAATAGTCCCTGCTCTGGACAGACTATTGTATTCTGGAGAGCCCTTGGTATTCTCTGTGATGTCACCAGTGTGGTGGGGACATCAAGTGACTGTGGGATATTCTTTCAGTGCCCATAGACATGTTGCCAAGACTGAGCTGGCTGTTTGGGAGACAAAATGGAGAACATGGCGAGGCCTGAGAGAGGCAGAAGGAAGTTGGGCTTTGGTCTCAGTGTAAAATATGGAGAAATCAATGGTTTGGGAGAAGGCACAGTGAGTCCTGAGCAGGGGATGAGGAGCTTCCTAGAGGAAGTAGAGCTTGAGCTGGGCCTTCCAGTACTGGGGCTCAGCATCTGGGAGCTTCTGGGAAGCAATGGGCTTATCCTGATTCTCTGGGTCCCCTAAGAGCAGGCCCAGAGTAAAGAGTTTCTGATGGTTTGGGAGAGCCAATAATTGTCAAGCCTGCAGCTGCTTTTCTGGGAGATCCTTAATCTCATTGTGAGTGGAAAGGAAGGCCAGCAGGAGCAAAGGAGTGACTAATTAGGTGTCCCTGTCAGGGTAGGGTGTTGCTGCACTTCATCCTTATGGACTCCTTCAGTTCCCATGGGAATCGGATGCCAATAAGAAGGGAAGGAAACTCCCCTAGCCGTGCGCCCAAGTCTCAGACATTCAGATGCTTTGGTCCTGGGCACATGTGATCATGTTTGGTGCTGCTAAGCTCTAGGGACAAGAGGACTTACCTGCATCACATCAGATATGAGGTGACACTGTTTTCCAAATCTACATGTTGGAGATAACTTATGCCTTCCAGGGCCAGGGTACTGCATTAGGGATAGAAGCACATTCCTAGCCATGGTGGTTGAGGACAGAGACATAACTCATGGACATGAGTTTGCAGATAGCTGCCCTGCTCTTTGGGGCCTTCACTGGGTCTCTAGCATTTCCTCTTCTCCGGGCTCCTTTTTGGGACTCAGTATGGATTCTCCTGGCTCTATGGAATTCAAGTATACAAGTTCACTTAACTTTATCTACCTGCAGGGACTACTGGGGTGGCACAATCCCAACTCTCCATCTTCACTGAGCAGGAGCAGGAAATGAATGATGTGGAGAAACTCACCTTTCAGCTGCAGAGTATGGCATATGAGCGAATTGAGCTCTATGAAATCTTGGACACTTATACCAACAAGGATTTGAACAACAGGTAGTCATTATGCCCAGTTCTTTGCTGGCCATCTTGATTCTACAGTATCAAGCCCAGTTTTCCTGAGGAACAGCAGGCTGAACATCTAGGATGTCCTGGTGCCTAAATTAATTTTCCTGAGTGCGTCAGGGAGGCAGAACTTGGAACCTGGGTAGATGTGAGAAGGGCACACAGGCTCTTCTCCTTCTTCCAAATGAAAAGGAGAGCCTGTGGCCTGAATCACAGTCTGGATATAGGGACAGTAGTGTGGGAGCTCTCAACATGCATTTCAAGAGGCCTTGACAGGTGTTGGCTTCTGGGACATGCTAGGGACTGAGAGTTTGTGGTGAGTCTTTGTACTTGATGATTGCGTGCAGCAAGTTCCAGGCAGCAGCTGGAGGGACCTGGTCCCATTGACTAATCTCAGTTTGTGGCTGGAAGGCCAAAAGCTCATCACGGCTCCTCTCTGGTCTTCTTCCTCATAATCTGAGACAATGTTACCTCCCTGTATTTCATGGGCATCATGATTGTGTGTGGTGTGCATGTGGAGGTAGAGGACGTGTGTGTATGTGTGTGTGTGTGTGTGTGTGTGTGTGTGTGTGTGTGTGTGTGTGTACTCCTAGGAGTCTGGGGTCTATGGCAGGGCATGAGGATTTCCCATTCTCACAGTTTCCAGGGGATGACATTGCTGAGGCCAGGGAGTCCCACTTTGAGCAGCAAACCTCCTGGCCACTGTGCTCACCTTGGTGGAACATTGGAATCCCCTGTGGAGTCTATAAAGGTGTCCTGAAGTTGAGACTTCTCCCTGGAAATACTGATTGTGTTATCTGGTTCTCAGTGTAGCAATAGTCACCCAGGAATGAGAATCCTGTTTTGAAGACAGGGAAAATGTCATCATAGGTTCCTGGTGGGCCCAGATGTGGCATGGACACCTGGGAACTTCTTAGAGAGCTAATCTCCAAGCCAACTTAGAGTGCTCATGCAGCCCTGACTCCCTCCCTTTGGACCGTCTGCCTCTTCTGGCCTGGGGACAGGATAGGAAGTTTAATAAGCACCAGGAGGTCCCAGTGTATAAGTTCCAGGCTGTGGCATCCACTGGGCTGGGGTAGGCCAGGACACAGCCTGATTTCATATGATCCTTGAGTCCTGTGTTCACGGAGTTCTTTTCTCCTGGGGCCATGCCCTACCACAGGATGGATTCTCTGGAGATGCTGAAAAAGGAGCATAAGCAGGTGATGTCGAACCTGCAGAAATTGCCTGTGGAGATCATTGATGCCGTGAACAAGTGCAAGCAGCTGGTTGAAGAGAAGGAATCCTATAGGTATGTGCCTGATTTAGCTCGGGAGGGCTGAGTCTACCCTCTGTGTCTTTGACCCAAAGTGAGGGTTCTGGTTCTAGCCTGTCTGCCTCTTAGCAAGCAGCATCCTTGTGGGCCTTGGACTTGTGCCTCCTGGACTCAGGTTTGGTAAGTGTGAAAAGAACCCCTCCCAGGGATGTTCTACCAGTCTCAGGAGCCCCTAGATAGAAAAATGGTTTGCACCAAGAAGGGAGTGTCAGGCAGATGACATGTCAGGCATCCCAGGGCCCCTGGGGCTCTGGCAGGGGCTTCCCAGAGCTTGTTGCCATGGGACCCATAGGCAGACTTTATCCCAATAGAGACTTCTGCCCTCCTTCAGAGAGTGTTTGAAGTGCCTCTTCCTGCAGCTGCCTTCCCAGTACCATGAGCAGTTAAGCACCGGTGCTGGCCGCATCATGTTCTCAGGGGCACAGGACCACTTTTGGTGTCAGGATTTTCAGAAGTGCTTTGAATCTTTCTGGGGTTGTTTATTCTCTCTATTTGGCTTGCCACCATGTGACGCTGTCTTGGCTACTGTGAGATCCAGTCCTGGGCTGTCTGGGGGCCTGTGACTTTTCAGGGCTAGTGGTTCTTGGAGTTAGGGTTGGCAAATGGAGGCTGGATGGGGGGTTACCATTTTTGGTTGGCGGGGTTGTTATCTCCACAGCCTGAAACTACGAGATTTGGCTCAGCTGAAAAGAAGTGTGCGTGAGTTGAGGCTGGAGAACAGAAAGCTGTGGGAGGAGCAGATTGCTCTTCAAGAGTCCTGTGAGGAGGTGAGGAAGCTCTTGAAGGAGGCCCATGAGAAGATCTGTGACCCCTGTGCTGAGCAGCATCAGGTAAGCTTCGGCAGCGGGGCCAGGCTGCACACCTGTCCAACCATAAACATGGTGACACCCATGTAGCCATCCACTCACCCATCCAGACTCCTACCTACACACCCCCAATAGTTCATTTCTGTGATCACTCACAAGTCTCTCTGGAGAGTTACACAAGCAAACCCTCCTGCTCTGCTAGAAGCTTCAGTACATTGAGGGAGATGGGTCAGTCACATATCACACATTTGCATGTCTTTGTAGTCAGAGGGCTGCCATGCAGGCAGCTACTTGGGGAATAGCACAAAGCTGTCTTTCATTGATGATGTCAGCAGCCTGTGGCTCATTTGCTTTGCAGGGGTTTCATGTGAGATCGAATGTAGAAAGCAGCTTGTAAGGATTAGAGGCCAGTGCCAATGCCAAATGAGTGGTTCTCACTGTCAAATTTTGAGTGGGGGTCACGTGGCCTGCTCCTTTTTTTCCTGTTTCCTAATGTGGTCTCTTCCATTTCCTCAACTTTTGGTTCCCATTGACAGAAGCCAGAGTATCAGCTTGTCAGCCCTGTTTTCTGTGGGTGGTGCTGGACAGTTCTCCCATCCTAGAGCTTCCAGTCCATTGATGTGGGAGGACTTTGACAGGCTGAAGGCTGGGGTGGCAGATGTGAGGCTTCAAGAGAACATTTTCTCCAACCACCTAAACATAGTTTGACCAAGCTGTGTGTTCCCCTAGGAATTTTTAGTACCCAAGGGATGGATAGCATTTGTGGTTCTCAGCTGAAACGCCTGATGTGCACAGTCTAAATTCAACTGTTCATTCAGCATGATGTCCTCTTCATTTTTTTCTGCTTACTTAGGATTTCTGTGGTCTCTCCATGGTGTATACATGGGTGTGTAGATGTGTACATTGGTGGGTGTGTTTGTAGACCAGATAAAGTCATCTGGTGTTGTCCTCTGTTGCTCACTCCCTTATTCCCTTGAGCCCAGATCTTGACTGAACCTGAAATTTTCTGGTTTGGTTAATCTGGCTGTCCAGCACTCTGGATCTCCTGTGCTCTCTCCAAGGTGGATCCTCAGTCTTGTTTTGTCTCTTCTAATTGTTACAAGTTTCAGTAGCTCAGAAAGAGGAAGGATGTAGTGGTTCTCTCTTCATTTCACACATGGTTATTGTTTTGGAGTTAATGTGTTTTGTAATAAATAACAAAAATCAAACTATACAGCTATTTTAAAAATGAAAAGCAGACTTCTCCCCTTTCACTACACTGAGCTAGCACCACAGGAAATGTCTAGTTGGTCTCATTGGCTTCACAACACGGAGTCCCACAGTGCATCTCCTTGCTGACATTGCGTACATGACTATATCATGTGCATGGCTGTGTCTTAGATCAGGTTCCCTCTCATAGCTGTGCAGAGTGCTGCATTCCTGAAAAGTACTGCAGGTGACGTCACTGGCCTCCTTCTGAGTGACAATGGGACTGAATTCATCTATTATGCACTGCAACCTGTTATAAACTTCCTGGGTTGTGACCATGGATCACTTTCTTTCTCTTGAGCTATTAAGTCTTCTGTGGAGGAGCCAGAGGAGGTTTAGGGAAGAGACTATGGCCCGTGGGATCAGTGAGTCTCAGGATGGATAAAGTTCACAGAAGGAAAAGTAAGCATAGGCCAGGGTAGCAGAGCCCAGCTGAGTTTAAGAGTCTTGTAGGGAGGACCCACTACCTCCTGATGCAGCAGAAAAGGTTACAAAAGGTAGCAGTCTTCTCCCTGGCCATTCTGGATTCAGAGGTGTGTGTGTGTGTGTGTGTGTGTGTGTGTGTGTGTGTGTGTGTGTGTGTGTTGTATGGTGCATTTCTTTTCATATGATTGTGTGTACCTCTATTTGTGTGTGTCTGCTGCCTCTTGTTTGCACAGTTGTGTCCCTTTGTGTGTGTGTGTGTGTGTGTGTGTGTACCTCTATTTGTGTGTGTCTGCTGCCTCTTGTTTGCACAGTTGTGTCCCTTTGTGTGTGTGTGTGTGTGTGTGTGTGTGTGTGTGTGTGTACCCATGTGTGGTTGAGTGTGGTTGTCTGTGCCCATGTTTCCTGTATGTGTAGAGATAAGTACTTGTGTGGATATTTGTGAGTACCTGTGCATAGATGTGCAAGTATGAGTTTGTGTGCATGGATGTGCTCACTTTTGTGTATGTGTATTTCTGCATTTCTGTATGTTCACTTATTCATGAAACATCTTTATTGATGATGAATTCCAACTTTATTGAGAAGTACTGTGCCCACTCACTTTGCCTCCATCAAATACTGTATGCAGTTGCCCATCTTCCTACATGTCCACCTTGCAGTCTGGAACAAAAGGACACAAAAACTACTGTAACTCAATGGTTTTTGGGTATTTGTAGAGGGAAAAATATTTATCTGCAAGAAATGTCTTTGGAGCAAACCAGAGGAATGTGGTACAGGAAGGTGAGGAGGAGGCCACTGTGGCAAATCAAGGTGTCTGAGAGGCAGGATAGGCTGGCTGAGGGGTGTACCTCTTCTCTGCTCTGGGTGAGCACACTCAGTGGTCAGGTGGCTCACTGTGTCTTCTCTGTACTCTGTCTTGTCCTCATCCGCATTGCCTGCTACCGCTTTCTTTCCACCTTTGCCGAACGTTGACTCAGTTCACCTTGGCCTTGAAACTTGGACTGGATTTTATTTGTTGAGAGATTCTGCCTTGCAATGTGCTTCTAGCTGCATGCAAATCCAGCACAAGCCCACTAGCCATGCTATGGTGTGAGAATGGGGCTGTCCCAGTGCACACCTTTAGGCACGTGATGGGCTGAAGCATCTGCCATGGGTTGTATCTGTAGCACTCAGTAACTGCTTTTCTACAAAGTTGTTCCCTCTGAGTTCAAATCAGCTTCATGGAGGGTTGGGAGAAATGAGGACCCTCAGACATTGCTGGTGGTGTAAAATGATATGGCACAGTGAGAAGGCACACACAGTTCTTCAGAAAGTTAACTGCAGTCCCCAGGTGACCCAGTGACTCCAGAACATGAAGTAGGTGTCTACAGAGAAGCCAGGGCATGAAAGCACTATAGCAGCATTCCTCAGAGTAGCCTCAAAGTAGAAACTCTCCAGATGTCCATCGTTGGATGAGTGAGAAAGTACAATGTGGATGAGCCCTTCCATGGAACATGGTTCAGCATGGAATAATACATGCAATTATTTGGCTCTGACTTAGCCAACAAACCCTCACAAATTACCTTACAGGGATTGTTTGACTCCAGGTTGTGGAGATTTTCAAGTCTCCTGAGCTCATTGCTTTGGGACCAAAGTGAGGTAGCTTATGGTAAAAGGAGCTCCATTTGGAGGAAGTTGTTCACCTCGGTGAATGGTGACTATACACTCAATGGTCAGGTGGCTCACAGTGTCTTCTCTGTACACAGAGAAGCAGTGAACAAGACCAGCGGACTGGTCCACCACCATCCAGTGGTCCTGTGCTGTGGAACATTCCTATACTGTACATCCTGGAAAACTTCCTAAGCAGGGTTAGCTAATGGGCCAGGACCCCAAAGGCCCACCTGTCTGTGCATTAGGTTTACAGGATAAGCACTCCAATGACTAAGCTGCCTATCTCTCATGCCCACTGTGTTCTTCTCCCACCCAGCAAAAGTTAACCTTCTCAATAGTATCCTTCTGTTAGCATTAACTGGGAAACTAAACATGTTACTGCTTTACACTGTGCGTGTATGTGGGCATCCATGTACTTGTGCATGTTCACGAGTTTACATGTGTGCATGTGAGTGTGCAACCCTCTACTGAGAATACAACCTTCTAATGAACAGGAGCAGGAGAGCCTGGATGAAAGACTGAAGGACCTGCTGCAGCAGAAGGAGCCGGTCCCCCAGCAAGGGGACTTGGCAGACAAACTGCACTGTCACTTCTACATCTCTGAGAAGAGGTAGGAGCCCAAGCTGGGAGGGGCGGTTAGAGCCATGGAGGTCACCTGTCCCTGGGTCTCTGTCCTCTCTGGGATTCTCACCATCTGGATGGCTCTCCACCACAGCCAGGGAGAAAGCAGCTCAGGGGATTGTGCTGGCCCAGTCAACAAGAACTTCTCCAGGAAACACTATGTTTGATCCTTAGTGTTTCTGGGGATTGTCTATTCCTTATTCCCTTCTGAGCTCTCTGGTTTCTTCTCCGTACCTTGTCCCCTGTGTCTCCCCACAAATCTCCCTATGGTAGTCCTCAACGTAGCCGGAGGAGGGTTAGTTGTGGAGGGCACTGCGTGCTCTGCTTCTTTATTAGCCTTCCAGTACATCTCCTTTTGAGAGAAGTTCTACCTTTGGGCAGATGCGCATGCAGCACACTCCTGCTGATTACAGGCTCTCTGCAGTGTACATCTGCTTCCTGTGGAAAGCTTTTTTTTTTCTGCTATAAGATGATTTAGGGGTTGAGGAGTTGAACCCAGGCAGGTTTCTGTGCTATAAGAGTAATTAGAAACTTCACTGCTTTTATTTTGTAGGCTCCCTTAGAAGATCTTAGAAGATCTAAATATTTGGTTTCCCAGGTTGCTCACATTCACCTGGTATCTAATCAGGGCCATGCATATCAGTCCTGAACTGTTACTCAGCTGTTGCTACACTGTTATACTTTTTCAAAACAATGTATCTGGACAAGTGGAGAAATGTGCTGAATTTTTTGCCCAGCAGAGTGTAGTTCACAGTTCATCTTCTAGGAGATTTTAAAAGCTGAGAATAAAGTCCAGGCCCAGGTACACGCTGACCCTTCTCCCTTAGAGAATGCAGGGAATGACCTCAGCTGAAAGGTCATACTGGATTGTCCAGCTGACTGGATCTGGTTCAGGCTCAACAGCTGACATAGCAGGTCCCCACCAGGCCTGGTCCCTAACTGCCTGCCTCCTCTAGGTCAGACAATCTCCCATCTGAGTTGGAACAGACCACAGCCCAGGATGAGAGCCTCCTGCAGACAGAGCTGCTGCAGCAGGAGCACTAAGTCTCTCAGGCAAGTGAGCCACCATTGCATCCCATCCCCAGCAAACATGGCATTGATAGGGGGCTGGGGGCTCTTGACCTTCCAGTGTGGATAGGCTCTAATTTTTTTCTAGCCTGTGGTCCAGCCAGTCTCTTGTGGGTCTGATTGCCTTCCTTCTCACATAGCAGATCTTGAAATACCTGAGGAGGCCAAAGAAGCCACAGACACCTTGAACAGATGACATTCTACACCTTCAGATCAATGCCTCCTCAGAAGAAGACATCCCTTTATAGCGGTGAACTCACCAGTGAGGCAAATACCAGCTGACCTCCAGGTGATCCAGGCCCAAGCAGATCCATGGGTCTTTTGACCCAGTACTCCTGAAGAAAAGAAAGCATCACAAATGAGCTGGAGATACAGAAAACCTGAGACATGAATTACTGAGAACCCAGACACTCAACGGAACGTGGCCCATGTAAGGAGTACAACATGGAAGGTAGAGATGTTGGTGAGCAAGGCTTTTTCTTTCAGTTTAGTGTGGAAGGCTTTGGCAGCTGACTGAGTCCTCAGGCCTCCCTATACAGAGTAGATCCATCACAGAAGATTGTTGATGTCAAGCTGTTCCAGACAGGCCACACCCCAAAGCATCATATTTCGTTCTCCAGCCCAGCGGTTGAAACTGACTCGATGTCATGCACAAGTGTTGCTGAACATGATGCCCTACAGAGATGGCGGCAGTCCCTCATTCCTCCTCTTAGCCATTTTCCCCTTCGTATGTAAAACGAGTGGGTATTCTTCAGTCTTGACTGAGGTGACTGGTCCTGAGAAAGGATTTATAGAAGTCATCTGAGTCATCGTTGATGTTCTTGGGCAGTCAGATGCTGCCCACAGGTTTGTTGGGTCTCTAGGAAGCACACAAATGTATGTTGACTGGAACAATCAAACAGTGGACAAAACATTACAGGATTGGCAGTGGGTGATAATTTATTAAAAGCTTCTCATAGGTTCACAAAGAGTGCTCTACAATCATGTCTCTTCCTCAGCCTCAATGTGGGCGTGACCTCCAAAACCTCAAGGAAGCATGGCCTTCCTACCTTGTTTTCAAGGTCAGCCACAGGCTGTAGGTCTGTGCTGCTCAATCTGTAGCAAGAGAATGCTGCTTAGCTTAATTGTTATCATTTGATTTTGGGTTGGCTTTTGTTTGCTTTGGGTTTTTGCTGTTCTTTGTTGTGGTTTGAGGTTTGCTATTTATTTTCTTTTGTTGTTGTTGTTGTTATTTTGGTATTTTGCTAAGGCTATTTGCTATTTATAGTGACTGCTCCCTTTAAGCCCCTATTGAGTAAAATAACTGTATTTTTATTAATAAGAAAGTGATTTCCTACTCCCCTGTCTTAGAACCAATTTCCTTAGTCAGGTGTGGTGTCTCATCCCAGTACCTCCAGAACCTCCTATAGTACCAGAACCTCTGGTGTTTCCAGCTTGGGCTACATTAAGAGTTCCCAGCCAGCCTGGGCTACACACGGCTTTGGAATTGGATGGTGTTGCCAACTCTGTGGATATCCATTGCATGATGACAAAACTATCTCTCCTGTATCCTTGTGGTCACAAGCTATCCCTAAAAAATGGCATTCTATAGACATATTCCATGAAATGATCATGTACACAAAGTTATTGAGAAACACACATGAAAACATTTACTAAGGGAGTACTAAAGAAGTCCATGACCTGCTTGCCACCTAGGGTCATGATGATGTCCCTGCCTGGGCTGCTGCCAAGGGTAGTGTCCTGTCCATGGCTTTGACATGTCTGTGTTGATATGCTTGACTCCTCTCACCAGTGAGGGCCTTGCAAGCCACCTGCAATCTGGGCCACCAGCTGTGACCTTGCTGGTATCAAAGGGATATAGCCCCACAGGGGGCATGTGTGTCTTAGACGCCTATGCTGCCACTTAGGACCATAGTGACATCTAGGTTGGACTGTTGCTGAGGGCCATGTCTAGGTCCCACAACAACCTGCAGTTGGTGGGAGAGTTGGCCTCTGGGGCATGAGAACAGAAGAGCTGCATCAGCCTCTCACCAAGTGCAGCAACTGGGATTGTGGGCCTGGCACATCACCTCAGCAAAATGGTAGAGCTGTCCCTGTGGTCTGAGTGTGGGTAAGTCAGATGCAAGGGCATGAAAGCAGAACTGGCCTCTCTACATTCTACCCACTGCATTGTGGGAACTAGCTGGGGCGTGCTGGAGAGTTTGCCTGGGTGGTGAAGATGAAGGAAAGCTGGCAGCCTGACCAACCCAGCTACCCCCCATGCCCAGAACCAGGGCTATGAGTTATCCCACCCTAACATCCTCTTTATCTGTGAAGGTCTAGAGCATGGGAAGGGCCTGATTCTGCAGATCCAAAGCTGCAGGATCTCCATGACACAAGGCATCCATAGGATATCAAGAAGAGTATAAGTGAATGTCCATTATCTATAGTGTAGAGAAGCCAGAGGCCTGGAACACTTACAAGGAAAGATGTATGGACTACAGGGTAAACTCTGTAACTCATTGGACTGCACTACAGCTTCCTTGACAAGATTTTTGTTAGTTGTTTTAATTTTGGGTTTTTGGCTTTTCTTTTAAAATTTGTTGTGTTTTGGGGAGGGGTTTCAAAGACAGAGCTCAGATGTGAAGGAATCGTAGGAGGAAGAGTGGGATTGGGATGCATGATGTGAAACCAACAGAGAATCAATAAAATGTTTAAAATAAAAAAGAAATTAGAAAAATCAAAGCTATCTGTCCCTGGCTTTCTTGAAATATAGCATCAGTGATAACCAGACAGCACACAGAATGCATTCCAAGATACGTTGGGACATTTTTTTTTTTTTTGGTGTTTTTGCCTTAACAATGCAGTGGGCTGCAGGAATATATCATAAGAACTCAGCTGGTTATGGCAAAGTCACTACCTGGAGGGATCAAGGATTTCCTCCAGAGGAAGCCAAATTCCAAGGGGTTTTTGGTGTTACTTGTTATATATCAGCTGTCTTCTGTCATGAAAATCATGTGTGCCTTCAGAGTTTTCCCTATTGACTTTTCCCCTAAGAAGGGCTAACAGTGTGGACTGATCACTCTCTGGACATACACATTCCAGGTATTTGGAGAACAGCCTCAGGAAAGGCTTCCTCTGGAATCAGATATCTCCCTTAGCCACTTTCAAGGACTCTGCAGTAATTACAGCCCACATACAAGTCTCAAGGTGAATTCCACAAGGAGACACTGTCTAGGTCAGGTGGACCTTAAGTAATAGCTTTACACAATTTAGCTCAGACCCTCCTTTCTTACAGCCTTACTAACTATAGACCTCTAACTCCTTACCTAACCACTTCTAGGAATATTTAGATAACCTTCTGGGCTCAGCCAGAACCCCAGTTCAAGCCTCCCTGTAATTATCATCATTGGCAGCATTGTTAGTATTTTGGAGCTCTTACCTGTGAGGAAACGTCCCAAACATGACAAATCCACAGAAGAGCTGTTTATTAATATAGGGTAGGAAGAGACAGACGTGACAGGCCTGTGGTAAACACACATGGTCAAGAGAAAAGAGAGGAGAAGAGGAGACCCGTGCAAGAATGGCGCCGGCTTTTTAAAGAGTGGGCCACGCGTTGGGGATTTAGCTCAGTGGTAGAGCGCTTGCCTAGCAAGCACAAGGCCCTGGGTTCGATCCTCAGCTAAAAAAAAAAAAAAAAAAATGGGCCACGCATGCATACAGGAACGCATACACGTAGATTACATGGCCGCAGGCGCGCTTTACGCAGCCATGCAAAGCCATGGAGTCCTAGTCACACGAGATGTTTTGCCCTGGAAATGGCTATTTTGAACCGGAAATAACTAGGCAGTCTGCCAGGCAAGTCCAACCGTGTGGGCATGTTGCATTAAAGTGGATGGACTATAGAGCTTGGTGTGCTGAGATTCATTTTTCCCGAAAATAGTCCTTGCCATTAGTAGTTCTCTCCCCTGAGCCCCTGGGATGTATAATATTGAGGCTGGTCCCTCAAATATTATACAAGATAACAATGCACTGGTGCAATTTTTAAAAAGATTTATTTCTTTTATTTATATCTGTGTGTTCTGCCTGCTGCAAGGCTGTATACCACATGCATGCAACTCCACCAGTGGCCAGAAGAGGTCACTAGATTCCACCTGAAACGAGTTAAAGAGGCTTTTCAGCTGCTGTTTTGGTCCTTTGGGAGAAAAGCTACTCAAAATGGAGGAGCCATCTCTCTTGGCCCTGCACTTGACTTTTGTCCTTCTAGCCATGTGTGCTGTACTAGTTCAACTGAATCATCCCCAAGCGAAGAGAGAAATTCCAGGAGAAGAGCAGGGACAAAAACATGATATAGGCAGGCTAATTTTCATAGGATGCCACACATCCATGCAAGGTGTTTGTGGGTTCAGGATCATGCTCCAGCATCACTTATTGTGAGGGTTGAAGCAGATCTCTTACATCTCATCCTGGATGACAGTGCAGATTAGGGCCTTCAGATGAAATGCAGAATTGAGAAGACCCTCCTGGTGGTGGAAGTTAGGAGTCCCTCTTGATGCTCTAGCTAAGCAGATTGGGAGGAAGCTTCAGATTAGCCAGAGTGGATGAGGCCTGCCGCAAAAGCCACATGTCTCTGATGGAGAGCATGCCTGTGCAAGGCTAGGAGGGGAGAGGGATGGTTGATGCTGCTCTTTTCCCACAGGTGATCTCCCTGTATACTGAGGAAGTGTTCCTTCCAGATGAGTGCTATATTCTTGTGAAGCTCCCCTGGACCTGATCTGATTTCTGAGACTGACAGTGAGTGAGAGTTAATGTGTGGAAGAAGCGATCTTGTGGGTCCCCAACTGGTACTGTCAAAGCAGGGGAAAATCATCCACTCCTCATGAATGAAGGCCATAGATACATTCAGGACATTAATATAGATACAAAGCTCACTCAGTTCCATGGATGATATGATCACCCAGAGAGACGGCTCAGTGGGCAAAGGTACCTGCTGCCTGGTTTACATGCCAACTTCCTTCCCTGCCCAGTGACTCTCAGATTAAGTAGAGAACAAACCTCTGACACATTGTCCTCTGATCTTCATGTGGGTGTGGATGACAGGTCATCACCACGAAAGCTGAGACATCTGGCTTTCTTTTTCTTCCTCACTTACCCTAGAATCTCTCCATCTGAGGCTCTCATTTAATCGTATCACCCTGCATTCCATTTGAGAGGTTTGTGACCTTTTCTATCTTGCTTTTGTTGCCGAGATGTTACAGGAGCCAAGAAGGCCAACACCAAAACATCACCTGAAGAATGGTTAAGGGAAGGTGGCCACTGGGATGTGTAACGTGGCTGAGACTTAAACTGCTCTATCGGGTCTTCTCTACATGGCTGGTTTTGTAGTCAGAACTCTAGAGAGCAACAGGTATAAAATGTTATATATATAACATGTTATATATATGAGATTTTTTTAAAGAGTGACTTCCAGGCTGTGGTCCAGCCTATACAATGTGGATGGCTATGAATGGAAAGTCCAAGAGTTAAGTAGTTGCTCAGGCCACAAGGCTGGATGTCTCAGCTGGTCTTCAGTCTGTGCTAGAATCCCAAAGAAGTAGGCTGTAACGCCCGTGAAGAAAGGGGTATACTAACAAGGCAAGAGCAAGCAGGCAAAGAGGAAAAGCTTCCTTCTTCCATGTCCTTCTGTCGCTTCCAGCAGAAGGTGAGGTTCAGATTATACTTGGATTAAAGGTCTTTATTAAAGGTGTTACTTCCTACCCTAAAGATCCAGATTAAAAGTAGATCTTCCTATTTCAGATGAAGCAGAAATCTCCCATATGTGTGCCCTCTATTTTTTTTTTTTATATTACTCAGTATCAGATGTAGTCACATTGACATCCAAGAGGAGCCATCACAGTAGTATCCCTTCTTCACTAATATTCTCGAGCAAATGGCTCTCTTAGAGAGTAAAAGGAAGGTGTGACAATAATCATCAGTGACATCTGGGTCAGCTGTAGATTTCATGGTCATGATGACTTTTAGTAGCCCCTTTATGGCTGTGGATGCCTGAAATAGGACTAGATATCTGTCTCTGGTTTCTTGGATAGGAGGGGAGCAGCTAGAAACCCAGTTTCTATACAACTGGAGATTATACATGCAAGTATGATGTTCCTGGTAACTGTGGTGGAAAGGGGCCCAAGAGGGGGACATGACTACTCTTTAAAGAAAAGGGAAGAAAGGCCTAACAGCGAACACACTGGGCCTGTCAGCAAGAGTGGGGTTTCTCAGGCCACGAGCTCCTCCAAACGACTTACTGCTCACTCCATGCATCCTGAGAAGGAAAGACAAAAACAAAAGCAACACCACCACCACACACACACACACACACACACACACACACACACACACACACACACACACACACATAAAACTTCCTCTTAAAACAGGAGGTCCCAGGCAGTCTTCTGTGGAGTCTTCATTGTATACAACAGGTGGAAGACTCCAATTTCGTTCAAAGCAAAAAAACAAAAAAAAAACAAAAAAAACCCACCATTTTCTTAGGAGCAAGGTGTTTCTCTGAGTGTCAAAGAGGCAGGATTTAGAAGGAGCACAAAGGAGGAGTTCATCCTCCACAGCCAAATCATATTCCAGTGCTCACCACTGAAAGTGCCATAGTGAGCATGGCCCCTGCAGTGTGTGCCACAAGAATACTGACTTTCGACAATGTTTCTGGTGCTTCTTTAGGAGCTTGCAACATCTAGGGCTCTGAAAATGGACTGCGACATTCCCCAAATCACCAAGCAGAATGCACTCCTCCATTCTTTAGAACATAAGCTCTGGCATGCAGTTGATGATTCAGGCTTGTATGTGGGACCTGGTCTCTGTAGTAAGGGGTAGGGCTTCTGATGGAACCCCTCCACCCAAACACTGGAAGGATGGTCAAAGGTGCTGGCAGCCAACAGCCCTTCCCCATGTCCACCCTGCAGCCTCCAGAAGGGGCTTCAAGAAGTCACATTTACCAACTTTTCCTTTGTGCCTTGGGCTTATTGTCACTCGCTGTTTTAAATATTGTTTCATTCTCCTACATAAATCCTTTGACATTATTTTTCTCATGATAGAAATTTCACTTTGGACATACTATTCTATTCATGGAGGCTCACACTTTTTGGTAGGGAGCTGAAGTTTCTGCTTTCCCCTCTATGGCCTGCTGTGATGCTTATCTTGACTGTCTACTTGACACATAGTGGAAGACCTGACACCACAGAGTCCGGCTTGCAGGCATGTCTCCTTGGCATTTCCTCCATTGCTAATTGATGGATTGATGGAGGAGGGCTCAGCCCTCGGTGGGTAGCGCCTTCCCCAGGCGCTGAGCCTTAGAGGAAAGGTAGCTGAGCAGATTGGTGAGCAGTGTTCCTCTGTGGTTTCAAGCTGCTGCCTTGGGATCTTGCCTTGGCTTCCCTTGACGATGGACTGTAACCTGTGAGGTGAGTAGACCCTTCACTTTCTCAGATTGGCTTTTTTTTTTTTTTTTTTTTTAAATCACAACAATTGAAAACTAACTAGAACACTTGCCATATTCTCAGGATACACTCTGATGGTCCATCCCTTTCCTGCCCATCTATAGCCTCTTTTACCAGTGTATAGTATCTGGTGCTGCAATCAATTGCAATATCTACTCTGCCAACCACACCCCTTGTTTACATAGCTCTGTTACAGTAGTTTCTTATCTGATATGACTTGTTTCTCTCTAATATGGCATGCTTCCCTACGTTTCCCTCTTAAAAATTATCTCTGGATGTTTCTGCTCTTTCCACTTTAAATATTATCTTTGCCCGGCAGAAGAACACTATGTCAGATTATTAGTTCCACAGAAATGGGTGATTTTTGTATTAACATTTTCTAATTCAAAATTTAGAAGAGCAAATTAGAACATTGTGTGTGCTGGGTGAATGGAGTGTGTGTGTGTGTGTCTGTCTGTCTGTCTGTCTCATAAAACAAGGCGGTCAGCTCCCAAGGAACAGCACCTAGGTTGTCCTTTGACCTCCACACACATGCGCCTGCACCTGCAAACACACTTGCATCTGTGCACGCATGCATGATCACACATACATACACAAATACACGTGTGCACACACACATGCATGCATGGTTAAGGGGTCCCTCAGCTATGATATAGACCCACTGCAGAGAGAGCATTCATGTAGACCACACTGTAACACCCTTCTGGGGTTTGGAAGGCAAGAGGAATGGTGTGATGAAGTATGAGCTGCCTTTTCTGAATGACAAGGGAAGTCCTTTTTGTGTGTGTGTGTGTGTGTGTGTGTGTGTGTGTGTGTGTGTGAAGCCAGCATCTGTGAAGCTATGAGAGAACTTGTTATCTTGGAAGAGTGATAATTAATCTTAGTTCCTTTCTGTTTCTCTTCTTCCTCTTCTTTTTAAAAATATTTTAGTTTAATGGTGCGTATATGTGAGGTTGTCTGTGTGTGGATATGTACATGTGGGCAGATGCCTGTGGATGCCAGGAGAGGACATGGTGTTCCCTGGAGCTGGTGTTACAGGTGGTGTGAGACACTGGATATGGGTGCTGACAACCAAACTCTGGTCCTCTGTGAGAAGCAAGTGGTCTTAACCACTGGGCCATCTCTCCAGCTCCCTCACCAGATACTTTAAAATGTCAGACATGTGTAGCTGAAGTTTTCCTGTGTCTACCTGGCTCCCACAGCCTCATGGTTCTGCAGCCACTCAGACCCAAATGAACACCCAGAGGCTTATGTTAATTACGAACTGTATGGCCTATTGGCTCAGGCTTCTCACTAGCTAGATCTTACACCTTAAAGTAACCCATTTCTATGAATCTATACTTTGCCACGTGGTTCGTGGCTTAACTGTATTTTTACATCTTGCTTCTCATCAGAGGACCAGCTGCTTAGCTGGCAGCATCCTCTCTGTTCTGCCTTTCTCCTTCCTCCTCTCTAGTTACAGTGTCCTGCCTAACCCTATTCTGCCTCACCACTGGCTAAACAGCTTTATTTATCAACCAATCAGAGCAACATATTTTCACAGCACACAGAAAGACATTCA
The DNA here is from genome assembly GCF_903995425.1 of Onychomys torridus. Classification (NCBI taxonomy): domain Eukaryota; kingdom Metazoa; phylum Chordata; class Mammalia; order Rodentia; family Cricetidae; genus Onychomys; species Onychomys torridus. The sequence goes on from NC_050453.1 coordinate 29,431,644, forward strand.
CCCATCATACATGTTTATAAACCTCAATATAGTTCATCATTTTGTAAAAAATAAAAGCATGAGAGTCCATTTTCAAAACAAAATGCCTTAAGTCGGCTTAGGTCCAAATACACACAAATGAGCAGAGAATATCCAACCCCTGCTAAGGACTGCTAGTCTAGCTACCTGTACCTGAGAAGCTAGACATTTAATAACAGTAAAAATAATATTAGCAGCCCAGATTGTGTCTTGATCTGCAGTTGTGACAAGCTCATGCTCTTGAAAAGCGTTAAAGTAAACAGGATGTAAAGAGTCAAGATAGCCGGGCGGTGGTGGCTCACGCCTTTAATCCCAGCACTCGGGAGGCAGAGCCAGGCAGATTTCTGAGTTCGAGGCCAGCCTGGGCTACAGAGCAAGATCCAGGACAGGCACCAAAACTGCACAGAGAAACCCTGTCTCGAAAAAACAAAACAAACAAACAAAAAAGAGTCAAGATAAACCCACACATGGTCTTGGTTGAGAAGGAGACTAATGTGAGAAGCTGAGAACGTGAACGATTGTCACCCCCCCCCCCATGTTCTCCCCAGATAGAAAGGTTTGTGTTCATCTCCCTCTTGCGGCTGAGCTGTAGGTGGCGCCCGACCTTGCAAGGCTGTAAACTGCTGTCACTCTTCCGAGTCTCTGGTGCTCATTATTAGGAGTTGGGGAAGGGCCTTTGTTCCTCACTTTTAATCATTCTAGAATCTTTCATTAGGTGGTTTTTCATTTTGTGAATAAACCTCAGCATATTTGCCATCCTCTTTCCTGAAAAATTGATCCCCACTTGCTTTCTGTTACAAATGGCTGCTGTGGACATCCTTGTACTGTTTGTGGTTGAACACCCGTGAGTATCACAGGCTGGGGGCTCCAGAGCAGAAGCCAGTCTTCAGATATGTGCGCTTGATGTCTGTACCTTTTGTTACAGTGGTCTCTCTGCATTGATTGGACAAAGTCACAATTCTATAGTAACATGCTTCCATGGTTCTTAACCTTTTCCAATTAGAACTGCATAAGTTTTTTTTTTTTTTTTTTTTTTTTTTTTTTTTTTTCCAAGACAGGCTTTTTCTGTGTAGCTCTGGCTGTCCTTGAACTTGCTCTGTAGACTAGGCTGTCCTTGAACTCAGAGATCTGCCTGCCTCTGCCTCCTGAGTGCTAGGATTAAAGGTGTGCACCACCACTGCACAGCTAGAATTGTATCACATTTTATTTGATTGTTTCAATTTTCATATTAGGTGAGAGTATCTTTTTATAGTTTTATAACTATCAGAACTTTTTCTTTTCTGAAAAATTTCTCATTTTTCTAGGCCTGCAAAGTTTTCTTTAGAAGTTCTGGATGAAAGTCCTTTGTTGGCTCCAAGGGGAAGGAAGGAAAGTGGACCCCGCTTCTGGATAGCAGGTAGGGTATATTGAAGTCATGGTTGATACAAAAACCACATATAGGAAATATTGTGGCCATTTTTTTTTTAAACAACAGTGACAGCCTCATCTTTCATGCCAGTCCAGGATTAAGTTTACTGCTAATTTCTCATCTTCAGATTTCTTGTTCCTTGCTTTTGAACCATCTCTCCCCAATCTCAAGCTCATAGACTAAACTCAGTAGCCTAGGCTTCAAACAATCAAGGGAAAAGTTCAGAGAACACTGGGAAACCTTCCAAATATTTCCTGATGTACCAGTTGATGGTTGCCCCTTCTCAAGTTCCTGTTTTTAATTGATGATACAAGACTTTGGAGGTCCTGACTGCTTTTATAATAGTCTTATAATAATCTCAGTTTCACCCTTTAATGCACTTTTCTCCTTCACTGTGTGTTGTGCTACAACAGGCGAGTGTCTTCTTCATCTTTCTATTTCCAGCAACCAGCCTGAGTATCCACTGTATGGTAGATTCTCACTCAGGGTTCCTGCACTGAAGTGTCTTGTAGAGTGATGCCATGTTCCTGTCATTTCATGAGAATTCATCCTGCTGACTTCGGCACAATGTGCTGATGTTACTTTAAAAGTCATTTGCTGTTTCAAGACTCCTTGTGATTCCTGGAGATAGGGGGCTGTAAGTGTCTGATAAATTAATGATGTTATGAGTTTAGCATATATATGACTCCTTGTGTTTGCAAAGCAGAGACATAAATGTTTCAGCATAATAGACTTCGAAGGTACCAGACTGGAAAATTATCTCCCCAGTTCTGTGTCTCCATAGCATGATGCTTCTGCTTTTATTTTCTCCCCAAATGCAAATGGAGATCTACCTCACAGCCTCCCCGGACTTTATCCTCTGCAGATACTAGAAGAGGCCTAGGACTCCAATGATTTTAAATGTGTGCTGGGCAGATGGGTTTGGAGTCACTCCCCTCAATCCTGGCTGAGCACTGTCTGTTCTAATTTTAGCAAAGCGTGGGGCAATGTGTCTTTTGTGGTGTGACATGCATATTTAAAAAATGAAGAGTGGAGAATAAATGAAGTCAGGAGACTTAATCAACATGCAAAAATGCATTTTGAATGAAAATTTAATGATCACTAAATATATACTTACCTTTGCTTATGGAAGAGACTCCATCTCAACCGTTCCCAGCACACTTCTGTGTCTCTCTCTTCAGCCTCATAAAATATCTCCCATTGGTTCTGATGCGGTTGACTCTGAACGTTGATGCTAATAAGAGGGCTGAAAACAAGATTACATTTGGCAGCCACAAACAACTCTCAAACCTCACCTGAGTCACTGATCTCTGGCTTCCCACCTCTGACTTGGTCTGTTGTTGTGGGTTGGTTCATTAGATAGTGAACACTGGCTTATTGGAATTCTGTCTTCTTCTTTGTATTGAAAGGTGTTAACAGCAGCAAGAATACCAACTGATATTTGTAAGTGGATGGCTGTCTGTGTACCCTGGAGGACTGTTTCACAACGCTAGTCTTGTTCAGACACTCCTTGCCACATCCATGGACTAAAGCTATGCTTCCCCATCTGTTTTTAGGCCATATTGCTGCTGCTAGCAGCTGCCACTGCCACCACCCATCTCCACAGCTGTCTTACCATTTTTATCTTTTGTCTAGATTCATTTACTTTATGTCTGTGTATCATGTGCCCTTCAGGACCAGAAAAGGGCATCAGATCCCCACTGTTATTGGACTTACAGATAGGTGTGAGCCACCATGTGGGTGCTGGGGAATCTAACCCAGGTACTCCGAAAGAGCAGCCAGTGCCCTTAACCCCTGAGCCATCTCTGCAACCTGAATTCTCCTTTATTTTGTAAAACTGACGCTCTGTACTCATTAAACAACGCCTTCACACCTTCTCTGGGAACCCCTAGAAATCACCATTCTACTTTCTGTCTTCATAATTGATAGGAAGTCACAACATGCCCACACGGTTGGGCTTGCCCGGCGGACCGCCTAGTTATTTCCGGTTCAAAATAGCCATTTCCGGGTCAAAACATCTCACATGACTAGGACTCTGTGGCTTTGCATGGTTGTGTAAAGCGCATAGCTATGTAATCTATGCACATGCGTGTAGCAGCCACATGCCTTCCTGTATGTATGCGCGGCCCACCCTTTATAAAGTGGGGCGCCATCTTGTATGACCTTATTCTTGTCCCCTTAACCACGTGTGTTTCACACAGGCCTGACACGTCTTCTATCCTCTTTTAATAAAAACTCTTCTGTGGTCTTGTTATGTTCAGGACGTTTTCTCGCGGGGTAAGAGCGCCAAAATAACTAACAATGTTATTGGCTAGCTACTTCATATGAGTAGAATCATACAGCTCTGGTCCTTTTGTGACTGGAGTGCTTTACATAGTTTGCAGTCCTCAAATGTTTTGTAATATATGCCTGAATTTCCTTCCATTACAGAGCCAAATGTCATTCCACTGTGTACACATGCCACACATTGTTTAGGCATTCATCCATCAATGGGCATTGGGGCTGCTCCCACCATTCACCTATTATAATAATGCTCCTGTGAACATGAGCATTCAGGTAGCTCTTGGAGACTTTGCCTTCGATTTTTTTGGAATTGGAATTTCCAGAATTTCTGGAATTCGGAAGTGGAATTTCTGGGTCACATGACAGTTTTAGTTTTATTTGTTTGTGGGCTGACACGTTTCCATGGCAGTTGTGCCATTTTGTACTCACACAGTAGTGCACAGGGCTCTGTCATTTCCAGTCCTTGTCAACACTCACAATTTTTCATTTTTAATTGATAGCTATTGTATTGGGTGTTATGGGGTCCCACAGAGACCCCAGCTTGTGCCTTGTTTTCATCTTGACTCAAGATCAGAGAGTCTGAGCTTGTTTTCCCTTGCAAGGCTGCATAATAGGATGTTTTGGCCAAAGGCATGGTTACCAGGTGTCTTATACCTTGAGGCCTATTTAAATGATGTTTTGCCATAAGGCATGGTCACCAGATGTCTTGAGTACTAAGGATGTGTTTTCACTTGACTGTACTTTGTACCTGAACTGTGATGTCCTTGAAAGAGGGAGGTCTTTTGCCCCCCTTACTTTGGGTATATAAAGGCTGTGAGTAATAAACTCAGGGTCTGTGGTATTGACCCAGAGACCTCCTGAAGCTATCCTGTGTCTCTGTCTTTTTCTTCATGTACATCTATATTTCTTAGCTATCATTTCCCAATTCCACACTCCTCCTTGAACCATTCAATGGGTCAAGTGGGACTCCACAGGGTGTGAACTGACAACTTGATTGTAGTAACTGTTATTTGCATTTCTCGAATGGTGATGTTGGGCATTGGTCCGTCTTCTTTGGAGAAGTGCCTACTCCTGATCCTCACTTAGTTTTGAATTGTAGTGTTTGGTTATTGAGTTGCGTTAGGGTCGGCGTACAAAACAGAGAGCTCCACTCTGATATCGGGTCACAAATGAAGCTTTACTTTAACACGAGCTCGTGGGACACCAGCGCGAGGAGTAGCTGATGACCCCGAGTTTGAGGCTCACAGGCCTTTTATGAGGCAGTTCTACCAGGGCAGGGGAGTGGGGTCACCCCGAGTGCAGACACCTGGACGCCAGATGTCTCCGCAGTCTTTTCTCAGAGTCTGGGTAGGTAAACGAATTCCAAGCTTATCTAGCAAGGGGTTATTTGGCAAGCATTCTTCTTAAGCAATTTATCTTGCAAACACAACCCCAGGGGTTATTTGGCAAGCATCCTGTTAGCACAGCACGGTGGGCTAACTTTTCTGATATGGGGCGTGGGGGCAGAGTGCAGTATTTCCCACTGAATCTGCAATTAGCAGAGCTAGTGTGTGGGGGGGCTTGTTTCCCTTACAATGGCCTTTCATTCCTCCCTTTCTCTTGTGCCGGCCTTTAATCCTAAAGGCCACTGCCAGATACCGGCTGGTACCGTTGCCTCAGGACCATCATCTTAACCCCATTTACCTGGGATCGTACAAGAGCCGAGATTTGATTGAGGATACATGGTCCAATCATGAGGATAAGAATTAATATAATAAGTGGTCCTGTGAGGGCTGACAATAATGTAGTTGGCAGAAGTCCGGGTGTAAGTCAGGCCATCAGCCCCATAGTGGGTGCTGATTAGAGGTAATTTTTATACAATTTTTCTTTGGCCTGATATAACCTGCCAAGTCTGGGACACTGGTTGATGTGGGCTACTTGTGGTCGCACTGGTGACAAATCCGAAGCTTAAGAGGATTGTCAGTCCGTTCCGCAGTCCAGGAGTCTCCTGGCACTTTGGCTGGCTTGAGGTGGGAGGCATGGATCCAGGCGGCGATCCCGTCCACCTTGACCGCTGTTGGAGTGGTCAGCAGGACTTGGTATGGTCCCTTCCACCAGGGTTCCAAAGTCTGATGCTGGTGTCTGAGGACGTATACAAAGTCCCCCATGTGGAACTGATGGGCAGCGCTGTCCCCGCCGGGTTGGTATGCAGCGGACAGTTGCTTCCACAGTGTATGCTGGACAGATGCTAAGGCTTGCAGCCTGTCAGACAGAGGGGAAGGCATGATTTTTCTTTGTTGGAGGGTTAGGTTCTTATCTGGGGGTGCACACCCAAGGAGCAGTTCAAAGGGGATAAGACCCATGAAGGAAGGGGTATTTCTAGCTCTAAAGAGGGCATACGGTAGGAGCATCGTCCAATCTCTAGAGCCAGTCTCCATGGTCAATTTGGTTAAGGTCTCCTTAATTGTTCTCCTGTCCTGAGCTCTGGGGTCTATAGATATAATGTAATTTTTAATCAATCCCCAGTATTTTTGTCAGTCCCTGACTTACCTGGGCCATGAACGCTGGTCCATTATCTGACCCAATTACCTGAGGCAGTCCAAATCTTGGGAAGATTTCTTCCAGGATTTTTTAGCAACTATTGCTGCAGTCTCCTTTTTGGTGGGGTAGGCTTTTACCCATCCTGTAAAGGTATCTACAAACATTAGCAGGTACTTTAGGCCATACTTAGCTGGCTTTACCTCGGTGAAGTCTGCTTCTCAATGCTGGCCAGGGCGGGTTCCTCGTAGCCTTTTTTCCGGGGGCCAGTTTTTCAGGATATGCATTTTCCTGCTGGCAGGCCCAGCAAGCAGCTACCATCTTTTCTGCCATTTGTTTCTTTTCAGATGGGGAGAGGGTCTTATCTTTTGTAGTCAGCTGGATCAATTTTCTGCTGCCCAGATGGGTTAATTTGTGGATCCTTTCCAGAGTGTCTTTCAGAAGTTCTGGGGGTGGAGCCTCTTCAGGAGCTGAATCCTCCGGAGTCGAGGCGTGAAAGGCCAGGCTCCTTGGATCCCGGAGGGCAGCCTCCTTTGGCTTGATCGGCCTTCCTGTTTCCCGATCAGGAAGGGTGAGGGCAGGTGCCGACAGGAGTGTCTTTTTTTAGCGTCTCGAACGCTGTCTGGTGTTTTTCTTGCCAGACAAAGGGGTTCTTTTCCTGAGCCGGAACTGCTGTGGGTTTTAAGGTGACCACAACGGGTGGCTGTTCTACTGCCAGTCCAGGTCCCCCCCATCTCTGCCCAAGCCTCCGGGAACCTGTGGGTCCATTTTTTATTTTTTATTTCTGTGGGGACCATAGTCAGTTGGGCCGCGGGGATGGTGGTCCCATATAGCCGATATTCCTCTGTTGCTGGGAGTTCTTTCCCCAAGTTGACTGTTCTCTGAGTGGTCCAGGGTCTCTCTCTGCTCCCATTTGTTTCTTGGACCAGTGACTTTTGGGTAGACAGAGGGCCTAGTGGATGCTTGATGGCTGAATAGACTGGCCCCGTGTCCACCTCAAAGTCCATTGGGGTCCCCTCCATTTTAAACGTTACCCGGAGTTCGGGGAGGGGGTCCGAACCCTGACTTTCTCAGTCGTCAAGGGCCAAGACTGACCGGCCTCATCTTTTTTGTTTTTTTTTTTTAACCTAGTTTTTTTTTTTTTTTTGTAGTTTTTTTTTTTATAATAAACCTTTTTTGTTTCCTTGACTAAATTTTTTAAACTCAGTTCCTGCAAACCATCTAATCTCTGTAATTTGCGTCTTATGTCTGCAGCTGACTGTCCTATAAAGGCCATCGCTACCGCCCCCTTCTGTTCTTCAGACTGTGGATCGAAAGGCGTATACCTCCTGTATGTTTCTATGAGCCTTTCAAGGAAGGCAGAGGGGGTTTTGTCAGGCCTTTGGAGAACCTCATCTACCTTAGCCAAATTAGTGGGCCTTCTGGCCGCTGCACAGAGACCCGCCATTAGAGTCTGGCGATAGAGGGACAGATGCTCCCTACCTTCTGGAATATTCGGATTCCACGTTGGGTGCCTCATCATGAGGGCGTGCCCTTCTCTGGCGGGTGCCCTGTGCAGGCCCCGAAGGGGAGACCGGGGCCGGTCCAGATCCTGCCCCCGCTGGCGGCGGCAGCGGCGATCTGTAAGGCGGTGGGGGGTCTAGGTCAAGAGAAATGAGATCAGCCTGAGACTCTGGCAGGGGTGCAGGTGTCGGAATCAATGGGAGAGGGGAAGATTTAGGCGAATCAGAGGTTTGGGTTAGAAGGAGAGAGGTGTAATCAGTAGGTGGTGCAGATGGGCCGACCTGAAATGACCGGACCCATTTAGGCGGGTTTATCATTAAATCTTCCCAGACCCAGATGTAGGCTTGTTGGTCCGGATGCCCATGTGAACCTGGAATGAAGATTTTTTGTTTGACTGTTCTGATTATATTAAGATCAAAAGTACCATCTACCGGCCACCCGACTCCGAAGGTGGGCCATTCAGACAAACAGAAAGTCTGTCACTTTCCTTTCCTCACCTGAACCGCCAGGTTCAATGCGCAGTCCGTCATTGCCGACCAATGAGAGAGGGTTAGGGACAAAGGGGTGGAGGCAGACTTGGCGGCCGACTGTCCCATTCCAAACAAGTAGAAACCGACACAGAAGGACACAAAGATAGAGACATAACATACAAACAAGACAAGCCGGCAAAATGGTAGGGAAAATGAAGCCAAAAGATTGTCTATTGGCCCAGGCCGTCTGAAAAATCTCCTAGACAAAAGGGAATCAGACGGGGCCCCTGTCTCAGGGTCCCCACACTCCAGAGCGTCCTCCAGAGCTGCAGCCTGTGGGTTCAGGACACGTCTGTCCCCCACCATCCAAGGGTCCTCACAGGCCGCTTGAACAGCTGCTTCCCTGCCGACTCACCACCGTCCTTATCAATCTCGGTGGGACCTCCAGATGTTAGGGGCGGCGTACAAAACAGAGAGCTCCACTCTGATATTGGGTCACAAATGAAGCTTTACTTTAACACGAGCTCGTGGGACACCAGCGCGAGGAGTAGCTGGTGACCCCGAGTTTGAGGCTCACAGGCCTTTTATGAGGCAGTTCTACCAGGGCAGGGGAGTGGGGTCACCCCGAGTGCAGACACCTGGACGCCAGATGTCTCCGCAGTCTTTTCTCAGAGTCTGGGTAGGTAAACGAATTCCAAGCTTATCTAGCAAGGGGTTATTTGGCAAGCATTCTTCTTAAGCAATTTATCTTGCAAACACAACCCCAGGGGTTATTTGGCAAGCATCCTGTTAGCACAGCACGGTGGGCTAACTTTTCTGATATGGGGCGTGGGGGCAGAGTGCAGTATTTCCCACTGAATCTGCAATTAGCAGAGCTAGTGTGTGGGGGGCTTGTTTCCCTTACAATGGCCTTTCAGTTGTGATTTGATCACCTTTGTCCTCACTCTAGTAGTGAGTGTAGAGTGTGTAGCTGCACACCAAAGGCGGTAGTAGAAGAACATTGGACTGCTTGGGGTCTCACACCCGAGGCCTCCTGTCTCCTATTTACAATGGTTTTTCTGGCCCCAGCAAGGTCTTGACTCTAGCTAGCTGCATGGTAACTGATCTCTGAAGCATAGTCTCACAAAGAATGACTCAACTAATGAAAGCATCATAATTTCACTTAAAATACAAAGTCCTGTAGATGAAGGCCATGAGATTAAACTCTGGGAGCTCAGAGACTCTGGGGGTAATGGGATAATTCCATGGAGTCTATTTGATGGTCAAAGGAATTTATTCTGGCTTTAACTCACAACAAGAATAAAGGAGTTAGTCTCAGAATCCTGGAGGGGTAGGACATGGTCCAATGTGGTTCTCAGGATCCAAGACCACAAGGTATTGGGGAAAGAGTGAGCATGTATATCATCCCAGGTCTTAAGGGGTCCTGGTCCGGGCTATGCCCCAGGGGGTACAGGTACCTAGGTTACCTGCTGCCTCACTAGGGGTGGTGACTTAGGGTAAGGCACAGACAACCACCCCTACACAAGGGCTTGAGAGGCTTCCACTTGCAGAGGTCCTCAGCCTTGTAATGGATGGATGTATTTTCTTGAGCAGATGCTCAAGAGCTACCGCATCTCAAGGCATCTTGGAATTAAACAGAGGACTCTCCTAGAGACTTCTGCCCTTTTCCCTTGTGGTGGGAAGTTCTACTAAAAAACAAAACACAACCTCTGTGTCTACCTCAGAGTTGCCATGAAGCCTGAGCTGTGTGACTGAGAAAAAGATCATTTGTTAATAATAACACATTGTCCTGTGGTCCCCTTCCATCACCGATACAGCCCTCCCACAGGATGGAGGCTCTTTCATCCTGAAGCAAGAAAGCTTTGGGTCAGAACTGGGGCTGTATTCAGTTCAATAAAAGACAGTACACAGACTTACTGCTGACCCCAAAGACCACCACAGTTACCTGTTGTTGATAAAGCAACCTGAGCTCATCGCTGATTGCAGTGGAGGACTGTACCATCTTCATGTCTCAGTAGTGTCTTGGAAGAGAAGGTCAGTGTAGGTTGGTCATGTTTTGAGGGTGTGGCTGACAGTCCCAGTGAGGACTGACTTACTGGAACGGGGAGAAGCTCCTGCTAGTCCATGTTAGGGGTTGATAGGTGCAGTGATGGGGGTTTGAAATAGGCTTATGTTTTCTAGTGTTCTAGAGCCTAGCTCATGCGAGGCAGATGGTCTACCACGGAGCTGCAGCTCATGCCTTGTAGAAGGTTTTGATGCGGGAATAGCATCGCCAGCAAGGAGTTTGCCTTGATGCTGCAGAGGAAAGCTGAGGGACCTATTATTCAGCTGTATTGAGTTTCAGGAAATTCTTTAATGAAAGAATTAAAGAACTGGCAGTTTTATCTTCCTGGAAAAGAGTATTTTGGAGCAGTAATATTTTAAAATTTATTTTTAAAATGTAATTATTAGTTCTTTGAGAATTGCTTACCATGTGCTGGGATACAGTAAAGCAATGTTAATGTGGAAGTCAGTATATATATATTGAGAAAAGGTCTCTCTGTGTAGTTCTGGCTATCTTGGAACTTGCTCTGTAGACCAGACTGGCCTCAGACCCACAGAGATTCGCCCGCCTCTGCTCCTCTAGTGCCTGTGCCATCACTCCCAGATTGGAAGTCTTAGTTCTTGACCCTATCAGTCTGCAGTTGCAGACAGCTTATTCTCTAGCACATTCCATAATGTTGCACACAGACCCTTTGCCAACAGAGAGCACCTTGGGATAGAAGAAGAACTGAACAGGTGGATTGGGTTGGTCTGGTTAATAGAAGAACTCCTTTTCAGCAAGGTACACTGAGCTCAAAAGGAGATGTGTGTGAACTGGAAATAAGCATGGAATGTGAATAACTCATGAATCTCCCTAATACCTCTGACTATAGCTCAGTGTGGTACATGCTACTGGCATGCACAGATGCTGGGGAGACTGAGCCATGACATCAGATTACATCCTCTGTGGAGAGAGAAGTACATGCACAGGAGCATGTACACCAGCTCCAGAGCGTCTATGCGCAACATGTTGGTGATGTGGTGATGACTTCCGGGGAAGACCAGGATAACTTCATCTGTGGGGCAGCTGATTCTGTGTCTGAGTCTAGGAGGATAAGAATCACCCCTGAATCTCTGTAGTTATTTCAGTAGTTATTTCAGCCTAAATGTCAACCATCTTATTGGTCAGGAATTCCCAAATATGGTGGAGTTGGGGTGACAGTGAGCAGAGCCTTATCATCACCAAAACCAAAGTGGAATCCTCATGCGTTCTTCATGGAGGGAATTAAGCTTCACTGGGGTTCGGGAAGTGAATGATGTAAATGGACTGGGACTTGGGCTGATACTCTTGTTGAAAGATCAACACAATGATGAACACAACACAATCACCTTTAATGAGCACGGCCTATTTCCTCAGTATTCTGTAGCTCTCCTGTAGAAAGAAATCATGCCTCTTGTGTCCCAGAAGTCCTATTGGCATGCTGTCTACACAGAGAGTTGCAATACCTGGGGTCTATGGATCCCGCTGAGAAAGCATTTTCCAGAACACTCTGCTGAGAACTAGGCACTCTCTTTGGGGTTATTGTCTGCTAATGAGCTTCCAGGTATTGGGCAATTGTTTTAGTTTCAGTGCGATGGGGATTTGGGATTGTCCCAGATTTTCTCAGCAGCTGTGGAGAACTGTCAAGTGCTGGGCATTGGGCTGAGGAGTCAGCTGTTTAATTTGATGTGGCTTTTCTGTGGGCAGGATGCCTGCTAGCGTGGGGGAAATGGTCAATTTAGTATGTAACATTAGAGTTTCAGGACAAATACCACTCAGGTTCTCCACTCCTGGGCTGGAACCATGGAGGTAAAATGAGGACCCGAGCCAAGGGAAGGATCTAGTAATTGGGTCCAGAGGCATCATGGGGAGAGTCTGTGGGGATAATTTCTGGGCTGGCAGCTGGATGATAAGAAAAAAGACACATGTGAGTCCAGGTGATTGATAATTTGAAGATAATCTTGAACATTTCAGACCTTTAACCCTCATGTCTGTGAGAAGGGCAGGCTTGAGTTCTCTTTAATGTACCTTTATAGTCAGTGGTATCAAACCTGCTGTCCCCCTTGGGAATGTTACAAGTTGACTATGGTAATAATACACGTGCAAAAGTAAAATCTGGAAGTCATTAGGTTGGCTAACTGCAGGGTTCTTACTTCCTATAGAAGCAAACTGAAGCCTACCATAAACAGAAAAATGAGTAAGACTTTATCAGTCAGAAGTCAGCCATAGATGGTGGTAAATGTGCTCACCATGTGTGGTAGTTTGAATGTAATTGCTCCCACCTGCACCCTGTATGCTCCTACAGAGTGGCACTGTTAGGAGGTGTGGCTTTCTTGGAGTAGGTATGGCCTTGTGGGAGGAAGTGTGTCACTGCAGAAGTGGGCTTTGAGGTCTCATATGTGCTCAAGCCATGCCCAGTGTCTCAGATCACTTTGTTGCCTGCAGGATCAAGATGTAGCTTCTCCACTCTTAGCTCCTTCTCCAGCACCATGGCTGTCTGCACGCCACCATGTCCTGCCGTGATGATAACAGACTAAACCTCTGGAACTGTAAGCCATCCATTAAATGTTTTCCTTTATAGGAGTTGCTGTGATCATGGTGTCTCTTCACAGCAATAGAAACCATGACTAAGACACCATGCAAGTCTCGAGACCTGAGTTCAATTCTCAGAACCTACCTAAAAGTGGAAGGAAAGGACTGACTCCGAAATTGTCCTCTGACTTCTCACACTCACTGTGGTCCATGAACACACACACACACACACACACACACACACACACACACCAATAAATTAAAAAAGAAATTCCCAACCAACTTCTAAGTAGAATCTTCCCAGTGTGTTCTTTGTCTTGTCTGTGTCCTGCCTGAGGGTGGCTGACAAGATTGTGGCAGCAGAATGCTCTGGATTTCTGATGGTCTGTACTGCCCCTCTCATGAAGCCTTCCCTGTTCAAATAAAATTTGGTAAGTTTTTAATTTTTTCATCTTGAGTTTTTATTTTAATAGTTTCCAAGTTATTCCTCTCCAGGACAGCTCAGTTGACAGGGTACTTGCCTGGCATGCACTGGCTTCTTTCTCCAGAAACCCTTGAGAAGGGGTGCATATTTGTGGAGGCAGGAGGATCAGAAATTCAAGGTTATCCTTGGCTATCTACTGAATTCTAGGCTAGCCTGGGTTACATACCAAGACCCCATGTCAAGCAAAAACAAAAGCAGTTCTTATTCCATGAGAACCTTCCACTTATTGAGTATAGCTCTTCAGCTTCCTGTGGGTCTTCATTGTCCTTTACTTGGGGTCATAGTTAGCTTACAATCAACTGGGAAGAAAGTGCCAACAAGAGGTTGTTTACATTGGCTTGGCCAGTGGCCTATCTGTGAAAGACCATCTTATGTAAATCAATCACTGTGGAACACTCAGCTCACTGTGGGCAGCACCATTTCTTAGGCAGGGGCTCTCAACTGTGGAAGAGCAGAGAAACTGGGGCTGGGAAGATGGCTCAGTGCTTAAGAACATGTACTACTTTTTTTTCCCTTTGAGCTGAGGATTGAACCCAGGGCCTTGTGCTTGCCAGGCAAGTGCTCTACCACTGAGCTAAATCCCCAACCCATGAACATGTACTACTTTTGCTAAGGACCAGATTTCAGATCCCAGCCCCCTTGCCAAAGTGACTCCCAATTGCCTATGACTCCAGTTATAGGGAAATGCAATGGCCTCTGTGGGCATGTGCACTCATGTGCACATACTCCTCCACCCAAACCATATAGTTACAAAACCAAAAACAAAGAGCGGTTAAGTCAAGTTGAGCATAAGCCAACAATCATGTATACGCTAGTTTTTCTCAGCTGTTGGTTGTAGATATGCTGTGACTTGCTGTTTTGACGTTCCTGCCTTGATGTCCCCACGATGGTGGACTATAACCTGGAGTTATACACTGAAAGAAACCCTTTCTCTCCTGAGCTGCTTTCTGTCAGTGTGTTTTTGTCACTGTGACTGAAATGAAACCAGGACACTCAGCATCTTCAGGACACACACGTCATCCTGCATCAAGACTTCCGGAATTTTAATCACCGTGGTTTCTCCCCTTTTCTCTGTGTTGGTCCAAGCAGGGCACAGTGCTGTTGCAAACGTGTTTCTTCTGTGGTCGTAATCATCTGCCACCTGCCCGGCTCCGTACACTACGCCTAGGCACTTTGGCTGCCACGCAGGGTGACTAAAATACATGGGTGCTCCCTTCCAACTACTATGAGGTTGACACCCCACATTCTGTGTGTGGTCATCCTAAACAAGCCTCCTTCCAGGACTTGAGTCTTATCTCCTGGGATAAGTCTGTGGAATTATGTTTGGATGAAATTCTGCCACACAGTACTTTAGCAAACTATAGCAGCATACACCACACAAAAGCTTATCCCTTAGCAGAAGCAGCCATCGGCCACAAAGAAGTTCCAAGGGCAGTAGTGCCAGGAACTACTTTCTGGAAAAGGGAATCAGTTTATTTATTAACTCCTAGTTAGTGGAAAATTAAATTGACCCAACCTCCTGCCCCCTGCCCTTCTGAGGACTGGGAATCCGTGGCATCGTTATTAAAGATCTGGGAAGGTCTGTGTGGATGTCCCCGGGGCTATGAAAATGGCCAGGAACCCTCAGACTAATTTTCAACAAAATTGGCACCAGCTGTTTCTGGCTAGTGTCTGCTTCCAGGTGGTTGACCGGGTTCTCTCCAGTCCCTCAATGTGGAAAGTCAGGCACAAAGTCTTCTCCATTTGCATTTCTGGGAGATTTCAGGGCTTGAATGGAGACTTCTTTTCCCTCCACAAATTAGGTTTTGGAGTTCGTTGCTTTTTGCTGGAGGCTGTGGAGTCAGGGAAAAATCACACTCTTTGTTCCTGTGTCTCTTCCTCCTCCGTGTAGTGGTAGGGGAGAAAGCCCAGTGAGGAAGCCCATACTGGATCTCGGCGGGAGGAAAACTCAGCAAGCCTTTAAGAAGATCTGCAGCGTTGGAGAGGCCTGCCCTGGTGATGGGTAGCTGGGAAGGCGTCAGCCCCAGGATTTCTGTCTGTAGATGTGTGATCCGCACCCTTTAATCAGAGCCAACCGTGTTCCTCAGAACTGCACAAAGTTAACCTATGCTTGCTGCACTGCGGCTTAGGCAGCAGCCCTCATCCGGGACTACCGCGGTGCCAGCCTCTAAACCGCCACAAGGTGGCAGCAAAGGCCGGACTCGCCGACCTTCCGCATTATGTAAAGGTCTCCTGCCGCAGAACTTAAAAAAAAAAAAAAAAAAAAAATGATGCAGCACAATTTTTCCTTTAGAGAAATCGCCACTCATACCAAGACTCGCAACTTTAAGGCTATGCCATTAATTGATACAGTCTGGATGAGAGCTGGTTAGGTCGGGTAAAAACCCGAACCAATCAACAAGCCCCAAAGCAAACCACCCCTTCTGAAGCACCTTTAGGGAGACTGTAATGCTGCTTTGGCCCAGGAGCTTTGCTGCTGACAATTCCGTTTAGAAAAGGCATGCTAGGAGACCAAGCTGTGGCTTTCAGAGCCCCCTTCTGCCTCTTTGACAGGAAAAATGCAAAGAATCAGTGAGGGGTCAGCTCTGGAACTGACGACGATCCAGGAGTTCTTGCAGAGACTTAGTGAACTCCAGGCAGGTGTCAAGGTGAGGGAGTGGAGCAGCATTCTAATCCAGGCTGAGAGGCGCTGGGGACGTCTGCTCCTTGGGGAGGTGGCGGGTTGAACTGCATCTCATACTCCCACTCTGTTGCATCACTGCACCCCAGAGGAGAAAGAATGGGAGACAGGAAGTGCAAGTCTTATAAAGCTCTGGAAATGGGCGTTCTGTCTCCAGAGGCAAAGCGCAGTTGGAGCCCCACCCTACCCGCCACCTCGCATCATCCTTATCCCTCATCATTTCTGTTTCCTCCTCATATAAGCTGCTACTTCAGCAAGATTTTTAAAACCTTGTGTGGAGTTCTAAGAAGTGAAGCCAGGGCTGGAGGGATGGCTCAGTGGTTAAGAGCACTGGCTACTCTTCCACAAGTTTCTGAGTTCAATTCCCACAAACCACATGGTAGCTCACAATCATCTATAATGAGATCTGGCGCCCTCTTCTGGCCTGCAGGCATACATGCAGACAGACCACTGTAAATACAATAAATAAACAAACAAACAAACAAACAAACAAATAAATCTTTTTTTAAAAAAGTGAAGCCATGCCAGTTGAAGCTGTCACCTCACTGAAGCATTCTTGCCAAAGATGGCTTCTTCAGCTTGTCTGATGGCTGGCTTAGTCACATGGATCAGAGACTCCGAGGATCAATGCAAAAGGTCAGGGCCAGGGTGGCCACTGGCAGATAGATGGTTCTTCTTTCTCCCATTCTCCATCTTGTAAGGGCAGTAGAGTGCTTCAAGTCCACGGTGCTAGGAGCCTAATTTTTCCCTCTGTGTGACTGTGTTGATGTCCTGACCTCTCAAGGTGAGGGAACATGGCGCCTGTCTGTGTTCTGTGGCCTCTGATCTCCCTTACCTTTCCACAGTGTCCAGGATGTTGGGATGAGAGAATTCAGCTTCTTGTTCTGGGTCAGCACAGCACTCAGCTCACGCAAATCCGTCTTTGATTCATCCTTCTGGTATAGACATCTCAGGAAGGCCGCTGCGTTTTCAGGAACCCATCTCTGACTAATGCCTGGGAGTTGGTTAGTAGCCAGTGCCTTACATTTGTGCGTCAGAAGTGGTTGGTTTCTTCACTTACTCTGTAAACTGTCCAAGTTACCCTGTGAGCTAGCATTGCATTTGCTATTTCCTGTTGGTACACAGCTTGCATTTTCCCTGTGCTTCCAGCTTTGCTGTGCCCCAGATCCTGGAC
This sequence comes from Onychomys torridus, assembly GCF_903995425.1. NCBI lineage: Eukaryota > Metazoa > Chordata > Mammalia > Rodentia > Cricetidae > Onychomys > Onychomys torridus. Next base: position 29,448,775 of record NC_050453.1, read on the forward strand.
ATGCAAACAAGGAGGCTGATTGGATGGGTGCTAAACCTGGAGCAGTGTGTATAAAGCCATAATACCCCAAACATAGCTTGGGGTTTGATCGCCCGCACAGTGGCCTCAGAAGTGATGAGGGTGTAAGAGACTCCAAGAGCCCAAGAGGGGCCTACAGGCCCGGGGCACTCAGCTGGGAGCTGCATTAAGGCTCTCTGCTTAGCAAGGCTCTCTGCTTAGCAAGGCTCTCTGCTTAGCAAGGCTCTCTGCTTAGCAAGGCTGGGGGTTCTTGGCTGGCTTACACTGCTGCAATTTACCACTTCTGAAGAAAGGCAAAGGCTTGGTGAGGTAGGTCAAGATGAAAGCTAACACCTAGAATGGTGTCAGTCAGTCAGTCAGTCCCTATGTTTTCCTCATGCCTCTTCTTCCTCCTTCTGTACATCATCAAGCTTAGCGTGTTTGCAGAAAAGTGGATTTATTCTTGATTAAAATCTAATTAAAGGACAAATGCTCTTCAAATTCCAAGGACACCGTTAAAGTGTTCAAAGAGTATCTGGGAAGACAAGCCGAGGAGGTGGGTTTTAGCCCTGCACCTTAAGCAGCCAGCTCCAAATGGCCATCACCAAGCTCTTCCAAATCAGAGAGCTTCCCCTGCTTGAGCTCATGGCAATACGGTGGGAGAGGAAAGTCACGAGCGTCTTGGGAGCTGGGCAGACCTAATTTGAGGCTGGCCCTGCATTGTGCAGTGGGCAAACTGGCATAGTTTTGAAGGTTGGCTGAGCTTCAACCTTCTTAGCTGCTAAATCAGATTGGTAACTGACTGTCGCTTCAAGGTTGGAGTGAGATGAGGGGGTATGACACTCGACCGCCATCTGATACTTTGTAGGAGGTGTCTCACCAGACAGCACGAGCCTGTCTTATATCAGCACAACTGCTAGGCTGTTAGACTGTCACTGTCCTGGGAACCTGTAGGACAGTCATTGCAACCTCCGCAGTGAGTCAAGACTGGGACTGAAGAGGACTGTGTCCTCTGCCACCCAGTGACAGGCATAGTGGGCATGCCTGTAACTCTAGCACTCAGGAGACAGAGGCAGGAGGATCATCATGAGTTTGAGGCCATTTTCATATGTGCAAGGAGTTCCAGGCCAGCCAGGGTTACCCAGTAAGACTATCAGCAAAGAAACAATCCATGTAAACAAACAAACAAACAAACAAACAAACCTTATTCCAAAGAACTTTACTCTTATTTTCATAAACTGTATAATTTTTCTTTCTGTTAAAAAAAAAAGTGTTCCTTTTGAAGTAGAAAAGAAAATACCATTGAATTAAAGATAATTTAATACATTTAAATTAATACATTAAAGATAATTAATACATTTGCTTTCAGTTCTTTGAGAATGATTTTCATTTTGTTATCTTTCTTACATTTATAGATGTTTAATTATATCCAATTTGTATGTTGTTTTAAGACACAACTCTTTAATTTTAAGCTGTACAATAGTCCCTATGTTTCATAGCATTTCTACTATAATTCTGTCTTCTGTATCATAGTCCATCTTGTCCATTTACTATAAGATGAACTCTTTGGCCTAAAGCAGCCACTGTATATCTTTTGAGTTTGGCTTAATGTTTTCTCTGCATAGAGTAAACTCAAATTCAACTTGATGTGTGACGCAGTTTTGGAATAAGTAGCTGAGTCTCAGTCAGTCACAAGTGGCCAAATGTCCCAACAATATGGACACATGCCCATAGGCCCAGCACTTGGGAGGCTGAGGCAGGAAGGACTTGAATCCAAAGCCAGCCTGGGCTACATAGTAAAATTTTGTTTAAAAAAAAAATCTTTAAATTTAATTTAAAATTAAATTCTTGCAATTTTTCTCTCAGAACCAAGATTTATTGGATGTCAAATGAAACTATTGGACTTATTTAAGTTTTCAGAAAAGTTTTGAGGATACAACTGGGAATGACATTTGTGGGGCCGACATTTATGATACGAAGACTATCTCACCGTGTGCGTGTGTGTGTGTGTGTGTGTGTGTGTGTGTGTGTGTGTGTGTGTGTGTATGTATTCTCCTTCTCTTTATTTCTTCAAGGTAAGCAAGCTCCTTGGGTGAGATGACAAGGTTAAGCCAAGTCTGGCAGCTCATGTCTGTAATCTCAGCATCCAGGAGGCTGAGACAGGAGGATTGCAATGAGTATGAGGCTAGCCTGGGTTATAGAAGGAGAATTGGTATTTGCCAAGGGAGGGTCGTTTTTCTTTTGGGAAGTGGTAGTAGGTAACTGGTAGGTTATGCAGACTATAATAGACGGCTTCACACTCAGGACTGTATGCTCAGCACATAGACTCAAGGGTTATTGAAGCATTTATCTAATTATTCTTTATCAATAAAAACTCAGGAGTCAGATATCTGGGTAAGAACCTGAATGATCAGTGAAGCAGCAGAGAAGCAACCAGTGATCTCTTTTCTCTCTCTCCTTCCTCAATCCAAAAAGGGCCGAGCCTTTCTAAGCCCCTCCCTACCACTTCCTGTGTCTCTTTATGTGTCCTGAGTCTTCCAAAACCTCTATGGCTAATTTTGGTGAGCCAGTGGCTAGCTCCACCCACCTGATTCCAGGTAAATTTTATTGGCAGTCTCAGGAGTGTCAGAATGTGATCAAAATATCCCACAACATGTTACTATTGTTAAATTTATCTTCTATATGTGTATGAGTGTTTGCCTGCATGTATGTAGTATACTGCATAAGCGCCTGTTGTCTGTGGAGGTCAGAAGTGGACATTGGAAGCCCTGGGACTGGATTTACGGGTGGGTGGTTGTGAGCCATTGTGTGGGTGCTAGGAACTGAACCTGAGACTTCTGTAAGAGCAGCCAGTGTGCCTAACTGCCGAGCTATTTCTCTAGTCTCGATGATGATGATGATGATATCAACGAAGGCACAAGAACATAAAGTTGGAGTTAGGGGTTCATGGGGAGAATTGGGGGGAGGTAGTATGAGGTGGGTATGATCAAAATACATTGTATACATGTATGGAATTTACAAAGAATTAAGTAAAATATTATTTAAAAAAAACCAAAACAACAACTGTGCCTTTTCTCTCCCTTGCTGTAGTGTGCGTCTTTTGGCCTCCACCCTATCACATGGAACATTGTACTTATAGCTGGAGAAAAGAAAATAAAGGACAGAGCTGGTCCAATAGGTTGCAGCTCCCACTTGAGGGCAATAATTCAGCTGCTGACCGAGTCACTGGCCTCCCCCAAGTTTCTTGAAGGCAGATCAGGGCGAGGGGCTGCTGAGCTGGTGGCAGCTTCTGGGACATTGTCCCGGAAGCTGCATGGTGACTCAGACAGCTCCCATATCAAGTGAGGTCTGGCGCCTGGAGTGTGGGTTCCTCTCCTAGCATCCTAGCCTGCAGGAAGGGGTTTGAAAGGCAAGGAGAGGGCCTTCGACTTTAGACCTAGGGAACCAGGGGACAGGCACCAGGGAAGACAGACTTCTGAGATTGCAGGTGTCACAGACAAAGCTTAAGGAATCTTGTTTGGGTTCAGACATCCCCCGCCCCCCTGCCACCCCCTGCGTGGAGAAGTTGACTCAGGATTAAGGTACTAACCTCCCCCACCCCTTTGACTCTCTTCTGACATCATTCATATTTATTTATTCTCCAACCAACCAGAAAAGGATCTAGTGTACATTCCCATTGCTCCTGAAGGAGAGTGGGACTTGAACTCTGGCTTCTCTCAAGCCCTGTGAGGAGGCGTGGTATGCTCTGCTGCGGAAATGTGTAGATGAGCCTTCAGAGTTTAGCTGGAGGACGGTGCTACCACAAAGAACTCAGAAGATAAGTGAGCTATTGGCAAAGATAAGGTTCCCTCTTCTGGGAGAGATTATGGATATGTTCTAAATAGAGTGATCACTGCCCACAGGAATATAAGAAGTCAACATCATTTTTCTACCCTTTAAAACAGGGTAATTGATTTGCAAGCTCAAGGAAAACCTTGGGTAGAGTATATTGGAGCCATTTCTGCTTGGGATTTGGGAATGTGTGCCCATGCCATGTCCTTGAAGAAGAATGAGGAACACGTGGTTGGATTCTACTGTGGTCGGATATAACCAGGCTTTTTTCAGCTTGAGGGATGGTCTACCTGACCCAGAGTGCTCTGTCCTTTAAGGTTGGCTTTGTCATGCTGAGTTTCCAGCCAAAGTTGGGGGAAGGGCCACTTCTTATAATTTCAGCCACTCAGGGAAAGCTCCGAGGAAACCCGGTAACTTGGATGGCTGGATGGAGATTTTAAAATCATCTAGAGCCCTGGAATGAGAGGGCTTGAAACAAATAAGATGAAGCTAAAATGTCATGGTTCTGGGGGGAAAAAGCAACTGTCTAAATATAGATCAGAACTGTTCTCGGGGAAAGCTGTGGGATAATGAGATACAGGAGAATGAGAGCGAGGCTTCAGAGACAGTCAGCATCCAGATTCAGCGCAAAGACACTTGCCTATGAGGGTCTGGCAGATCCCAGGGCGTTCCCCCCCCCCCCCATCAAGAGTAAGAGTGTGCTTAGAACAGGCCTCCAGGAAGGGAAGCAGACTGGAAAGCAGGCTGTGATAATACACTTGGCTTGCCTTGTAGAGAGAGTAAGGGGATGTGAGAGAACATGCAAATCTCAGCGGAGATTTTAGGTGACAGCGGGAGAGAGCCCGATGTGGCATCTTGGGCTGGAATTGGTTCTCCGAACTCACTCTTCTCCAGGCTTCCCTGCCTGTTCAGAGGAGCTCCATTCTAACAGGCTTCTCAGAGCATCCTGCAAAAATACCAGCCTGCCCCTCGATCGCCTCCTTCCCACCCTCTCTGCAGATTTTCTCAAAGGTCTAGTTACCAAGTGACTAGCTGTGCTCCTGGTTTTCAGGAAGTGTCTGTGGCAGGGTGATGCATGTGCAATGTTGGACTGCGGCAGGGTCTGATTGGCTGGGCTAAGACCTGTGTCTGTTTCTTTCTAGGCATTAAATAAATAAATAAATAAATAAATAAATAAATAAATAAAAATTAGACATGCCTCTCTGACTCTTTTGCTTCTTTCTTTCTTTCTTTCTTTCTTTCTTTCTTTCTTTCTTTCTTTCTTTCTTTCTTCTTTTTCTTTGGAGACAGGGTCTCACTTTGTAGCTTTGCTGGCCTTGAACTCATTATGTAGACCAGGCTGGCATTGAACTCACAGAGATCTGTCTGCCTCTGCCTCCCAAGTGCTGGGATTAAAGGTGGCATGTGTCACCATGCCAGCCCCTCTCTGAGACCTTAATTTATGCCTACCTAATCTAGGAAATGATAGTTGATAACTACTACTTCTCTGAGTTGCTGTGAATGTTGATGGGTACTACAAAAGGTTTAGAAGAATGCTTGTGTGAAATACTTAATTGCTTTCTGTTTACTTGTATTTATTTATTGTAAATTATTTATTTACCTTTTTGAGATTATATTTGCATTATTTCCCCTTTCCCTTTCTTCCTTCTAAACTCTCCAATCTCTTTATGGTTTCTTTTTTTTTCATTAATTGCTATCATACATATACATATATGTATGTGACTATATGTATATGTGTGTGTGTATTTATTCCTGACTATATAAATACAACCTGCTCAGTCCCTATATGTGTGTTTTCAGGACTGACCACTTGGTGTTGGATAACTGATGGTGTGCTCTTCCCTGGCATTCCTTAGTTGCCTTTAGATCTTTGTGTACAGTTGAGGTCTCCTGAACTTCCCTTATTCATGTTATTTGTCTTTTGAGACTTGGTCTTGCCATGTAGCTGAGTCTGGCCTTGAACTTCCAATTCTCCTGATTCAGGTTTTCATATGCTGGGACTGCAGGCACACACACAATGCTCAGCTATTTTCTGATATTTAAATTTGTTATTCTCACCACACGACAGAGCAACCTCCACAAGGGCAGAGATTCTGTTTTGTTCATATCTTAGGAAAAAGGGGGGGGGCTCTGCAGACATTTGAGGTGCACACAGACTGAATGGGAAGAAATTTCAAAATGTTCCTTTGGTGTGAACTAGAACTTGCTGTTGATCAGAGCTCGTGAGGAGCAGAAATGCTGCCCTGGTTGATAACAGCAGGATGTGCTGGTGCTGCTGGGGGAGGAGCTTCTGGGGGTGCTGCTGGAGGAGGAGGGGCTGTTGAGAGGGGCTGCTGGGGTTCTGCTGAGGAGGGGCTGTGGAGCCCTCGAGAAGGGTGCAGCACAGGCCAGCTCTGCTCTGGTTGGAAGGCTGGGCCTTCCAGGTTCTCTGTAAGGAAGTTACCTGATGGATTGACAAAGGTCATCATCTAAGACTGTGACTGAGGAACAGCTCAGAGCCAGCCTCAGCTGGGCTCCTTGGAGCATAAAAAACAGCAACAGCAACTGGAAGTTGTAATTCTGTGAAGCAGAGATCTGCAGTCAGCATGACAGTCAGTATTCAGTGATTTGGAATCACCTAGGAGACACACTCATGCAATGTGTCTGTGAGAGTGTTTGTAGAGAGGTCTAATAACAGAGGGAAAGGTCACCCTGAACGTGCATGACACTAGACCATAGCCTGGACCCTAGACCAAATGAAAGGAAGCAAAGGAGAGAGTGAGCCAGGCCCAAGTCTTCACCTCTGTAATTCCTGATTCACAGCTGCCTCACACTCCTGTGGCCACGCTCACCATCAGGCCTTCCCCACCACCATGGACTGCACCCTCACACTGTGGCCAGGTTGAACCTTCCCTTCATTGCTCTTGTCACAATGGGAAGAGTAACTAATAAAGTTAGTGGTAGGTGACAGCCATGTTGGCTCCCACAGGATAGGGAAGGCAGCATAAGGTACTGTAGTTTATTTATGGATACATGTACATATACGTGTATGTGAATGTATATATGAATGCACACATGTATGTACATGGTTATACATGTACATGTTTGCACACATGTGTGGAGGTGCAGAATTGGACCTCAGGTCTCTTCTTCTGTAGCTCTCCATCTTAGTTTTGGGGACAGAGTCTCCTGTGGAACCTGCGGTCACTGTTTTGTCTAGACTGGCTGGCCCACTGGTGATCCCCAGATTAGCCTGTCTACCCACTCCCCATCTGCAGGGTTTACATGTGCGTCACCACACCCAACTGAGGAATCTGAATCATCTCCTCAGCATTCAAATATTACAGCATTAATCCACAGCATCAGACTCACTTTTTTCCTTTCTACTAAGAAGTTTTGATTTTTGGAAAAAAAAAAAGTGGATCACTATGCATTATTTCAGGATTTGGGGTGGAAATCCCTTTTTGCAGGTTCTTTGAACATGGCCACATTTTTACAAAATTACCTTCAAAGGGGAATGCAATTTAAGTCCATGGCAGGGACATTGACATGGGTGGAACACAGCCCCCTTGAACACAGGACTGACTGTGTGAGCTTTGCTGAACAGCCGCCCTCTGTGAGTCTCGAGGCTGACTGGGGCTGAGAGAAGTCTGTCTCCGGCAGGCAGCGTGCAGGGCCTGGGGGAGAGGAATGCTGCTCTCAGCATTGATTCCAAGACTTGACCCACTGGCTCCATCGGTAACCGTCAAGCTGGGAATGACACCCGAGGAAGTAGAGGTCTTTAAATGGACCGCTTATCGAATCCTTTCTCTTTCATCTTTGGGGACTCTCTGCCTGTCCCCCTGTCACAGTGCTTCAGGGCCACCTCTCCAGGCTCCTGTCTCTCTTTGTCTGTCTGGGGCACTTTACCACATCAAGGAACCACTTCACCCACTAACGTCACGTGGTAGTCTGGGAACAGATGTAACTTTGAAGGGGTTGGTGACAAGGCCCCTGGGGATCTTGGTTCTCCCTGACAGCCGCTGGTGCAGGTGAGATGACATGGTGCCCATAGAAATTCTTTGTCAGCTCTGGTCAATGTTATGACAGTTGTTATTATTATTATAGATGATGGAAAGCTAGAGTAGGGAAATGAGCAAGGGGAGTGCTCTATTATTTTTCAACTGACTCACTTCTAATTTTAATTAAGACCACCGAACTTGAGATGGTTTGCTTATAGAAAGGACCTGGCAGGTGTGAAAGGGACTTTTACTTTCCCAGCCTTGAGAATGGGTCACAAAAATTGCTCCTGTCTTCGAAAGAGCAGTCTTGTGCACTCTTCTCATTCAGGGTTCGGGTAAAAGGGCACGTGAGTACCCAGACATGTGGGGCCACATACAGATGATGGGTCCATGGGGGTTGGAGTAGGGGTATGAGAGAGGCAGTGTTAGCCAGCCAAGGCTGTAGAGCCTCCTCAGGCAGTCAGGTACCAAATTTGAGCCTGTAGAGGTATGGCTCATCACCTTGACAGTGCTGGGCATACTCATGACTTTGTACAGTAGATTTTCTGCAGGACAACAGAGGCATATGATTTCATGTGCCTCCGTATCTCAATATCCAGTACAGGGCATGGCTGGGGGGATGTGTCCACCTCTGCATCTCAATGTCCAGTACAGGGCATGGCTGGGGGGACAGATCCACCTCTGCATCTTAGTGTGCAGCATAGGGCATGGCTGGGGGGGATGTGTCCAGCAAGTAGGAAGCATGGCTAACCCTGAGTCCTTCAGGTGTGACTAAGACACTTTCTTGTCAAGTCTTCCTTCCACAAAGCCTTCCTTGGTTGCCTCCTTGCTCCTGACTGCACTGTCAGGATCTGTACTGTGGAAACTTGACGCCGACTCTCCCTGAGCTCTCTCTGCTCAGAACACTTCTTCCTCTTCATTCAGATGTCCAGGTAATCTCCACCTGTGCGGGGGCACCCTTACTTCCTCTGGAAAGCCATCCTCTCCAGGCCCTCCTCTCTTCCACAGCCACTGCACTTGGGTGGTCCTCCTGGACTCTAGATTGAGTCTCTAGAACCAGAGCGAACTCACCTATTTGTGGCCATCAGCTGGTTGCAATGCGTCTCCAGTTTGCTTCAAGCAGTAACTACAGAAAGCACTAAGGGCTTCAGAAGAAGTGAGTACACACGGATCCTTGGATCCTCGCTGGGAGTTGAGCTCTGCTGCTGGATAGATTGGCTGGGTTTCTCATTATCAGCTCGCTGGTCAGTGAAATAGCCTGCTGAGACTCTAATCTAGGTTCTAAGCTATGTGAGTTGTCAACATAGCCATTATCCCCTCAACTCCAAGAAGAGCAAAGTCGGAAAGGTCTCTTAAAGCTCGTTACTTGGTAACCAGGTTATCTGGGCTGAGTGGGGGGAGAGGAGACTTGGCCGTGGCATGGGCCTGTTCTTCTCTGTCCCAGTATACTGTCTTCTCCTTTCTTCTCCAAGTCACCTAGAAAACAGCCTAAGACAAAAACTTAATACGTTTTAGTTGGGAGGAGCAAACCCACAGTATCGAGGTTGATAAAATGGAAGAGAGGCAAGAGAACTGGAGGAGGCAGCACAAGGCGGTGCCTTTCTGATCTGCTTCGTGACGAGTTCTGGGGTGGCCCAGTGGGCATGTCTACCACCTACTTGGGTGGTCTCTGCCTAGGCAGTCCTGTTTTGGAAAAATGGTGCCTTGCAGAAATTTACAGCATGAGGAAGAAGAGAGGATTTATCTGCTCCAATTCTTCTATATTCCATTTGATGACTGTGGTGGTTTGGATAAGAATGGCCCCCATACTCTCATATATTTGAATGCTTAGTCACCAGAGAGTAGAAAGCATTGAAAGGATTAGGAGGTTTGACCTTGTTAGGGGAAGTGGATCACTGTGGGCAGGCTTTGAGATTTCAAAAGCTCATGCCAAGCCAGTCTCTCTCTCTCTCTCTCTCTCTCTCTCTCTGCCTGCAGATCAGGATGTAGCTCTCAACTACTCCTCCAGCACCAGATCTGACATGCCTGCCACCGTGCTCCCTGCTGTGATGATAATGGACTAGGCCTCAAAAACTATAAGTGAGCCCAATTAACTGAGTTCAATTCCCAGCAAACCACATGGTGGCTCACAGCCGACTATGAGATTCGGTGCTGACTCTGGCATGCAGGCATTCCTACAGACAGAGCACTCATAAGTAAATCTTAAAAAAAGATGTTTTTCTTTGTAAGATTTGTGGTCATGGTGTCTCTTCACAGCAATAAAAAGTGACTAAGACACTGCTTGACTCGAATATCTCTGGGTTAATAGAAGCTGTTTGGGGTGTCCTAGCTTACATCTTATGTTGGGTGGGCCAGTCAATCCAAAGCAGGAAATGGTGGGAAGATAGGACAACTCTGGGAATGTGGCTGGTGAGCCCCAAGACTGATGTGAAGAGTCCACAACAGTTCTGTGCTGTTTGTCTCCTTTTGCAGAAGAAACAGGGTGAAGTGATTGGAGACCTTTCTCAAGGTCGTGTGGGGGGTGAGTGACTGGCTCCTCCAGAAGCTTTGGAAGAGCAAGATGCAGACTTTGAATTTCATGTAGCAGCAGAAGCGAGTCACTAGAGGGTTTAAAGTTGAGTAACGTGAGACAAACCTGTGCCCTTCTAATGTAGCTCCCCTTAGCAGAGCCACGTGAAACCATCCAACATAGTTCTTGAGGGTTTCAGGGTGTCCTTGTGTGGATCTAGAGCAGTGGTTCTCAACCCATCTGTCTTGACCTCTTTGGGGTTGGACAACCCTTTCACGGGGGTCACCTAAGACCATTGGAAAACACAAATATTTACATTATGATGCATAACAGTAGCAAGATTACAAGTAAGAAGTAGCAACAAAAATAATTTTATGGTTGGGGGTCAGCACAGCATGGGGACCTGTATTAAAGGGTGGCAGCATCAGGAAGGTGGAGAACCACTGCTCCAGCGCTTCCTTTGGGCTTTCTTAATGCTTCTTCCTTAGTTCATGTAAACACGTTCAATTCCCGTTTAGATTTTATTTTTAAAATGTATGTGTGTGTGTGTGTGCCATGAAAGTGTGGGTACTCTCAGAGGCTAGAGAATGGCAGATCCCCTGAAGCTGGAGTTACAGGCACCTGATGTGGGTGCCAGGAACTGAACCCAGGTCCCCTAGAAGACCAGCAAGCCATCTTTACCTGCTGGATCTGCCTCTAGATCTACAGTGCCCAAGATCCTGGAGTTACATGGTGGACAGTGGAGAGTCACATGTATACAGAAAGCTTCCTCCATGCCAGCTGTTATTCTGAGTCCACCGCCAATCTCAACCAATTCCTACCACAACTCTATTGTTGCCCTCACTGGCTCAGGGCCACCCGCTAATGATGCCAGGTAGTATTGAAACCAAACCGTCTGCCATCAATAGTGCTCTTAAGCACAGATGTGGCCTCACTTGAAGTTTTAGACAGAGAAATGGTGTGGCTAGAGAGGTTTCAGGATGAGCACTTTGGCTGTGGCAGAGGAAGATCCTTACAGGAAGGAAAAGGGGCTTCAAGGAGCTATTTGAGACCAGCTAAAATAGGAACCCTTGGGATTCGGCAGGCCGCTCCAGCTGCGTGACTACACATGCGCAGATTGCATGACCACGCCGCACACGCACGTAATCACCAGTGCACACTGATGACTTAAGGCGCAAGACCCCTTGCTTAGTTACTGAACTGCGCATGTGTGGTCATGCAGCTGGACCAGCGGCAGAATCCCAACAGGAACGACTTTAGTCAGGACTGTGGTTCTGGGGCTGTGAGAGGTGGCCATTGCTGCCTATGTGGAGAAGACACCAGAGCCTCGTCATGGTCATACAGAGGCTCTTTAGTGGTTGGAATAGACACACATCTGTGGGTGTATAGGGGAAGCAGAAGAAATATCTGGGAGAATGAAGGGTGGATGAAGGCCAGAATTACCTGTTTCTTGGTGGAGTGCCTCGTAGGTGGGCAGGAAGTAGGAAGAGATAGGGCAGAGGAAGAAAGGCCCAAAGCTTGGTAGGAAGAAGGGTTCCTCCCTCCCCTTGGTGAGTTCCAAGGGGGAGAGACTCAGACTCAGAAGCATTGTGTCTAGTACAGGAGGACATGGGAAGAGAGCCATATGTCAGCTAGACACAAACAAACGTTTCCCAGCCATGAGGGGGAAGCAAGGAGGCTGGCCTTGAGTTAAAGGTTCATTCCTTTGTCAGATGTGAGTCTGGGTGACTGCTCCCTGGCTTCCTCATGTCTGACTCACAGCTCATCTTCCCCACAGTGACCCAAGGGGGTGGGCCAGGAGCAGGCAGGCATTTCTGTAAGGGGACTGATGAGCTGGTATCCAGCCTTTCATTGTAAGTCTTTGCTCATGGTTAGGAACAAACTGGCTTGACTCACCGTTTAAATTCCTGAATCCTCGACCCAGGCCTCAGTAAGCAACTCTATTAACAGTGAACTCTATTAACACCCGTGAAGGCACATCTCAGAAGTCAGATTTACAGCTGGGCTGTTGAAGGGACCAGGGACTGACTGTGCTGCAGAGCCAGAAGGTGTAAATGTGTTTTGCACTTTGAAAACCCAGACTGGGGAAGAGTTGGGTGTGCACTCTGTCTTGTTCTTCCGATTGCTTCTGAGACTGGCTGCTTCTCTCAGGGTTTCGGAAACCTCTGAGGTCCTCTTCTTTTTGAAGGAGAGAGAAGAGACTTGTTTTTTTGAGGGGGTGAAAAGCTCATTCCGCAGAAACAATTGCTATTCTGCTACGTGCCTGTGGGGGCGCACTGATGCCGTTTTAGCTACCCTCCCTGCTACGGGCTGACTCATCATTCCCTCTGCAACCGGCAGATTGCAGATTGCATCTTGCCTGGTAGTTGCTATGCAGAGCTGTCGCCTGAGAGTTACAGAAATTACAACCTGTCAAAGAGGATATTGTTCTAAATATGCTCGTTTAATGAGATTTTATTTTTTATTATTTTTTAATGGGTCCCCAATAGGAAACAGCAGGTACCACTGTTTTCAGAAAATCATTTTCTTCCCTTGAGGGTGCTTAGTAATTGGCTTTGGATTCTATACCCCTGCAGTCACGTTAGACCCGACTTTTAGCTTCTCTGTGTCTGTCTGGCATGTGTCCCAGGCTCAAGTCCCTCTGTTAGGTGGCTGCCTAGGGATCAGAAGCTTGGGGGACTGTTCTAGCAGATGGCATCCTCTTGGAGTCTGATAACTTAGCAAGGCCCCCAAAAGACATTTTTTTCTTTTATTGTGATCAGGCTATGTTAGAGCAGAGTGGACAGCTGCCAAGGACTCCTGAGACAATGAGCATTATTTTTCCAGGTGCCTTCACTCAAAGCCTCTCCAGGAAGAGGCTTGGCTGGCAAGGTCCCCATTGCTTGTGCGGGGCACCCTTAGTCCTGGATGACTGCTCTTGGTTCTGTTCTATAAAGGACGTGTGTGGCAAGGGCGCCATTTAGAACCACTTGCAGCTTACAAAGCTCTGGTAGCGTCTGGTGGCCACTGATAAGGCTGGAGGCACGCAGGCCAGTTTCTATTGTGTGGATATGAATGGGATAGACCCTCAAAGTGGCCATGGTGCCATTGGACACTACCAGGCAGGCTGCAGAGAGTGTCTGGCTGGCATGGTATCCAGGGCTGTGAATCTACCATTTGCTGAGTGCCAGCTGGAAAATGAGGCAGAAAAGCAAAAGGTAGGGCCAGCTTCAAGGAGCTCTGGGAGTAATACAACATTCAACTAGCCCTCTACAAGTGGTCAGAATGCTCACAGCTCAGTATGTCTTTCAAGTATGTCTACCCTTGACATCGTGACATGATGCCATCATCTATGAAGTTCACCATGGAAATCCATGCAATTGAGTTACAAAAACAGTACAAAAAAAAAAGTCATAATGGTTTAAGGAAGTTTGTGATTTTACATTGGGCCACACTCACAGCTGCATGTGGTAATCAGAACCCGATGGCATTCTTGACAGAGTTTAAATAGATGCTGTATGTAAAGGGAGCATTCTGTCCATTGCTGGGAGGAAATGCATGTGCTTTTTGAAGGAATAAATAAATCAAAGAGATGAATGCCAGCCAAGTAAGTACAGGCTAATAGGTACATGTGTGTGTGTGTGTGTGTGTGTGTGTGTGTATGTGTATTTTCCTGTTCTTGTTTGTATGTGTGTGTATCTGTATATATGCACATCTGTATATATGCACATTTATATTGTGGGGACACTTGAGTGTTTGTGTGTAAATGGCAGCCTGAGGTTGATTTTTTGAATCATCTCTAATCTCTCTTCCACTTGGATATTTAGGCAGGTTCTCTCAGACAAACCCAGAGTCTACCAATATGCCTCTTCTGAGTAGCCAGCTTGTTCTAGAAACTCCCTTTCTCCAGCTTCCCAAGGATGAAGTTACAGTGGGTGACTATATTTTCCCTCCCACCATCTTTTACATGGGTCCTGGGGATTTGAACTCTGCATCTCATGCTTTTGTGGCAAGCACTTTAACCACCAAGCCCTCTCCCAACCCCCATGTTGCTGTTTGAATGGAAACGGTCCCCAGAGGTTCATAGGTTCCATCAGTTGGTTGCCAGCTGGAGGGGCTGTTTTGGAGTGTTGTGGAACCGTTAGGAGGCAGAGCCTTGCTGGAGGAAGTGGGCCACCTTGAGGTGTTATAGCCTGGCCTCATTTCTTGTCTGCTTTCTGACTGGGGACATAGTGTGACCACCTGCCTCACACTCCTGCCGCTGTGTCTTCCCATCTGCGATGGACTGTGCCCCATCTCAAACTGTAAGCCACATCAACCCCTCTCCCCTTAAGTCGCTCCTTGTCAGGTGTTCTGTCAAACAGAATAGTAATTAGCACAGTATCATGTTGAAGCTAGTGTCTTAAACCACATCCAGGTGGTAGGAGGTGGAAGTTAGGTTGCCTGACCTGTCACTCAAGTCAGGGAGTGTGAAAGACTTGTGGGGAATGGGTGGGTCCTTCAAGAAGGTCTCAGAGTGGTGCAAGACTGAGCTGGAGACCAACCGAAAAAGCACAGGACAAGTATACCATGACTGACTATTGGGATCCAGGACATAGCATCAACGAGGATCAGAGAGGCAGAGTGGGAGGAAGAACATGGAGACAGACAGAATAAATGAGCTTAGGTGTTGCAGGTCTGAGGCCCTCCCTGCCATTAGGACATAGTTAGAGGCATGTTTACAGGGGCCATTCTTGTCTGTGAAAGGAGGTAGAACTTGGAAGCTCTTCCTTAAGGCATTGCATTGACCCCTATCCCATCCCCTCTGAACACCTAGCAATTATTAAACTAATACACATTCAGTTAAGGTTGGTTCTCCCTTACCTGTTCCTACCAATTTTTGGTAGAGCCTAGAAGTAAGAGCATGGACTTCCCCAGGTGCCTCTGCTTGCCCTGCTTTGGCACTTACTGGGTGTACAGCTTTCTTAGACATTCTCTCTTTGTCTCAGCGCACTCTTCACCAATCGTCCTGGTTAGGTTCTTTTTCTTCTTCTTAAGTTGATACACCTGGTGAGAGAAGACCCTCAGGTGAAGAATTGCCTTGATCAGAACAGCTTGGCCTGTGTGTATGTCTATGTGGGCATTTTCTTGATTGTAACTGATGCAGGAGGCCAAGCCCACTGTGGGTAGTGCCATCCATAGGAAGATGGGCCTAGGTTCTTCAAGAAATGCAGCTGCATGTGAGTTGGAAGCTAACCAGTAAGCAGCGTTTTCTGTGGCTCCTGCCTATGCTCCTACTTGAGTCCCTACCGTGACTTCCCTCAATCATGGACTGCCGTGCAGAAGTGTAAGCCAAGCAAAACCTCTCCTCTCCACATTGCTTTTGGTTAAGGTGTTTATCCTCACAACAGAACAGCTAACTAGGACACCACTGAACCAAAAATCTGCATAATTGAGCTCATTAACTGAGCAAGAGAGTACTGGTCTGGAGGAAGGCATGTGGACGTTTCATGTTACTTGTCTTGTTTTTGTGACAAAAGGAATTTAGGAAGGATGTGTTTATCGGGGTTCATGTTTGAGGGTACAGGCCATCATGGCTGCCAAGTTGTGGCAGCAGGATCCTGCGGCTGGTCACACTGCACCTGCAGTCAAGAAGCAGAGTGAAGAGATGGCTGCTGCCAGCTCCCCTTCTTCTTATTCCCTCTGGGACCCAAACCATGGAATGATGAGGCTGGTATTTCGGCTTGGCATCAGAAGACAGGTTAGTGTTTCTGGTTCTGAGGCCCAGGTAGGGTCCCATGGACTCATAGCAGGGTCCATGAGCATTAGACCTGATGACTATGTAATGAGAAGACCAAGAAGATTTTTACTGTGGCCAGCTTCATTTCAAGAGAGGCGGGAATCTGAGCTTGGGCCTGTGTTCAACTTTTTTTTATCATGGCTAGATGGAAGTGCAGAGTCAGAGTTGTTGATCGTTAGGAATCCTCTTCGAAGCACAAAGGATAATGCCCCAACATTTCCTGTTTCTCTGAGTCCTGTATCGGTGAGATGAGGCTGGCTCTGTGAAAGTTGTTCATCAGCCACAAATTGCCATGGCAATATTGTGACTGGTAAGGTTTCCTGTCTCATTGAAACTTGGATTTCTAGCATGTCCCCCACCTTTTCATCTCAGAAACACCAGCATTTTAGACAGACGGAAGAATAAATAAAGCTCTAATAGAATGGAAGGCATCAACAGAGAGTATTGAAATACTAGAAAGTCTCTCTCTCTCCGAGCTAGCCCTGGGACAGTGGATGCTGGGAGGGAAGAACAGGGGAAGAGCTACAGTAGAGTGGCTGTGTGAGGCTGTGGGTTCCCATGACTGCTGCCTCCCACGGGCCTTTCCCTTCCCACCTCCTTCCTGTTTCAACTTTTTGAATGGTAACATGTCACACAGTGCCAGAATTGGTGTTCTTTCCCTCAGAAGCCAAGATAAAAGGTACATCAGGAGTTAGCCTAGGGCTGCATGGAACAAAGTGGGCCACACTGAGCCAAGCCTGAGCCTGGCCTGGGGTTGAGGGTGATGGTTAGCAGAAGGATGTGTGGGCTCTGTGATGTCTTTGGTGTATGACCTTTCTCTCTTCTGTTGACTGAAAAGATGCCCAGGAACTGAGAGATCCTTAAGCATGGACTTTCATGGCAGTGATTAGTGTTTGGCTCTACAGATCATTTGTTTAAATGCCTTAGGGGGATTTGTAGTCTGAGACAGACCTTGGAAATGTCTTCATCCAAAAGAATAGATTGGACCTTTGGGGAGGTCTGGTGGTTCATCTTCCCCCTCATCCACCAGTGATGAAAGATAGATATAAAACAATTATTCCTAGATATTAATCCTCTGTGCTCAGAAAGATTCCTGTTTACAAATATCATAAATTAAAAACACTATCATATGTAAATATTGCGTTCGTTTGTAGTCATCCAGAACGACCCACTAAATCTTACTGAAGAACATACTTGTGTTTCTTTTGTCATCCACTACACCTGTATTTCTGTATTGATCAATCAACCTGCACCAAGCACACATGTAGAGGAGAGGGACTCTTCTCTCTTGGAAGAGAGAATACCACCCCCTCTCCTTTTTTGAGATGGTTGTGAGAGACAAGTATGAGCATTTTTTTTAAATAGAGTCTCACTATGTAGCTCTGACTATCATAGAACTCACTCTGTAGAGCAGGCTGGATTTGAACTCACAGAGATCCACCTACCTCTACCCTCTCAAGTGCTGGGCTTAAAAGTGGCACCACCACACTCTGAAGGCATGATTCTTATTTTCCCTAAATAAATGAGAAACGAGGGAAGTGAGCTAAGGAAGGCTGTAATGAAGCATGTAAGGAATCACTGGATAGGCTAGACAAAAAAGCATGTGTATACCATGTGCTTCAGAATAGGCAAGATGCCCCCATTTGTCTTCATACAGAAATGTTTTCCACTCTTCCGTTTGTTGGTTTTTTAATCAAGCAACAGCAGTTCTCCACAAGAGGACCAGCACTGTACTAGTTACCCTCAGTCTTCTCATAGATGCCAATCAATCAGTGTGTTCCCTTGCTTAGAAGTATCAATGGAGAAGCAATTGGTTTTGCATTGTGTTTTTTAGTAGCAGCAAAGTGTGTGAGTTCTACTAAGCAAGCAAACAAACAAACAAACAAACAAACAAAAGAAGAAACAGAGCTGGGTGATGGTGGTGCATGCCTGTAATCCCAGCACTCGGGAGGCAGAGGCAGGAGGATCTCTGTGAGTTCGAGGCCAGCCTGGGCTACAGAGTAAGTTCCAGGAAAAGCACAAAGCTACACAGAGAAACCCTGTCTTGAAAAACCGAACCAAACAAACAAAAGAAGAAAGAGAAACAAGAGCACCAGGCTAAGGCTGATTCCATGCAGTACTGAGAGGACCACTGTTGAGCACTAGTTTGAGAGTGTGATGACTCCTCTTGGTTGTCAACTTGACTACATATGAAGTTAACTAAATCTCCAATGACTGGGCATGCCTGTGAGGGATGTTTTCTTTTTTAAATTGAATGAATTTTTTTCTTCTTATTTCCTGTGCATTGGTGTTTTGCCTGCATGTATGTCTGTGTGAGGGTGTTGGATCCTCTGGAACTGGAGTTACAGACAGTTGTGAGCTGCCATGTGGGTGTTGGGAATTGAACCTTGGTTCCCTGAAAGAGCAGCCAGTGCTCTTAACCACAGAGTCATTTTTCCAGCCCAATGGATTTTTTTTCTTAATTAAATCATTTAAAGTTGTAAGACCCACTTCAAATCTGGATCTTTGAGATGAGAAGATAAACCTTTAATTGAGGTCTTTTGGGGTGGGAAGATCCACTTCTAATCAGGATCATGCCTTTTGCATGCAGCCTATATAAAGGACATGGAAGAATAAAGCTTGCTCTCTTTGCCTGACAAATTGCTCAACAGTCTTATTAATAAAAAAACCCAGAGCCAGATTTTGGAGGTGACAACTGAGAGATCAGAGAAGCAGAAGCCAGCCACATTCTTACCACTAGGAAATCCTCAGCCAAGAGACAGCTACTTCCTGTATACTCACGCCTATGTACCTTTCTGTGTTCTGCCATCTTATTTCCTTTTTCCACTCAGTTCCATCACTTCCTCTCCCTGCCCAGCTCTATCACTTCCTGTCTGTCTGTACAGACCTCTAGACCTCTATGGCTAGTGTTGGGATTAAAGGTGTGTGCCACCATGCCTGACTCCATTCCCAGTGTGGCCTTGAACTCAGAGATCTGGATGGATCTCTGCCTCCCGAATGCTAGGATTAAAGGTGTGTGCTACCACTGTCTAACCTCCATGTTTAATATAGTGGCTGGTTCTGTCCTCTGATCTCCAGATAAGCTTAATTGGGGTGCACAAAGAAAATATCACCTCACTTTTTGGCAAGTCCATTCCTTCACTGGCATTAGAGCATACTTCTTCAGGATTCTGGTGTATACTGAAGACCAATTGAGATATCCAGTCTTGTGGACTGAACTGGATTCTTAGACTTTCTGTTTGTAAGTAGCCATTGTTGGATTAGCTAGGCTACAGCCTACAAATTGTCCTAAGAAATCCTCTCTAGCTCTCTCTCAACCATCTATATCTATACTTACACAGATATCTATAAATAAATAGATTTATTCTATAAGTTTTATTCCTCCAGAGAATCTGGACTAATACAGTGAAGATTCTTTAAAATGCATAAGGAGCTGGGATGCAGTACAGTGGTAGAGTTCTAGCCTAGCCTGCATGAGGCTCTGGGCCTGGCTTGACACACTGCAGAAAGGAAATGGATATGGAGGCTCAGGAGGGAGTGTAGGCATCTGTGATAATAAGGGCAGCCTACAACGTTGTTATTGTGGCCTCTGATTCATGTGTTGAGACCCCAAACCTGAATATAATGGCACTTGGTGCTAGTGCACAGAGTTGGATTGTATTTATTAGGCGTCTGGTCTGATGAGAGAATTGGTAGCTTTACAAGCAAAGGCACTATGGCTTGTTCTCTTCCCTCCCTCCCCCCCATGCAGACCCCGTGGAAAGGCCATGCAGGCACATAAGTGGCTGAGGAGAAGAGATGAGCACAGGGAATGAAGCCCATCTTCCTGGCACCTCTACTGCAGGCATCTCTATCTTCAAAACAGATAATTCATTTCTGCTTTTCGGTCATTCTTCTGTGCTATGTTGTTATATCCGCTTTAGCAGCCTGATACAGTAGCTAAACCTTGATGTGACTTCTCATTTTGATTGCCAGGAATTTTGAGAAAACATATGCAACTTTGGAGCCCACCTTTCAGTAACAGGCATTCTTTAAAATGCATCACTTCAAGTGGACAGGAAGTTGGGGAAACCTTGGCCAGGTTCTATGCTGGGTCCTTTACAGACAAATACCAATTGACTTTCAAAAGAGCTGGAGGAGTGAGTAGTGTTGTTATCATTTTGTAGATGACAAAACTAGACCCCCCAGAGTAACTTTCTGCTAAGGGCTCAGATTTGGACCCTGCCATTGGATTTACATTCAGAGAGTGTCTCGTTCTTCTAAGCAGTTTTTAAACTAGGAAGTGAAGGAGCTGGTCTTACATGTAAAGTCTATGTAAATTAAAATTTCCTTTTCACTCTGTATTCAAATTTTCTTTACACCATGGAGACTGTTTTTCACCCATTTAAAATATTTATTTCCATTGTGAAGAATTATGTTTTACCCTTAAAAATATGTAGTTAGGTGTTATTGGAGCGTATGAGCTATGTTTTCAATAGTTGAGACAAAATCAGGTTGTTGCTTCTGCAAAGCAACTTGGGTTTGGATGGCTTCTGGAAGGAAGAATGGGTCTGTTTAAGTTTTGAGATTAGTAGAGTGGACCCCACTCATTTTATTTACAATTCAGAAGATTTCCTTCCTTGAGGGCTGGGGAAGGTAAATTTGGGAAATTAAAGGGTATATGAGAATAGATGGCTACATCAAATACATTTGCTGTCAGGTGATTTGGGTTGGAATTGACTATAAAAGAAAGAAATTATGAGCCAGGGACTAAATGAAATCATCAGAGGGGTTCCTGGGGAGATTACCTCTGTCATCATCACGTCATTATCATCATCGTCATCAACAACATTTTCATCAGCCCTACCACCACCACCACCATCACCACCACCACACCACCACACCACCACCACCACACCACCACCACAATCACCCTCACCACCACCACCACCACCACCACCACTGCAACCAATACCACCATTACCACCACCACCACCATCACCACCACCACCATCACCACCAATACCACCATTACCACCACCACCACCACCACCACCACCACCACCACCACCACCACCACAATCACCCTCACCACCACCACCACCACCACCACCACCACCACCACCACCACTGCAACCAATACCACCATTACCACCACCACCACCATCACCACCACCACCATCACCACCAATACCACCATTACCACCACCACCACCACCACCACAATCACCCTCACCACCACCACCACCACCACCACCACCACCACCACCACCACTGCAACCAATACCACCATTACCACCACCACCACCATCACCACCAATACCACCATTACCACCACCACCACCACCACACCACCAATCATACCACCACCATCACCACCACCACCACCATCATCACCACTACCATCACCACCACCACCACCATTACCACCAACCATACCACCACCTTAGCTAGACATCTTCTGAGAGTTCAGCTGAATGCTGATCACTTCACGGAGATCATCTTATCTAATCTTCACTTGAGCTGGAAACCAGACCCTCTTAACATCCCTATCTGACAAGTGAGGAAAGAGACTTGGAAACATTGTTTTCCCTGGCCACTGGCTAGTTCACTGTGAACCATAAGATTTTGGCATGGTGAGTGTTGCCTGCATGGAGGGGAATAATGGTGTTAGGCTGTTTTGGAGGAATGCTGGTCTTGATTCAGCAAGCTGGAAGACATAGCCACCCCTAAGGGTGGCAGAGTGGTTTATTGCAGGAATGTTTTAGGAGGACTGACCACCCTACACAGCATGTACAGCATGCTACATCGGCCCCTCAGTTCCTAACTGTCCAAAGTTCTGAAAGGACGAAAGATTGAAATAGGACCAGTAGAAGGCCAACCAACTCCCTATCTTCAGGGTGTCAGAAGAAATAGGAAATAGGTCTCAGAACTCATGACCCAATTCCCAATCTTTTGACTCAGTCCAGTAGTCCAGTATTTGATCTATTGCCCTTGGCTTTACACACACACACACACACACACACACACACACACACACACACACACACATTTTAGTTGTGTTGATTCTGAAGATAGAACCCAGTGCTGCCCCCTCCCCCTGTACCTTTCTTTTGAGACAGGCTTTGTGACTCTATACCAGCCTTACTTTGTCTTCATGATATAGCCCAAGCTAGCCTTCAATTCCTGGTTCATTTGTTTCAGCTTCCTAAGTTATGAGGTAACAGGTATGCACCACCAAGTCCAGCATTTTATAAGCCTGATGCAATAATGCTTGATCTTAAAAAAAGAAAAAGGAAAAAAAAAACCCCAGCTTTACTATATTATAAAGTGAAAATGCCATATTTGTAATGTGTTAATTTTTGTCAGCTTAACACAAAGTAGAGTCACCTGTGAGGAGGGAACCTTAACCAAGGAATTGCCTCCATCAGACCAGCCTGTGGACATGTCTGTGGGGCATTTTCTTGATTGATGATGGATGGGAGAGGAGGGCCCAGCCCACTGTGGGCAGTGCCATCCCTGAGCAGATGGCTGGGTTTTGTAAGAAAGCTAGCTGAGCAGACCGGTCATGGACAAAGAGCCAGTAATGAGCTTTCCTACATGTTTTCTGCCTATGCTCCTGCTTAAACTCTCTCATGATGCATGGATGGTTTAGGATGACTGACTACCCCTGCATAGCTTGTATTGAACGTGCTGCATAGGCTGTGTGGAAGCCAAAGAAGCCCTTTCCTCCTGCAGTTGCTTTTCATTGTGGTGTTTGCTGCAGGGACAGAAACCAACCTCGGCAGTGAGTTTGGCAGCTTATTCTGCATCAGCTCCGTGGTATCACGTAGCTAGTGTAATGTTAAAGTGCATTTTCTCAACTAGCTTCTCTGCCCTCTGAGCTAATTCTTTTTCCCCACACCCAGATGTCTTTTCTGCATGTGAATAGTTTTTTTTTTTTTCTCCCTTCTTGACTGATGGGCATGGAGAAGGCAAGTAGTGCATCTCATTAATTTGCTTTTTATAACACTTGGCATGATGAAGCAGGCGGGTGAGTGCTCATAAAGGCTGTGGTGATCCCATCATCCCCCTGTGCAGAGGGTTTGTAGCTATTGACTCAAAGGCAGCTATTAATTAGTAGGTCAATAGCAAGGAAGGGCGTTAGTAGATTGGTGGGAAGATAGGAGGTGGAGGTATGAGAAATTTATCTCTCTGGAAACACTTCATTATTTTTTTATTTTAATTATTTATTATGCATACAGTGTTCTGCCTGCATCCCTGAAGGCCAGAAGAGGGCACCAGGTTTCACTACAGATGGTTGTAAACCATCATGTGGCTGCTGGGAATTGAACTCAGGACCTCTGAAAGAACAGCCAGTGCTCTTAACCTCTGAGCCATCTCTCCTGCCTAGTTTTGGGTTTTCAAGACAGAATTTTTCTGTGTATCTTTGCACCTTTCCTGGGACTCACTCTGTAGCCCAGGATGGCCTCAAACTCACAGGCCACTCACAGAGGAAGAGCTCCACCTTCCTCTGCCTCCCAAGTGCTGGGATTAAAGGCATGTGCCACCACCACCTGGCTAGCAATAGCTAATGTAATACCAATAGATACACCCATATAGTAGAATATTTGTAATTTAAAATGAAAAATTTAGACATTTTTTGGTGTTCAATTTGACCTTTATTTGGTATGATGTCAGTAGGAACACCAAAGACTCCTTAAAGGCAACCAAACTGGCCAAGAAGCAAAGCTGTGCAAGAACAAACAACTTGAGGCTAAATTAGTTTGTTAGTAAGACGACGGTGGCGGGCTGGTTTGAGCTGGAGCCAGTACACTCAGGAGTGAGGTGAGGGGCCAGCAGCATTCCCTGCCACCTGCTAGGTTTACTGAAAAGCTGACACAGCAAGTGAGTGGCCCAACTGCCTCCCTGAAAGTGTTTGTCTAGCAGTTTTACAATCTAGGTGTGTGGCGTAATGAAATAGTTCACGTTTCATTTATTTTTTATAGGTGAAGTTCTAAACATCCGGCTCACCCATTTCTGAGATTTATTTCCCTATTGCCTTTTATTTAAAACTGGAAAATGTCTTTCCATATTTAATGAAGGTACACACCAATGTACGTGTATGATCTGGGTGGGCATCTTGCAATGAACGCATCTTTAAATTGAAATGATTTGGAATATATTGAGGGCTTTCAGGGGAAAGCTGGAATGTCAGTGTGACAACTAGACTCATTTCTAATTGTTTGTGACACTGGACTTTTCAAAATGATTTCAGAATCACCCAGGTGTAGTAATCCTTGGCAGAAGTCACCTGAACACTGTCTTAGTTACTTTCCTGTTCCTGTGATAAAACGCCATGACCAAGGCAGCTTAGAGAAGAAGAATGCATTTGGGTTCATGGTTGCAGAGGCATAAGTCTGTGGTGGTGGTGAAGCATGCCAACAAGCAGCAGGCAGGGTGACGGGAACAAGAAGCTGCGAGGTCACATCTTCAAACTCAAGCTTGAAGCAGAGAGAGGAAACCGGGTAAGCCTGCTTCCAGTGATGTACTTCCTCTAGCAAGGCCATGTCTTCCAAACCTCCCCAAACAGCGCCACCAACTGGAAACCAAGTGTTCAAAAAATATTGAGCCTATGGGGGACCTTTTCATCCAAACCCCAAAATACTTTACAATCTTGGGCTAAAAATTCTTTGGGTCAGGTGAAGATCCCTATAAGCCTCCCCAACCCTCAACACAAAACAAAATTAAAGCAAAAGCCTTAGCTCAGAGTTCTTACTCTTCTCTTTTTGGGTGTGTATGTCATACCTTTTGAAAAGTTCATAAGACAGACAAATTTTGCTCAGAAAAGGCAACACATAATGTTCGGAGCTATGTACAAGGTATGGATAGTAAGCTAAAATTTCCAATTTAAATTTAAATTGTCTTGTCTTCTTTTACCAGTTCCTTCTTCTGTCTCCTAAACTTGCAGCTGCCTGGTAGGTGGGGAGGACAGCTGATAGCCGCAGTTCACCTCAAGGTAAAGCAAATCTTTGTTGCCTCTCCTTCTAGAGCAGTGGCTCTTAATCTGAGGGCCATGACCCCTTGGGGGATCAAATGACCCTTTCACAGGGATCACATATCAGATATCCTGCATATCAGATACTTTCATAACAATTCTTAACAGTAGAGAAATTACAGTTATGAAGTAGCAACAAAAACATATATATATATATATATATATATATATATATATATATATATATATATATTTTAATCTTTGGCTCTTTGGGGGCTGGCCACCCAGCTCCCAAATATATACATGGAGGCATGTTCTTTCTTATGAATGCTCAGCCTTAGCTTGGCTTGTTTCTAGCCAGCTCTTCTTAAATTATTTCGCCTACCTTTTGCCTCTGGGCTTTTATCTTTCTCTAATCCATATAGTTTTCCTTACTTCTTACTCTGTGGCTGGCTGTGTAGCTGGATGACTGGCCCCCTGAAGTCCTCCTCTCCTTCTCCTTCTTTAGTCCTCCACCCCTTTTCCAAGATTTCTCCTTCTGTTTATTCTCTCTGCCTGCCAGCTCCACCTATCATTTCTCCTGCCTAACTATTGACCATTCAGCTCTTTACTAGACAAATCAGGTGTTTTGTTTAGACAGGCAAAGTAACACAGCTTCACAGAGTTAAACAAATGCAACATAAAAGAATGCAACACATTTTTGCATCATCAAACAATGTTCCACATCATAAACAAATGTAACACATCTTCAACTAATATTCTACAACAAAAATAATTTTATGGTTGGGGGTCACCACAACATGAGGAATTGTATTAAAGGGTTGAAGCTTTAAGAAGGTTGAGAACCGCTGTTCTAGATGAAAGCAGGCAACTAAATTTTTCCCACACCCAGTTAAAGTATGCACTCATTAGCAAGCAGCATGTGAGAACACCATATATATTGGGAGTTGTAATAGGTCTGAAAAATAAGTAATGACTGAAATGTGGTTCCTGTCTTCGAGGGACCCTTGTTTGGGGCCATGGATCAGCTGAGAAGCAAGATATCTTGTCTTGGCTCCTTTATGAAGTTAGATGGCATCTTGAATAGTAACAGTTAACCTTACAGACTAAACACGTTTTTCTTTTTATTTATAGAAGAAAGCATTTAATTTGAGACTTGCTTATAGTTTCATAGGGTTAGTCCATGACCATCATGGCAGGGAGCATGGTGACAGGCAGATGGAGAAACATCTGAGAGCTTATATCCTGATCCATAGACAGAAGACGGGGGGTGGGGGAGAGACAGAGACAGAGACAGAGAGAGACAGAGAGAGAGGCAGAAAGAGACAGAGATGACAGAGACAGAGACAGATAGACAGACAGACACATACACAGAGAGA
Source organism: Onychomys torridus (assembly GCF_903995425.1). Classification (NCBI taxonomy): domain Eukaryota; kingdom Metazoa; phylum Chordata; class Mammalia; order Rodentia; family Cricetidae; genus Onychomys; species Onychomys torridus. The sequence continues at coordinate 29,475,185 of NC_050453.1, forward strand.
TAGATAAAGAGGGCAAGAGAGCAAGACAGGGCCTGCCACTGGCTTTTGAAACCTCAAAGCCCACCCCTAGTGACATACCTCTTCCAACAAGACTACACCTCCTAATCCTTCCTGAAGGCTTCCACCAACTAGGAACCAAACATTCCAAATATATAAGCCTGTGGAGGCCATTTTCATCTGAACCACCACACCTTCCTACTTTCAAGTTTTTAAAAAACTAATCTTGTGTGTGACCTACTGAGCTTAATGAGTTTGACTGCATGAGCATTGGTGGTGGTAGGGCTATTCACGTGATCATTGACAACTTATTAGGGGCTATATCCCTGAAGAAAATTAGATTCTATTCTTTAGCAATCATTAACTACCAATAGTCTCTCAGGGGGCTTCATAAGTGCCTCCCCTATCCATGATAAGTTGTTGACAGGCCCATCTTGCAGAGGCGACTGTAGCTGCAGTGAGTTTCCGTTACAATGGTCATGTCATATCCAGAGGACATCTTTCTGAGGCATACTTCCTATATTCTGGCTCTTCCATTCTTTTTGGACCCATGTTCAGCAATGTTCCCTGAGTCATGATACAGACAGACATTCCTTTAAAGCTGAGCATGCAATGGTCATTGATTTTCAGCACATAGACCAGTTATGGGTCTGCATTAACCACTGGCCACTGAAACAGGAAGCTTCTCCAATGAGAGCAGCGCTACTCTAGGGACATAAACATAAGTATTAGCAGGCAGTTTGGCAACGTGTTCATGTATGTAGGTTTTCTCCTTGGGCCTATGACTTCCCCAGCCACAGATGCTTGACCAGGGTTACAGTACCAAACATGAGTTTCTTCTCTTGTGGAATATGATTCAAATCTAATCAGAAGGTGGTTGGTTACCCCATAACATTCATGACACTATTAGCCAGTGGACATATCTTGCCTTGAAGGTTGATACTGTAGCTTCCAGGGTTTCCAGATCAGTAAGACTCTTGATGGTTTTTCTAGCCCAACAGCCTTCACCCCACCTTCCAATACCAATATTTGATAGCCAGCATGAAGGTAGGTAGCTTCAAGCTTGGTTCCAACTTACTTTTTCCAAGTCCTGCACTCAAATCCCGTGGTATCTTCAGCAACAGGAATTTACTAGTGAGTTCTAGTGACCAACCAAGAGCAATGGTGACAGTCTACACTGTTGGGGGATTTTTCAAAAGTGACATTGTTGATGTTTGGTGATGTCCTGAGCATTTTGCAGAGTGCTTGGAGGAATCCTTGGATTCTACCCAAAATTGAACACATTTTTCCAAAGAGAATGGCTGAAAAATTTCCTCAGGCAAAATGTTTCAAAAACTCATGTCTTACCAACAAAGAATATCTTTGTACAGATTTTTTTCTTCAAATTTTCGAGAGTAGGGATATTTCTGTTGATTAAGTTCCTAGAAGTAGGAGTTGCTAGATCCAAGGGGTTGAAGATCTAAATTTAGATAGACTCAGATTCCCTTCCAAAAAAGGGCTGCACTAGTTTCTAGGTCAGGAAATTTCCCGACGTTACAAATGATGATACTTGCTCAGTGTGATCAGTTTTGCAAGAAACACTGATATTTCCTTATAAGAACCTCCCTGTAAGCTCCTGTTCGATTCCCTCAGAGCCTTCCTTGTCTTCTCTGGTAGAATCCTGCAGCAGGGACAGTCTCATTCTCTGTTATACCTCCAACTCACTTTTTATAGAATCTCACTTATTTTAACCTTCCCCCAATGAAGCCTTCAGTTTCTTTCCCATTAGCCACTGGCTCTGGGCCCAAGTCCCCTGTCTTCCTGGCTTTCATTGTCTCTATTCTATATCCAGCTCTGCATCAGGACCTCTCTGGATGATATGTAATATGTCTTGCATTGGCCTTTGTGACAGAAATCATTTCTGGACATGGTATCAAACTGCCTTCTAAAGATTTAACTTTGTACCCATGGGTTAGTGCTGCTTTCGACCTTGGTCAGAGAGACTTCTCTTTGCAGTGAGTAGCAATGAATGTAGAGACTCGTAACTGGTCAAAGAGCTGAGATTAGGTGACGGTTAAACAGAATGTATGTTTACCCACTCCAGCGCTTGGGAGCATCATCGAACAGGGTGTAGCAAGAATGTAAGAATTGGAGGATTGGGAGAAATGCTATCAAATGCATTTTCTTAGACATGATATTGAGGCTATTGGACTCACAGTAGCTGCTGTTACTGTTGGGAGTGGAGGAAGCCTCACGTGAGTGGAACTACTGAGTGACTGTGAGTGACTGGCTGCATTGAGGACTCCATTGCCTCATCCCCACAGCGGTGGTGAAACCTTACCCTGGTGTGGCTCAAAGGGACGCTAGAGCTTTCCACAAGGGTTTGAGTACAAGTGTTTATGGAAGAGGGACCAGTATGTGCAAAACTAGCAACTGCAGCTTCCCCCTGCCAGATGTTTGCAGCCTGAGACCGCTCACCTGCAGACACCTCCTACCAAGACCAGCTCACCCCTCCCCATGTACTGTGCCTAATAAACAAGCTGAGGTTCCAGGTTCCAGGTTTCTGGTGGTCGTGGGTCCCCTCCACGGAAGGCAGCAGACCTCCACCTGATCCTGGCTTTCCTTGAAGTGTGTCCTTCCTTTTTGCATTCACTCAGCACCCTTGTCAGGGGTCTGGGATCTAAGCCACATGGGTTGCAGCATGTTACCTACACAAAACCTGCACAGGACCAGGCTGCTCAGCACGCCCATCCTGGTGGGGGAGGGCCTTACAAGGCCCCACCCCTTCCTGAGAAGCTGTTGACAGTGAATGGTTGCTAGAAAAAAGGGAGTCATTTTCTTCAGTGCTATGGGCACCCCTAAATTGCCCAGGCTTCAGTAATGAATCCCCCCATCCAGGCTCACTGCAGGTAACTCTAATTAAACTCAGTGGGTCTCAAAAAACCCAAAACAAACACACACTAGAAAGGATGGGAAAACTGGAGAGGAGCAGGCTCCCTGGGAAGAAGGAATTTAGCAGGGGTGGGAAGAGGGATGAAAGAGGGGATGAGGGTGGGGTGGGTGGGGAGTGGAAATTACCAAGATGCGTTATATATGTGTGATGCTGTCAAAGAATAATACATTTAGCCAATTTTAAAAACACTCTAGACATACAAGTCGACTGGGGGAAGACTTCATGGTTAAGTCATAACAACTGGCTTCCCTGTTAGTGTGCTCCTGGGCTACCCTGAAGGAGACATACACACGGACTAGGATCGTGCAGAACTCAGCCTTATGAATTTCATCTTCTCCAGGCTTCCCTGCCTCTGCCTGTATGTACTCAGCTCTTGCAATGATTTTTTTCCTGTGTCCTGGAGACAAACATTTTTTTTTCTTCTTCTCCCCAAGACAGGGGTTCTCTGTGTAGCCCTGATTGTCCTGGAACTTGCTCTGTAGATGACACTGGCCTTGAACTCAGAGATCCCAAGTGTTGGGATTAAGGGCATGTGCCACCACACTGGGCCTGACAAGTTTTACTGTATCTTATTATTTTGCTCTAATTTGAGCAAATTTTGTGTTCATATTTGGATGATGGCTTTTATTTTGGACCTGGGTGTGCTGATTCTTAAGAACTGAAGTCCTTACAAACTGTAATGCATAGTCTCATTGGCCTACTTTTGCTGGAGATAAGACTGTATGGATTAATACTCCCTGCTGTAATAGAGACACAGTGAAATCCCAGCTACCCAAGACAAATGATGTTCAGTTTAGGATCACAAACCAGTCAAGAGCTGTGTTCAGCGCAATAATACAGGAACCTAAATTCCTTCTGTTTTTCTCTTCTACTATCTTAATCTTTGGAAGGAGGAGAGGAAAGGAAGGGTAGTGATGGCCTCATGCTGATCTGCAAAGGAGCCAGCCACTTCTGAGTCCTTTTGTAGCTGAAAGTAGCCACATGTGACTAGATGCCAGGTACTGTGGTTTGAACACGAGTCCTTTTCCCCAAAGGCGCATACATTAAAGGCTTGGTGTCTGCAATGGTGCTATTTGTAGGTGCCATGGACTTCCAGAGGGAGGTCCCTAGGACACAGCGGGGGTTGTGGACTCTTCCCATTTTCTAGAGATGAAATGTTACCACAGGTGCTACTGATTTTGCCGTGTGTCGTCCTTATGAGTGATCCAACCCACAGGGACTGCTTAGTCTTGGACTGGACCTTCCCAAACTGTGAGCTGAACAAACCTTTTAAAAAAGTAGTTCCCTCCAAGGTTTTCTGAAAGTGACAGAAAGTTAATGCACAAGGGTTGCTGGGAAACGTAGTCTTTAGCCGAGGAGGCTCCTCCTTCCAAACAGGTTCATAGGATGGAAGGGAAACAGTAAAGAAAAGCAGCAAGCCACCCATGACACGCGGTCTGAGGAGAGAATGGCATCAGTGGTCACTTCAGGGTTTGAGGACCCCAAGATTAGGACTCAAAGTTCTAATCCCCACCCTGGAAATCTCCACCTTAGAAAACTCTGCCCCCAAAGAAACCCTATCTGAGCCTGCCTCCTGCTCAGCCCCCTGGTGTTTCTCCTCTGAGCAGAGGCAACCACCATCTATGCCTTTCCTGATAAGTCTCTTGTGTGAGGCTTGTGGTGCCAGGTGACTTTGTGGTATTCCTTGGTTCCTGACTGCCAGGGTACCTTTCCCTTTCCCCTCAGAGCTGTAAGTTACTCTTTTGTTCTGCATGAAGAAATCCTCAGTCACGTGCCACTGAACAATGGGGATGGGTTGTTGCGTGGTTGTGTGGACATCAGTGTGCTCTGGCATTAGCATGTCTATAATGTCACTGGGAGTTAGACTCCCCTGGGACCACCTGTTGCCAACGTGGTTCGTTGGTGACTGAGGTGTCTGTTTTGTAGCATCTGACAACTGTGTGTTATTGAGCATGACTGGACTTAGAGATTATGGTAATTGAAGTGTAAGGTGGGGATGGGTGGGGAGAAAAAGAAGCGTTTGGTTATCTTTGGTTAGGTTTGCCTGTTTGTGCTCTTGGTGTGACCACAGACTGTCGCCTAGGGTCCCTTCATTTCCTCTTTTCTGGCACCCCAAAGCAAAGCCACAGATAAGGGAGACCTTTCAGGACTCCTTCCTCACTTCCCTCTGAAGGGGTGGCTTTTTGATGATTTGGGCCAGAGGGTTCTAATAAAGACAGCGCCCCCCCGCCCTTGTTGCCTCGGGTGAGGAGGGTGGGGGCTCTCAGGGAGCGCATCAACTCAGGGAATCGATAAATCTGAAAGCCGGAGGAGCTGCAGGGGGTGGAGTGGGGGCGGGTGGGGCTTGTGGTGGTGAAGGCAGCAGAGCAGCTTCCTCGCGGAGGTGTCCTCCCTCAGTGACGTCAGAGGCGGCCGCGGTTGCCCTGGTAACTTCACCTGATGCAGCGCCGTGGGTGTACGTGCTGATTTCAAGGCTCTCTCCTTTAATGAGGAAGAGCTAAAAATGAATCCCACTCTCCCATAAAAAGCATGGCAATCACAAGGCGTTACTACCGGGTTCTCGGCGTCTGTGGTGGAAGCAGCCGTGGGGGTGGGGTGGATGATGCTGGAATGACCCGAAGGACATGTAGGGGACAAGATTTCTTTCACAGAAACCCTTCATGTTCTAGAAAAAGGAAAGCGTGGGTTCGCCTTCTGACAAAGCTCTTCATTTCTACCGTTCCTCAGGAAATTTCCTGTTGAATTATGTGGCATATTACCGTGGAGTCCTGCTCTAGGGTCGATGGTTCCAGAAATATCAGTGCTGGGAATCATGGGAGGCCAGTGTGACAGAGACCCCAAAAGTTGCCCTCACAGCATGAGATTTCTCATGCATTCACCTCAAATGAGTGTGCACCCCCTACTCTCTTTCTGAGACGCAGAAAAGGTTACATTTACAACTTGGATCCTATGTGAGAAGCAGACACTCGCACCTACAGGCCGCCCCACCACACTGATCCGGAAGCGTGGCTGCTTCCCGGCTGGCCGTGTGATCTCAACCCAGATAATTGTCCTGACTGAACTTGAGGATCTTTGTGAAATTCCAAGTCCGATCCACAGAACTTGAAACAGTGATAGAATGCATGTAGTGTGCTTGGTGCGCGATAGGTACTCAAACTCACGAGAGCTATTTTTCTCATTTGGAACAATTCTTAAAATGTTTCTGGTCCAGGGTTGATATATGAAGGCTTTTAACAAAATAGAAGGGGGAAAAGTGCCTCCATTGGCAGAGGAAATGACAGAAGGTCGTTTTTTTTGTTTGTTTGTTTTTGTTTGTTTTTGTTTTTTGTTTTTTTGTTGTCATCCTAATGTGACCCTGTGCAGGCTCTCATAAGTGTACCCCTTCTGATGGGCATACAGAGGGACTGGGTCTGACCTCTTTAGAGGGCTCCAGAAAACAATACCCCAGAGTAGAGTGCTTTGAACTAAAACAGAGCCAGTATCCCCAATGCCGTGCTCCAGGAGAGGAGAAGAGGTTTCTCTCATCTGCTCTCTTTAAGCAATACAGTGGGGTGCTTTGAGTGCCCCCCCCCAACACCAGTCTCACCAAAGAGGAAGACCAGTTTGCAAAGGCAACTGGACAGGACCATACCCAAAGTCCAAACAAACTGTCCCAGGGTGCTGACTCTCCTTTTGGTCCAGTCATGTCCTTTGAAACTCATTTAATCGTGGCCAAGGAGATGGCTCAGTTGCTAAAGCCCTTGCTAAGCAAGGATGAGTGTAGTTAGTGATTTCCTGCCTGGCCCACAGTCAGGACAAATCTCTCTCATCTGCCAGTCCCACAGTTACTCAGAACCAACCAAGTAAACACACAGAAACTTATATTGCTTACAAACTGTATGGCCGTGGCAGGCTTCTTGTTATCTACTTCTTTTATCTTAAATTAACCCATTTCTGTTAGTCTATACTTTGCCACATGGCTTGTAGCTTACCAGTGTTTTTACATGTTGCTTCTCATGGCAGCGGCTGGCAGTGTCCCTCCCCTGGCTTACCAGTACCTTATGTCTTTTCTGTCATGGCAGCAGCTGGCAGTCTCTCTCCACCCAGCCTCCCACCTCCCAGAATTCTCTTCTCTCTTGTCCCGCCTATACTTCCTGCCTGGCCACTGGCCAATCAGGACTTTATTTACACAGATTGATATCCACAGCAGATGAGGAGCTGAGTTCAGATCCCAGCACCCATGTATACGCTGGACCTGGCAATGCGCCTGTAACCCCAGTACCAGGGAGGCAGAGACAGGAGAATCTCTGGGACTTCTTGGCTAGCCAGCCCAGCTAAATCATCCAGCTTCTGGTTCAGTGAGACTTTGTCTCAAAACAGCAAATGAAGAGGGATTGAGGAAGAGCCCAATGTCCATCTCTGGCCCTCCATATGCATGTACACACATGTGTACACACCCCCACAAACTCATGCACTCATATACACAGATACACACACATACAAAAGAAATAGTAGTCAGCTGAGTGGTGGTGTTTCAAGCCTTTAATCCCAGCAATTTGGGAGGCAGAGGCAGGCGAATCTCAGTGAATTCTAGGCTAGCCTGGTCTACAAACTGAGTTCCAGGACAGGCTCCAAAGCTATACAGAGAAACCCTGTCTTGAAAAAAAAAATAGTAGTTAACAAACCAAGAAATGCTAGGAAGGGAGAAACAAACAAAACTCATTTATTGAGCTTGCCCCCCTTCCGATCTCCCCTGAAGAGAAGGGTACAGTGTTTAACTCTCCTGGGTTACTGGGAGCCCACTTTCTGTTGACATCTTGGCCTTGTAGTAAACATGAATGTCTTTTCTGGTAATATTGCTCACTGTCAGTTTATTTCAGTGAGCAATGATGGGCAGGTCAGAGGGCAGGGAAGTTCCCTTCATCCCCATGCAGTTCTCTAGTTCCCCAGAAGTTTTCCCGGAAAGGAAAAAGGCAAGTCTAAGAGAATTATTAAAAAAAATATACACAATGTATAAGAGATAGAGGGTTAAAATTCCAGTAGTGGTGACCATGGGAGCCAAGTGACAGTTCAGTTCTGTGGCTCCCTCCTCTGTCTCCAGGCCTGCCACCTTCCAGCAGCTGTCTGTTGTAAGTCATGGGTGGCAATTCTTTTTTGCTCCAGCCAGCAGGGTTTCAACGGGGATGACCCACCTGTGGGAGTGAATGAAAGAAACAGGGGACACAAAGGGACGACAGCAAGACAGGATTCTGATCAAGCTGCAAATTTTATTTTCCTCAGCAAGGCTTATATAGCATAGGAGGGGAGGGGACAGGAAGGAGGGAAGGGGAAGCGACGTGGAAGGGGTGCAGAATGTGGGAGATGTGCAGATCGTGTAACTGCAAGATGTTGGCTAAGGTCACTGGTCAGGGGCCATTCTGTTGCTAGGCTACCTGACCATGGAATGCTCTTTATGTTTGGTTGTCATGGCACCTGACTGTGGAATGTCTTCTTATCTTTGGGAGCCTCTGGTTAGTAAACAGGTGTTATTGCTCTGGGGAAGGGTGGTGGTCTTATAGTTTGTTCTCTGGCCTAGCTAGTACTTTTCCATGGTTCATGTTTGGTTCCTGACATCTTGGTCCTTGACACTTTCTCATCCATTTGTTGTCATTAATGTTATTACTTTAGACTGGCTTTTTGGTGATGAGATCCTTGATGAGGCGTGGTCTTATGCAGGTAATATAAAACTTGGGAGACTTTGCTGTTGACTCTGAAGCCCCTGCTCAGGGTCGGCACACTGTGGCTGTTTTCTGCAGTGGGAAGAGCATCAGAGTCATTTACTCAATATTAATTCCCGGAACAATGTCACCAAGCACAGTAAGGATGACTCCGGGATCTAGAACCCCCAGGATGTATTTCATCTTCTCCTCAGGGGGCCTGTGTTCTAGTGAGGAATGTGGAAAAACCAAACCCAACCAGGTGTCATCTGTCATCTGCTCTTGAACGTGCCCAGCCATCTTTGAATGCTGGGCATTTTCTATACGGACTCTGGGTGAGATGAAAGTTGTCTGTGGGAGTCTGGGTTTGTTTCTGGCAGGCATTATTAACTGGTGACATATCACCTCACTCTTGTTTGAGAGTGAGATGATTCAGAGCTATTTTTAAGTGCTGTGGGAAGCTGTGTAGTTCTTATTCATTTTTACTCCTTGGAGACAGCCCTTCAGGGCTTTATTTATTTTTTTTCCCCAAGCAATGACTCTCCAAAGATGTCTACCATATTTTGATGTCCAGAATGTGACTAAGTGAGCTTACATGGCAAAGGGGAGCTGAAGTTACAGATGATGTTAAGGTTACAAACCAGCTGGTCCTGAAATGGGAGAATCAAGGTGGGTGTTCTGGGCTGTTCCAGTTGAATCACAGGGCCCTTTCAAGTGACGGAAGGAGGCAGCAGAGGTCAAGGTGATGGACTGTGATGGGATTTCATCCTGCTACTGCTGACTTTGGAGATGGAAGAAGAGTACTACAGCCAGGGAATGCCACCTCCTTCTATAACCCGGAAAAGGTGCATGGAGACTTGTTCCCAAGGAGCCCCCAGAAGACACGAAGCCCTGGAGCCACAGTGGTTTGAGTTCAGTGGGACAGACTCCTGTCAGTTGGCCAACCCACAGGACAGTGTGATACTAAATGTGTGTGGTTTTTAGCCATTAAATTAGTGGTAACTTGTTGTAACGAGGAACTAATGAAAGGGATTCCAGGTGAAAATCTTCTTTTTAATTGAAAATAGATTTTTAAAAATATACAATATATTCTGATTACAGTCTCCTCCCCATATCACCCCTTATCTGAATCCACTCCCTTTCTGTCTCCCCTTAGAAAACAAACAGGCATCTAAGGAATAATGATGAAATAAAAAACACAATAAGATAAATAAAACAAACAAACAAATTGGAATACCACAAAACAACCTATCAAGAAAATGAGCCAAAGAAAAAGCACACGAAACACTTACAGGCACAGAGACATGCACGCTTGCACACACAGCAATTCCATAAAAACCTCCAACAGGCAGCCACAATATATACTCAAAGGCTCTGTAAGAAATGAAATTCTGGGGCTGGAGAGATGGCTCAGAGGTTAAGAGCACTGACTGTTCTTCCAGAGGACCTGAGTTCAAATCCCAGCAACCACATGGTGGCTAATAACCATCTATAATGAGATCTGGTGCCCTCTTCTGACATACAGGCAGACAGAACACTGTGTATATAATAAATAAATAAATCTAAGAAATGAAATTCCTTGACTTATAATAAGACAAAGAACCTCCAAAGACAAAGAATCTCCAAAGATGACGTTGAGTTAGTTTTGTGATGTTGACAATTATCAGCATCTCAGCCTCTGGCCTCAGTCTGCCTGCAAATCAGCAGACATATATGTAATAACTAAAAGAATAAGAGACAGGTAGTGTTGCACAAATAAATCCTAAATGATCTCATGATAAAATCCTGGAGCCAGATATTGGGGTAAATGCTGAAAGATCAGAGGAAACAAGCCACAGCCATTTCTTACTTCCAACTCCTCAGCCTGCAAGAGAAGATCCTGACTCCATGAATCCTCAGACTGAATGCCTCTGAGTCCTCAGCCAGAAAGGGCCCGAGTTCCTGTCTCCTCTTGCCTTATATGCCCTTCTCTGCCCAGCCATTTCACTTCCTAACTCAACCTTCCTAGTGCTGGGATTAATGGCGTGTGTGCTTTCCAAATACCAGGGGTTAAAGGTGTGTGCCACTACTGCCTGGCTCTGTTTCTCTTAGACTAGATCAATGTCATGTAGCCCAGTGTGACCTTGAACTCACAGAGAGATGGATCCAGATGGATCTCTGTCTCCTGAGTGCTAGGATTAAAGGTGTGTACCACCACTGCCTGACCTCTCTGTTTGATCTAGTGGCTGTCTCTGTCCTCTGCTCCTCGGGCAAGCTTTATTTCTTAGATTACAAATATGTCAGCATAGGATAGCTAGGGTGTTGCTGTTGTCGTTAGTAGAGTTTATCCGGCTGCTATAATAGTACAGGGCGGTTACCCCTCCCTGACCACTTTCCTTTTCTGTATAATGAAGGTTTCAGACCTCTAGGCTTCCCCAGCTCTTGCCATCTCCAGTTCCGATGCTGCTGCTGTGTTCAGGAGAACACCATGCTGATTGAATTTGTGGAGGTCTGAGCGTCCTTGACTACAAGGCTTGAAAGAAAGCCCAGCAGTGTAGAGGACCAAGGAGAACATTACCAATTGATGAGACAGTTCAGAGCAGGCAGAAAACAAAGATTTCAACGGGGATTCAAGGCAATGACACAGCATTCTTGTCACCAGAAAAATAGCAACTTTGGGCCTCAATGCTTTCTTTTTTTGCACAGTTTGGTTAATTAATCTGTGATTAACCAGGAACGTTGATTCAATTCACCGAACTTAACAAACTAGCATCACGATGCCTTTAAGACCCCAAAGGAGCTGCAGGCTATCTAACTCTGGATGTTTGCACAAGCCTTGGTTTTGACCTGACAATCCAGATGTTTTTTTTTTTTTTCTTTTGTAAACAATATGGCAGTTAAATGGATGACACTTGTGTCTAGGTTAAACAGGATGAAATTAGGTGGCATTTTGCAGGCTCTGCAGTTCAGTTTGTTTTCTGGGAAGGAAGTCAAGAAAGAAGCAATGAAAGCCCTTGATTACATAAGTGTCAGACCAAGGCAAGGACTCTGCTGAGAAGTCTCCTTCTTACTCATATTGGCCTCCTCAGTGCTCCAGCACAGGGCTGGGCACACAGGAGATACTTAACCAGTTCTGTGGATAGATGAGTAAATGCTTCCTCCACCCATGTGTGGAAAGCATTTCCAACATATTGGTGAAATTATTAAGGCCACTCCATGTAGTTAAAAGGGAGGTTTATTTTGTGGGGTAACTTACAAATGAAGGGGTAGGTTACAGGGTCTGGCAAGGGTATAGTGCAGTCCGGCGGTGTTCTCTGGAGAACTCTGCTTGGTCTACCTCCAGCGTCCAGAGTCTGGGAACCAAGAGAGAGACCTCTTCCCGATCCTTGGTCTTCTGCTTCCTCCTCCGCCCTGCCTTGTGGGCATGACCATTACCGAAGCCTCAATGGGGGTTGGAACTTCCAGGCCAATGCTGGGATGGCTATCCACTACACCAACAACCTCTCCTAGTCCAGGCCCAATGGCAGATACAGGAACCGAAAGGTAGGGGGGAAGCTAGAGCCCTGCTCTGAGAGTGTATCCAGCACCCTCACAGGGTGGCGGCTTGCCAGCAATAACTGCACACAAGTTTATACAGTAAGAAGCAAGGCAGTGACAATAATGCAGGGCTGTTAGACCAGCAGGAAGGATGGAGACACAGAACATCATGGAGGGAGGGCGTGGCACAGCAAAAGAGCTCAATTCACAGAAGCCTGAGAAAGCACCTGCTTTCAGGATTCCTTCCTCTTCCATTTTATTCCATTTGGCCTCTAGCTTACTGGTTCATGGTCCCTGGAAAAACCCTCCCTAACATTCCTAGAGGAGTGATTCGGAACCTCCAAAGTGCTTTTCAACTTAGTCATTGTCAGTCAAGATTCACCGATGAAGGTGTGGGGGAGGGGTTCAGAGGAATTGACAATCCAGTTGGGTCTTCAGCATACTTTTGCCAGGAAACTGGCTGGGGAAACCACATTCCCCTGAGAGGGATGGTGAATGGGGGATGGGATGTGCTGGATCAGGGAACCTTCAATGGATGTTGCACAGCTTCCTGTCACAGAACATGTCGGGGGGGGGGGGGGAGGCAGAGGAGGGCAATGCAAGGGTGGTTGAGTAAAGTGGGGAATAGTCCATGGTACCAGGTTAGGCAGCCTTGACTTCATTTGGACCTAACAGGGGATCACTGAAGGATTTTCTAGGATTCATGTTGCAGGAAGGAATTCTTTCAAGTGGTTCCTGGGTGGAGACTCAAGGCAGAGATGGGCTAGTAGTCCATGGTGACAGACACAGTGGAGGATGTGGGTGAAGGAGGCTTCAGAAAGACAGGAGGACACAAATCCAGGTCCAAGTTCATTTCTTTGGGCATCCTTTAACCTGTGAAATGGGAAAACTTTCCCTTTCCTGAGGTTTTAAGGAAGAATCACATAAAAAAAAATCACATGAAAATGCGTACTGCATGCACATAAGTGCTTAGTAAATACCAGTTGTTCGTTATTCCTTTGGGGGAGTGATTTTGCAAACCCTGGCTAATGAGACAGCTGTGGGGCTGGAGAAGAGGACATGGCAAAGAGCGCTGGCATACTGAGATGCTGAGTCATGTTGCTTCCCTGCAGCTGGACGCAGTTTTCTGCTGACATTTGCTGCGCAGAGCCCGCCCAATCTGCTGGTTTCCTTATGAATTTCAGATGAGGCCTTGGGCTGGTTGACCTTGGGTCATCCGGGACTCTCAAGGAGAGTCAGCAGAACTGGAATTAACTGTCAGCCAGGCTCTGGGTGACAGAAGCCGCACCCAAGAGTCTGCCTCACTGCTTCTTGGCGTTTTTTCGTCTCTGCACTGAAGTGCCTGGTGATTGCTTGTTCCTGGGCAGCAGAGCCACGTGGGTCTCTGCTGCAGAGCTACAGACGTGACCCATATTGGAAAGGAAAATTAGACATGGGGGCAAGCTTCCGTAAACCCTGAGTGGGTGTTACTCATGGAGAAGGGTTTGAGGAGACCATGAAAGACCCTTGCTTGTTTATTGTTCTTTGGGTCTGAAGGCCCACCCTTAGGAAGCTTCTCACTGCAATGGAGCAGTCTTTTGTCTACCACTGACTGCAAACACCCCAGGGAAAGAAAGTATTCTTAAGAAAAAGGATAACAGCCACAGAAGAAATAGTAATAATTGTTCAATAGCCATGGCGAACTCTTTAATATCTGGCACCATGCTGGGTACTTTTTACTTTTCATCTTATTCAATTTTCCAGGTCACAATCATGACACATGTGGATGAGAGAGTTTAGAGAAGTACAGAAACTTGATCACATAGCATACATCTTTGAGAGAACCGAAGTGAGGGAGCAGGTGTGGCTATCTGGTCAATGGTAGAGAGTAGATGCCTCTGGAGGAAGGAAGAATGGAAGAGTAGAGTAAACACCGAGTTCTGGCCAAGACTGGACGCACTGTTTCATAATCACTGAATTCACATGTTTGTCACTGTCACACCTTAACCCCCAGTCTCTTAGCTCTTGTCTGTTTGGGGATGTTGAGATGATCAGAGTTAGGGTGTCCAAATAAAGCTACCTGAGAGATTTGATTGCATCCAAGTTTATTCAGGTATGGTCAGCGAGGACAAAACAGATGCTTGAAGGACTAGTGTTGGTGACAAATAGCTTTTGCACTCTGCAAGACACAAGGCATGGAACTCATGAGGTGCTCATCAATGCTCTTGGAGGACATGTGTTGAGGAGTCCCTGTGGAAAAGTGGACTTGCTCAAAATCCCTCTGCTCTTCCTGTTTCCAGGGATGAAGTAGTTATAAGCACTTTGCATTCAGGAGGGGCCAGAAGAGAATCAAATGCAATTGAACTTCATTGTTTATTAATGAATGCTGACCCAGCTCTTCTGAGCTACTTAAAATTTGAATCCAGTGGGGGAAGTTGGCAGAGAAGCTACAGATGGACCAAAGCATCTGCTCTCTTCTCAGTGTCATGGTGACACATGGCAGCATCCAGACCCAGTGTCAGGATGGACAGCTTCATGGTCCCTAAGGGATGTGTCTTCTAAAGCAGTCAACATAAACTGAGGAGGCAACCTGGGCAGCTGTGACAGCATCCAGGAAGGCAGTGGAAGTTCAGAGAGGACTTGTGTCGATCAGCTGTGTGACTTGATCCTTGGGTTTCTTCCCCTTTGGGCTTCTGTAAGATCAGGAACTGGACCATCTCAGTAGTTTTCACATGTATTGATGTGATCCGGAGAATTGAGTCTCTCTATCAGTTTGGACACCATGTTGTATCTATAGGCATGCTCACGAATCTATATAAGAGAAATAGCCACTATTGGAGCAACTGGTTTTAGATCTACAGATAGGAAGACTTTTGGAAGGCTACTGCAGAGACCAAGTGTCCCAGAGTATACTTGTGCTATGTGCTACCTTTGGGCTAAGTCTTGTGGATCTGAAGAGCCCCTGGCAAATTGTAAATATTCAGGCAGCTCTCCTTCCAGTGTTGTTAGCACCCTGAATACCTTTATGACTAGAATTACAGACATCTGAAATTTTAAAATCTTCACTCATCCTTACCACCAATTTACTTATTCCTTTTCCCAGGTAAATTCTGTATGAAATCTTGGATGCTGGAACTGAAAACACTGTATCCATTTAACCCTCTGCTCATCAGTCCAGGGCAAACCTTGGAAGGTGTTTTGCTATCAGGAGTATCAGAAAAACAGGGGGATGGTCACCAGAATGCAGCAGCCTTTCCTGGTACTCAGGCTGTCCTGAAGATGACATCAGCATAAGTAAACTGGAGCCTTTCTCTTCAGCAGGCTAAAGAGCTTGAGGCTGTGGAAGCTGGAAGGAAGCTTCCTAGCAGGTCAGTTCCCACCCTTATTCCATCATCCCAAGTGCTGAATCCACATGACCCGCCATGTTCTGGGAGAAGGCTAGAAGAGCCGGAAGAAGAGAAATGACTGGACAGATCCCCACTATCAACACCTGGTTGTAATGAAACTTCTCAAGTGGATGGGGGGAGGATTGTTTTGTTATTTACTCTCATATTGTTGTAGAAATAATGCTTTTAATTAAGTCAAAAGCTTAGGGGAGACTAGATACATTTTACCGAGCTCTAGGATGTTTTGAAGGTCTCCCCTTAAGGCACTTTAAGACCCAATGCTCTGAAGTGAAGCATATATTCCCAGTTTAAGGCCAAGAGAAAATCCCAGTGCTATGGCTTTGTCATGATGCCTAAATCCCATGTGACTTGTTTTCTGTATTTTAAAAAATGTACGTCATATGAATCTATTGTTTGACAATTTCAAGTAAAGCACCCAGAACTCATCTGCTAGGAAATAATGAGGCTAAAAATAAGCTGGTTCTGTTTGTGGCTTTTTCTTTCAGTTTTGAACTTACATTATGACTTCTCTCCACTTTCTAGATCACATGAAAATGGAGTCTCCAAAGCTCCGGCAATTTTACTTCTGTTGATCCTTGTCTGTGTAGAGCATTTTCTCCCTGAAATTCTCTTTGCTTTAAAAAAAATCATGAAATAACATCCTACTGTTTCTCCCTAGGCAGTGCTCAATTCCCCTGCCTCAGCTTCCCAGTGCTGGGTCTGCAGGTGGACGTCACTATCCTGGGCCTTGCTTCCTTTGGACTTCTGATGCATCCCTATCCCCAGGTTCCTTGTCGGCCTCATTTCCTCCACAAAAGCTGCTTCTTGTGCCCACTAACAGGCCACTGCTTCTCCTCTTTGCTGAAACCTGACGGTGAGTGACTCTTTTAAACCCACTGAGAACGCCAGCGACGAGGACCAGTTACCGTTTGTCTGCCTTCTGGGTGCCAGTTCCACGGAACTGTCTAGACGGGGCACTCTTCCAGGACTGACATCATCGGCGTTTGGAATTCACTGTGTGGAAGCTTGGACACACTCTCCAAGGCTGCCTCTCCTCTTAGCTCACACCACAGCCCCCTCAGACGCCCCTTTTCAAGGTCTTCCTCTTTTTCCCAGTTCACACTCTCCATGGTCTCTTTAACCCTTGGCACATCTGTCCTCATGCCCTAGTTCCCACAGCCTGTTCGGGCTAGCCCTTCATTACTTCTCACGTGGGTTGCTGTAACCATTCTTCCTGTCCTCCAGTATGTCTTTCCTATTGTGGACAGTCATCATCTTCAGACTCAGAATCTGAGTTTATCGCGTCACCATCCTCCAGTGGACTTTTCTGCGCATGCTCCTTGGTAAAACCAGTCAAGAACTGGCTTCGGCTTACTTCTCCAACCTCATCTCTTTGTCACATAAAGCATTTGCTCTGGTAATATTCTCCAGCAACAAGCTCATATATAATATTCTCCAACCACGAGCCCATGTGTAGTAATTGTTTTTTTTTCTTTTTGTTCTAACTTGATGTCCTGTCTTTGGGTTTTCCCAAATCTTCTTGAGATTAATATTCATAAACCTGACATTTTTATAACCAAGGGTTTAGGTAATTTATATTGGATAAAAGTCAATAAAATACTCATATAAATCAATAGCATAAATAACTGGGAACACATATACACCAATATATAGGAAATATAATTTGTATTTTAAAATGTGATTTATTCTCAACTTTATAAGTTTAAATATAGACTAAGGCGAAGTGTATATCTTTAAGGAAGGCAAACAAATTTACCAAAACTTTTAATATTGGAAATACCCTGTTTCTTACAAGACCTCTGGTAGCCTTGCTCTCACATTTTCAGACTAAACAATGACACATACAATCCATTAGCCGGAGAGTGTAATAGAGGGTGTTGTTACTCGAGTTATGGGTCAGATGTAAACAATTAAAGAGACAATCAACAGGCCAATGCATTTGTTTTCTAGCCTAACTTTCTTTAGGCACATGATCCAATATGTAATAATTTAGCAGGGGAAGGCGACCTTGGAGGATTGGAGCCCAGGGGTACCACAAAGTCACACCATACAACAGAGCTCATGTGGGAGGTTTACTGGGGGAAATGCACAGGTAGCCTCTGAGCAAGAGCGGAAGGAGAGAGAGAGAGGAGCGGGAAGGGCTTGCCTTTTATTGAGAGGACCAAGCAGATGCCATAACAGGCTACTTGGTCTCCTCTCAGAGACTAGGCCTCAATTTCAGTTTCCTGAGACTGGACAGGCAGTTTCTGAGGAGGAGCCACAAACAGAGGACAATTAATCACTGGTGCTCCTGACCACAGGGACAAGGGAGATAGGTCGCACTAAGCTTGGGCCACTGAGCCAGCCCCCATGGTCAGTGTGTAGTAGGCCAGCCAGCCTCCACAGCAGCTTAAGGACAAAGTCAGTGACTTGTCCAGGCATGCCTAAAAATGAAAAACTGTACCCCTGACCATCCCTGACCATTTAGAAATTACTAATATGATTTCCACTTGCTTAAGCCAATTGTAGATAAGATGAGCTAACTGCCTTAGGACCTCCCCTTGGCTATGCTTAAAAGAAGCCCATATTTCCCTCTTGGGGTCTTTGCCATCTTACCTTTGTGTGGGATGGCAGGCCCCAGCATGCTGGAATAATACACGTTCTTGCCAATTGCATAAGTGGATGATGGTCTTTTGTGGAACTTCTCCTGAATGCTGACATTATAAGGGGATATTGCACATGTGCATAGGAAGCGTGCTCTGTTTGGTGGCTGCAGTAGCTACAGTGTCACATCTTGGCTGCTGCTAATGACTGTCCTGATAGCTCCCCAAGAGTGGGCTGTTGTAAATGCCTGAATGCTAACACTATGCAAGGTTAGATTTGGATCAGACTTAATTTTGAATCAAAATGATTTATTTTATTAAGCTCAGTTGAGTAATAGTACAGTCATTAAAATAACTGAATTGTTTTCATATTCCAACATTGCTTCATATATCACCATTAGAGTCAATGCAATGACTTATACCTTGAAAAATAAGGACCAGCCATCATCTTGCAATCCCAGTTGAGGTCAGAGTGAGTTAGAAAAACACAAAAGACCACTGACTGGGTTTGTAAATAATTTTGATTTCTAACATAGTGAATTTTGAGGGGTTTAAACCATGTATAAATATAGGAAATGAATTGTGGTTGAAGTAAAATTTAGATGAATATCATTATTCTTATGTTCAACATATGTTTCTCTCTTTGCTCAGTGTTAGCGTTCTATCACTGAAAAAGTGGTTCTATGTGGAAATGTTGTTGAATGAATGCATTTATGATTTTAGTGTTGATATCTTTCACTGTCTCAGGTCTATTTGTAGGATTACTTTTTTTGTTTTTTGTTTTTCGAGACAGGATTTCTCTGTGAAGTCTTGGCAGTCCTGGAACTCACTCTGTAGACGAGGCTGGCCTTGAACTCACAGAGACCCATCTGCCTCTGCCTCCCGAGTGCTGGGATTAAAGGCATGTGACGCCACTACCTGGCTGTAGGATTACTTTCATTAGCTCTCGTGAGATCCTAGGCAAATCCTCTAGCCTGTTTGAGTGTGGAATTCTTCACTTATGAAAGAAGAACAGTTCTACTGTTTGCTGTTATGCCTGCATTAGGTGCCTGCTGCAAATGCAAATGAGTTTGTATTTGGAAAGCAAATGTGGCATGTCTTTACCGCAACTCAATGCTGGCTCATGTCAATGTGCAGACACATGTACAAAACCCACGGGCTCAAACCTGGAGGCAAAGTCTTACAGGCTACAGAGGAATGAAGCTATGCTGATGACAGAGAATGACTCAAGCAAATGATGAACTGAGATCAGGTTTAATTTTGAATTAAAATATACATATTTTTTCTTAAGTTAGATGGTTCAAGAAACCACCTAACAGCAAAATGGCAGAATTTCCCATTTTGGATCATCGTTAACAGGTTCATTTTGTGTGCTTGAATTTCTGGATAGCCATGCCATCTTATATGAATTTGCATTAGAATGTATGTTTTCTCATCAGGCATTCCTAGCTAGCTTGCAAGCCAATGGGTAGGGACCTTTAAAGATCTGCTTTCCCAGAGTCGTATTGGTAGTGGTATGATTTGAAGCCTTTGTATTCTGTCATGTATAAGGCAATATGAGTGCATTATACATGAAGAGAGTGAGGATGAGTGGGACTGGGCTGGGGCTTGGGGAATCAGGACAAGGAAGAGAAGGCTAAAATTAGCTGCAATATCTGATACCGTTTTTCTAAATTAAGCAATGAGCTTTGGCTTCTTCTTCGGGTATTCAGATTTTTTCTTCAGTCTCAAATTGCTTTACTGTTATCATGGCTCCTAGAAGAGGATTTCTGCAGTTAGCTGACAAAATGCCTCCATGCTTTGCTACCCCGAGGCTTCCTAGGGACAGCTGAGAGCAGGAACCCATAGTCCAGGTGGAGTGTGGTTCAGGGCTTGAGGCCACCACACTGTGACCATCAGGGATTTGGGCTAGTGTGTGGGGACATTTGAGCACCAAGCTGTGAGTCATTCCCAGGTACATTCAGCTCGATGATTTCAAGCAAGTCATTTGCCTTTCTGTTCTCTGTTTTCTACATCTAGAATATGTGGCGAACAGCATCTGGACAGTCATCAGACAGGACTGTATGGAGGCGCCCATGATTACATCAAAGCTTAGACTATATAAAGGTGCTTGGAAAACAAGAAAACATAGTGCACATGAAAGACACTTCAGGCTGACAGGGCATCTGGGGCTGTTTGAAGGAGGATTATGCACTCTTAGAAATTTTGCCAGCAGGGATACAGAGGCACATAGTATGCAAACAGAGGTGATATCAGGTAGTGGAGAAGAGTTTGGACCAGGATTAGAGGCTAAGGCTACCATTCATATGCTTTGTAACATCTCTTAGTCTTACTTCTTGTCTGCAAAATGGGAATTATAAAACACTTGGTGTGATGAGAGCATGTGTGGAATGTGTCATATTGTAAACCCTTCCCAAACAACAGAAACATATGGATGGCATAGCAATTCTTTCCTTTTTGTCCTGTTAGCTGATCATGTATATATACAATTCAGATCTATTTTTTTTTTTTTTTGGTACAATACTGAATGGATGAAAACACAAAAAATATGACATTTTGAATTTGTCACATTATAGATGATAGAAAATTACAACATGTCCACACGGTTGGGCTTGCCTGGTGGACCACCTAATTATTTCCAGTTCAAAATGGCCATTTCCAGGTCAGAACATCTCAAGTGGCTAGGACTCCGTGGCTTTACATGGTTGCGTAGAGCGTGCGGCCATGTAATCTACGAGTATGCGTGGAGTAGCCACATGTGGTCCTGTACGCATGCGGGGCCCACTCTTTAAAAAGCCGGTGCCATTTTGCACAGGTCTCTCCTCTTCTTCTCTCTCCTCTTCTTCTCTTCTCTCCTCTCCTCACTCACGTGTGTGCTTCACACAGGCCTGTCACATCTATCCTCTATCCTCATTAATAAACAGCTCTTCTGTGGATTTGTCGTGTTCGGGACGTGTTCCTCTCGGGGGTAAGAGTGCCACCTAAGTAACTAACAATAGATACTATCATATCTGAGGTGTAGAAGTGACCTTATAATGGATTTAGCCCATTCAGAGGGAGGTTTTCTTTGTTGTTGTTTTGAGACCGGGTTTCTCTGTGTAACAGTACTGGCTGTCCCGGAACTCTCTTTATAGGCCAGGCTGGACTCAAACTCATAGAGATCAGCCATTAAAGGAGTGGGCCACTACCACCCAGCCAGAGAGAGGTTTAATGACTGACTTAATTTCACAGAGTGGTCTTAGAGATGATAAAAAAAAAAAGTCCCAAAAATTGCCCTCTGTTACTCAACAAACTTTCCTGATTATTTAATATGTGCGGGATGATGAGATAGTCCCAAGGATAAGGGAGCATGGTGAGTAGGAGAAAGGACTGTTCTCATTTGCTTTAACAGGGAAAGCACACACACACAAAATGATGCATTCGTATATTGAACACAGTGACAAATGATAGGAGGGAAATGAAGCCGGCGAAAGAATGAAGTTTGGCGCATTGACCGCTGTCTTCTGCTCTGAATCCAGGAGCACAGCTGAAGGACACAGACCGACCTCTGGGGATGCTTCACATTCAGGCATCTGTCTCTGTTCAGAGAAATTTAACAAGGCCAGCCGGCTCTGTATCCACTGTGTCAAGCTGGGGACTGTGAGGTCCAGGAGCTATGGTCCCTGGGCTGTAACCAGGACAACAGAGGGCCTATTCCTGCCCCTCTCTGGCTGTCTCTCTGTGGTTGTTAGCACAGAGACCTCAGGGATTGGAGAAGACTATATATGCATAAAGTCTGGCTCAGAACATTTAAAATGCAGAGCTCGTCTGGCAGGGATTTCTGTGACTCGGGTCTATTATCTTCACAGCTCACAGTTTCATGGGACATTTGTGCAGATGAAATTGATCAGCAGCAGAAGGAAAAGAGCTGTTGCCTAGGCAACCAGCTGATGACTCATTGGGCTTTGAGGCATCTAAAGCCCTGAGACTGCAGTAATTTTCCAGATGCTTCATCTGCCTTCCTCATTCCTCTGCTCCTCCTCTCCTCCTCTCCTCCTCCCTCCACCCATCATTGCTCTCCACACCTCCTCCCCTACAGCTCCCTCCACACTGGATGGTGCCCACCAGGGTCTGGACCCTCACAGATACTGCATGTCCCATCTCACTACCCTGTCTATAGCTTGATGTGCTGTTCCTCACTCATGACATCTAGCAGTGACCAGTCTGCAAACAGTTTGAGGCCACAGAGCCCCTAAGAAGCCACTGTTGGTCTTCAGTGTTTTGGTTGTGAGCTTAGCCTGTATATGGTTGAGCCATCTCTCCAGCCCAACCATTGTTTGTTTATTCTTCATCAAAAAACCCCTCCAGCAGGGCTGGCTCCTTAGCATGGACTCATTCATTTGTCTCAGTGATCTGCAATATGTTTCTTGAATGACAGTAGCCCCCTGGGACTCTACACAAAAACAGTGGGGATGACGTTCAGAGGAAACTCACATTTGGCACACACTTTCTCTCTGCAGGGTTTCTGCATCTCATCTTTTCCTCACCCATAACCCGATTTTCCAGGCCCTTCCCAATTATCTCTCCTAATCCTCTTTCAAATGCAGCCACTGAAGCTTAAGTATTTCTCTTCCCAAGGCATTTACATTTTAGTAAAAGTTTTGCAGAAGCAAATTAAAGACTCAAAGGAAAAATATTCTAATTAGCCCTTTGCATACAGGTTTAAGGAGAGGGACTTGGGTAACAGCCATGTTGAGAGGGCGCTTTCCCTTTGGTTTTTCAGTAGTTAGTACTTACATTTCTGTAGTGCTTCTGATATTGATTTAGAAAACTTACATCAGCGCCTTAATTTTGTGTCCCATTCTTCTCTGTACATATGCACTCCATCCACACATATGCATGTTAAAAACATATACATATACATACATGCATACACACAGACACAAAGGCCCACCTCACTACTAGTAGTAAATGGAAAAACAATTAATCCTTGGTGGTTGTGGTCTGAAAAAAGTCTTTATTGCTTGTTCGTCCACTGGCTTTTCCTTACTGGATAGGTGACAAGCATCTCTCACAATGTCCACATGCTCTCCTTGGATGGTAAGACCCTGGGCTACCCTATGCCTTTTAACTTAAACTGATTGTATAATTGGAGTTTTCAGGGTGAAAGAAAGCCTGGCTTCAGGCAGACCCAACATGCTGGGCTTGGCTACCCATTCTCAATGCATGAATTAAAGAGACAAATAATGGTCAAAAGCAGAGAAAGGAGACATAGCATTGTGTCCACATTGGGAAGAACAGATAAAGGGGGCCAGAGAGTCTAAGTCTATAGGATATTGCAAAAGGTACATATGTATAATTAAACATATGGTCTAGGTGTGGTTTTGATCAGTGTCTTAGACTTGGTCCAGCAAGGTGGGCTGAAAGAAGGGGACAAAGTGATTTTAGGAGGTGATTACTTTTGCTTCAAGGTACAACCTCGTCCTTTTGGAAAATGGCCTCATCTTGGAGGGGATGTAGGCAGGTAGCATCATGCAATAGGACAGGAGCCAAGAAGGAAAAAAATGGATGAAAGGAATGACCACTGGAGTGTGCAAGCTCCATTCTTCATAGGCGATTGTGTCTGCTGCTTCCGCCATCATTCATATATGAGATCCCTGCTTCCTCAGTCTTCCATCGCGGACTCATACCAACGACTCCTGGGGAGTTCACAGGCTCTGTTCTGAGCTTCCAGCTTCTTAGGCTGAGCAGCTATTGGATTCTCTGACTTTCCAGCAAACAGATAGCCATCGTTGGACTATCCAGCCTCCAGTCTCCAATAGTGTAAACCAATCCAACAAATTGCCTTTGATAATTAGAATTGCATGTGTGTGTGTGTGTGTGTGTGTGTGTGTGTGTGTGTGTGTGTATGTATCATATCATCATCACAGGTTTCTCTTTGTTCTGAAAAGGGCATTATGCAAACATTTTGGTCTTTTCAAAGCTGAAAGTGAACTCAAAGTCCAAGCAGTGTCTTCTGAATGGACATACTCAGATTAAGTTTCCCTTCCCAGAACATTCTCAGACGGCTTCCAAGGGAATCATGGGGCTTTTGCTCTACTGGCCGTTTGTAACAACAGAATCAAAAAAGACCCTGGAGTCATGCAGTGACCTGGAATGGCCTCCGGCCTCCTTTGATTTCTGCAGCTGTGTTCCTTGTCTTCTTGACCACAAATGTTCCAACATCAGTGCTGTTGTTGGAGGCTGTGGCCCACTGCTTGTGCACCAGTACCCACTGCTTGTGCACCAATGCCCACTGTGCACCAATGCCTGCTGCTTGTGCACCAGTGCTGTTGCTGGAGGCTGTGGCCCACTGCTTGCACACCTTTTGGAAGGTTCTCTTTACCTCTTCATCAAATTGGTCAGAACCTAGCAGCCGCCCCAAGGACATTCCAACTCCACTGCAGCTCTTGCTACATTTTTGTATGTACTCCAACTTACCTTTGCCTGAATGTCTACCTGAAGCTTGAGAAGCATGGTCTTCTGAGCGCTGTTCCTATGTGTCCTACAGGCTGTTGGGCCCCTGTGAGCAGCTCACTGTATCTGACACATTGTGGAAGCCACACAATATGGACTGGGTGTTCTGTTTTCTACCTTAGAACATGGAAGGGGAGCCTTCTTTGTACTTTGGGAAATTCGGTGGTCTGGACATTGAGACTTGATTCTGGATTAAGCCAAAAAGGGGGTAAAGGAGTTCAGAAAACTTGTCTTTCCTAGCTAGTAGTCTGTTATAAAATAGCATTTTGAAAATACAAACTTGG
Organism: Onychomys torridus; assembly: GCF_903995425.1. Taxonomy (NCBI): domain Eukaryota; kingdom Metazoa; phylum Chordata; class Mammalia; order Rodentia; family Cricetidae; genus Onychomys; species Onychomys torridus. The sequence goes on from NC_050453.1 coordinate 29,500,052, forward strand.
AACATGTACATTTCCTCCCACCTTCTTGTGTTTTTCTCCCACATCCCAGATCATTCCCTGAGCAGATGGTTGCTCCAGGCCATCAAGAGAGAAATTTATTTTGTAGGGAAAGCAAAAGAGAAAAAAGTGTGTGGGGGTGTGCATAGGTTCTGGAACAGGATTCCTGTCACCACACTATTAGAAGACCACTGAGAGGTCAGCTAAGCATTTTTAGTAAGAGTGTGATGGATTCAGATTTGTATAAAGACCATGCTCACTGCTGCAGAGAATAGACTGGATGGCGTAAGGTGTACGCAGGCAGTTCAGTGAGCAGTTAGTGGGTGGAAGAAGAAAAGATAAGTAGAAACAGATTGGAGAGATGTCTGGGGAATAGACTGGGGGATGGGAATGGGTCAGATCCAAGGCTAAAGAAGTAGGTGTCAGTTTCTGCTTTGAATGACTGAAGAAGACATTTTGAAGGCCTTAATAGAGAATATTATGAGGTCAGGATTTGAAGAGTGGTAAAAGATGCTCATCAGTCCAGCAGGACATCTGGGGCACAGTACTCTTGAGAAAGGCCGCTGGCAATGAGAGCAGTGATTGGCTACCTGGGGCTGGGCCCAGGAGGGAGTCATTCGCATGTAATCGTTTTAGCCCATATGAGCTACTCTAACAAAACACCATACACTGGGCAGATTAAGAGCAGGAGCACACTAACTTCTTAGGATTCTTACAGGGAAGAATCTCAGATCAAGGCACTGGGAGGTCTGGGGTCAAAGGAGATCCGTTTTCTGGTTCTTAGATGTATGTGTGTCCTCATGTGATAGAAGTGTGCAAGGAACTGTTCCAGGCTTCTTTTATGAGAACATTCATCTCATTCATGAAGTTCCACCCTTCTAATCGGCTCTCAAAGGCCCTCCTCCAAACGCCATTGCATCAGGATTGGGTTTCAACATCTTACAACTGGAAGGGCATAACATCAGGCCACAGTGGTAGGTGAGCATGGCTGTGATGAATGGGGAGGGAGAAAAGCAGTAGATCTAGAGTCTGATTGATTAGGGTAGAATGGTTCTGGCCACATAAAGCCCAAACTGTTAGAATTCTGCCCTTACTCCAGCTGCGCATGCGCAGTTCAGGAGTTGAGCGGGAGGGCTGGCGTCTTACATCATCGGCATGTGCTGGCGACTATGTACAGTCTGTGCCTTAAAAAGCCGGATGCAGACCAGACACCTTCCCCCCCTCCCTCTCCCTCTCCCTCTTCCTCTTCTTTTCTCCCCTCTCTCCCACCCCACCATCTTTCACTCTCTCCAGGCCTGACTCTCCTTTCTCCTCTTCCCTGCTTCCTCCCAATAAAGCTCTCTGTAACTAGGTAGTCGTGGCCGTGGCTCATGACTTTTCCACTGGTAACCAACACCACCACCAGTGCCGTTTATCCATTTATCCTTTCACAAACTCCAGATGAAAACGAAATAAACCAGAGATATGGTAGTAAAGAAATGGAACCGTGTTAAGGGAAGATTTCCTGTGTTAAAGGTGTGAAAGCCTTGAACACATTTAAATGTGCAGTCCTGGGACTGTGACAATGTGACAAGAGGCCCGAGGAAGAGGTGGCAGACGGCCTCAGAGCATGGCTGCAAGGCTCAGCTCAGCCTGGAGAAGAACCATTTCCCCTTGTGTCATACAGGACAGAGAAAGGGGGTCACGGGAATCCAAGAGGCTGAAGGTGCCGGCATCATGGCCTTCTTTTTTGTTGTTGCATAGAACACAGGACCTTCTTGAGACTGAATAAGGAGGGTTGGCTGGTCAGGGTCCTTAGGGGAGTGCTACTGAGGAAGGAGGAGACAGACTGGAACCAAAGGGTACAGAGCAGCATTTTTTTTTTTTTGTCTCCAGCCTTAGCTTTCTCAGCTCTTGCTTCTTTTTTGCCTTTTACCTCACCCCCACAGATACCTAGGTTTTTCTGATCATATGCCCCAAATTAATGCCTGAATCTGAGAAATCGCTTCTTCTATTGAGTTAGCAAATCAGTGGATCATTCCTCATAGGTTAGTGATTTGTTGTTTAGAACTTTGAAAATAATACTAAACAGTTTTAATCCCAGCATTTGGGAGGTGGAGGCAGTTCTGTGAGTTCGAGATTATCCAGGTCTACATAGCAAGTTCCAGGCCAACTAGGGATATTTAGTGAGACCCTGTCTCAAAAACCAAACCACATTGGAACAAAACACCACACAACAACTTCCCAAGCAAAACAACAAACAAGCACAAAAACGTAAAACAAACACCACATCTTCAATTCTCTGTAGCAAATTGACATCCTTTTATGTGTGGGTGTGCATGTATGGATGTGGGTATGCTTGTGTGTGTGAGTGTGTATATGTGTGCAGGTGGCTTTGCACATGCAAGTGCATGAAAATGAGGCCAAAGGTTAACGCTGGTTGTTGTTGGTCAGACATTGTCAACCTTGCTTACTGGAACAGGATCTTTTGCTGGACTTTGGCTTTACCCATTAGGGTAGCTGGCTGTCCACTGAGTCCCAGGGATCTACGTATTTTTACTGCTCCAGCATTGGCATTCCAGACAGTCTTCACTGTGACTGGCTTTTTACGAGAGTGCTGGGGATCAAACTCGGGTCCTCATGCTTGCACAGCAAACCATTTTTATTATTAAGAAAAAAAAATCACCCTATTGAGTACAGTGGGGGTGGCATTAGCCACAGTGTACATTTTCTTGTACTATCACAAAGTCTAGTGCTAACACCAGGAAAAAGTAAACTCTTACACTCTAGGTTCAGGGACCAGAATGAGTTGCGTGGGACCAGTTATGCTTTCAAGGGAATTTTACTACCTGGACATAGAGAAGAGAACTGAAGAGAATAGACTTCTAGCAGAGTGCAGTATTTGTGATAAAAACAAGGTTCCCTTACCTCCCCTTCCCTTTTCACAAAGCAGTAGAAGGATGTTCCAAGAGAATTGGCTGCAAGAACAGAATGACCATGTTGCTTTCTCTCTTGGGTGAGCTTGAAAGCTATTGGAGCATTTGATTGCTGGTGGCTAATGGGGGCAGAGAAAGAGAAAGAAGAGAGAGGAGGAAGGGAGGAAAAGGAAAGGGGAAGAGAAATTAGGTATGTGAACAATATCCATAGTTCTAGACAGTTTGTACCCAGTGTCTATTATCTATGTTCTATATGGTAAATATGCTGATACTAGAGTTAGAATTTAGGGAACAGTAATTTTTTGTTTGTTTTTGAGACAGGGTTTCCCTGTGTAGCTTTGGAGCCTTTCCTGGAACTCACTCTGTGGCTCAGGCTGGCCTTAAACTCACAGAGATCCACCTGCCTCTGCCTCCCAAGTGCTGGGATTAAAGGCGTGCGCCACAACCGCCTGGCCCTTTGTTTTGTTTTTAAGGTTTATTTATTATGTATACAGTGTTCTGCCTGCATGTGTCCCTGCAGGCCAGAAGAGGGCCCCAGATCTCATTACAGATGGTTGAGAGCCACCATGTAGTTGCAGGGAATTGAACTCAGGACCTCTGGAAGCAGCCAGTGCTCTTAACCTCTGAGCCATCTCTCCAGCTTGGAACAGTAAGTTTTAAGGTAAGTACCTATTTCTTGGTTTCATATAAACAGAGTCCGCAGATCTGGGCAACATGAGGGAATTCTAATTTTGATAATAACAGTTGAGGCAATTTGGGCCAGTCAGCTTTACTAAAGGGAATTAAAAAAGTCTGGGGAACAAATTTCCTCAAAATCATCAGAGAGCTGATGGGACAGTGAGTAATGCCAAGTTGTGAGGCAGAAGCCAAGTGGAGAGCCCCAGGTGCTTTGCCTAGGAGGGATGTGTGTCAGACCAAGGGAGAGCAGAGGAGTTGGATTTGTGGTAGCTCCCAGAAGTGTGGCCTAGAATATGCTACATGTTAGGAATGCAGATAAATCAGAAACTCATTTTCTTGTCCAAACTTTTTTTGTGTGTCGTATGATATTTTGGAACTCTAAGAGCCTTTGATGGAGGTTAATGTGGTCTTCTACCACTCAAGTCTCTAAAATATTTAGGAAAGATGTTTCCATCTTATGCCTCAAATCATTCTAGTAAATACCTTTTTCAGATAAAATGGATAGTACACAATTAAAAATGATGTAGTAAACAAGGAAACAAAACAGAGAGAAAGTAGAAACTGAAGACCGTGTAGCCACATAGGTTATGTAGATGCTGAATAATCAGACATAGGCTGTAAAACAACTGTTATTCTGTTGAAGGAAATCTTTGGAATAGTAGAAAAGACTACAGAGTCTATCTAAAATGTGACAGAGTATAAAGAGTGTAAAATAGGAACCTTGGAACTAAAACATATTACAAACAAAATTATAATTTAGATGGAGTTTCTAGAAAACTGGGCATATTTGAGAAAGAATTAGCAAGTTAAAGATTCTGTAATGAATGTATCAAGAGTAAAGTTGGTGAGACAAAAGAAAAATCACTGAAAAGAAGGCCAGAGAGACAGGAAGTCCAGTGGGCAATGATTCAAGTGGACTCTCAGAGAGGAGAAGAAGCCATGCATTGATGAACAGTTTCTAAAGAGACAATAGAAAAATGAAAGATAGAATCTGGAAATTTGAAAATGATAGGAGATAATATTCATAATTTTGAGAAGTGAACACATTTCAAACAGAGTACACAGAAACTCCATGAGGAATATACCAAGAGAGATCAAGCAAATCCCCAGTATTGACTTGAAAACAGCAGTTGTTAAGCCAAAAGCTAACTCTTCATTAGCAGTCATGGTGGTCCAAATAGAAAGGACTCAAAAATCTGAAAGAAAAAAAGGCAAGATAGAGTTCTACATACTAGGAAAATAAAGACATTTTAGACACACAAACCAGAGAGTCCATCACTAGCAGGTCAGCAACAGAGGAAATACTAAGTGGGTAAAGTTCAGAGAGAAGGAGAAATTAGGCCAGATACAGAGTTGGAGATACAGGAAGAATTTAAGGTGAATAGCAATGGTGAGTTGTGGCTCTGTGGACATGGATATGTTGTTTATATAATCACCATCATCCATCATCTTGGCTTTCAGAAGTGAAAAGTGTTTACAGAATTAAACCCAGAATGTCAGTAGCATACAAGTAAAGATTGAGTGAGTTTGAAAGTTCCAAGGTCATTGTATTTTCTAAGACAAGAATAATAATTAACATCATATTTTGATGAAGATGAATAGATATTGTAATTTCAATGGTAATTATTGAAGGAATCCCCAAGGCATGTCATAGAAGGGAAAGATGAATAATTGAAATAAAAACAATTGAATGTATAGAGAATGGAGAGAAAAAAGAACATAAAAGAGGCACATATTAAATGTTAGGCTTACACGTGTGTGTGTCACATTATGTCAGTGTAAGTGAAATACTGTAGTTGAGATGATCAGACTATGCTAGTTTCTATGTAAGAATTTAGAAAGACTGATAAAAATAGGGGAAAAGTACCTTAAAAGCTAAAGCTAAAAGTGAAAGCTAAGATAGCTATATTAATATTGGATAAAATAGACTTTAAGATGAAAAACATCAATGTAAATAATATATAGATAATGACAAAAGGAATCCTCATCAAGAATCTAGGGCATTTCTAAACTTCTTTACTAAATATGTCAAAATGGGTATCGTGAAATTTTTGAAAACTTCAGTAGATAAATTTATCAACATTATCTGCATACCTATCAGAAACTGATGAAGCAATCAGAAAAAAAGCAGTAAGAATTCAAAGAGCTGAAAAACACACCACACAAACCTGCCTACAAGGTCCTCACAGAGCAAATTCTTACAAAAGTGAAATGGGGTTATTCTTAAGTGCATATAGAATACTCAAAAACATTCAACCTATATAGCGTGGAAAAAAACCCTAACATGCCAAGTACCTATATTTATATAGTGTATAATCACAATACAATTTTGCTATAAGTACAAAAGAGATAACAAGAGTATTAGTTTAAAATTGGAAATTAGAAAAATACACATCTACATTACTGATAAAATAATAATGAATTTATGACTTATGATTAATTGTGTAGCATAGTTAGAGCAGAGTTGTATTGCTTAACTTTACATTGTTGAGAGCGGCTCTCTGCCCCCACCCCAGTGTCCCTTTGTTCAAGTTCACCAGGGTGGACTGGTCTTGAAATGAACATGGCAATGGAAACTGGACCACAGGCCTTGGTGCTCTTAATCTTTACAGTGCTTCTAGTCGGAAAGTTTGCACGATACATAGTCACGCCTGCCACATAACCTTCAAGATGAGACTCCAAGGAGTGTGAATGCTTATCCCATAAGGCACCATCCACGGGCTGTAAGAAGAAACCAGTTACACTCAGGTGGGGAAAAAGTCAAGCTGTGGAGACATCTCAAAAGGGAGGAAGAGAAACAGGGAAGAGGGCTCAGGAGAGGTGGCTGAATCTCTCATTTGACTGAACAGTGAGATCTTAGTGCCATGAGCTATCTGCACTATCATTCTTCCTGCAATTGCAAGTCTTTTATCTTCTCTCATGGGTTACACTTCCCTGTCATGCCTCCAAAGGGTAGCTTGAATATTTTTTCTTGGGGGACTGGGTAGGATAGCGTGATTATAAAGTTGGTTGTTTAGAATCACACCTTTGGAGGTGTCTGTGAATGAGTTTGAAGAGAGATTTAACTAAGAAGGGAGGAACCACCATGAATGTTGCTAGCACATCCAGTGGGCTAGGGTCACAGACTGAGTGTCTTAGGGCCATTTCTATTCAAACCATCACATTCTGCTCTCTGGACCTCATAGGCTTGTAGCAGAAATGCAGAAATGAATTCAGTCAAAATTAAAAAAATCTCCATAGTCTATCATAGTCTCAACAATGTTTAAAAGTCCAAAGTTCAAGGTCTCTTCTGAGACTCATGCAATCTCTTAACTGTAATCCCCTATGAAATTAAAATAAAAAAGCAGATTACATACTTCCAACATATAATGGCACAGGATATACATCACTGTTCCAAAATGGAGTAAAGGGAGTATAGTGAGGAAATACTGGATCAAAGCAAGACTGGAAGCCAACTGGGCAAACTCTAAACTCTTCATCTCCATGTCTAATGTCAAAGCACTCTTCAGATCTCCAACTCATTTTATGTTTGTTGACTGCAACACACTTCTCTCTCCCAGACTGGTTTCTCTATTAGCAGCTTTCCTTGGCAGATATCCCATGCCTCTGGTATCTCCGAAATTTTGGAGTCTCCAAGACTATCCAGGCTTCACCTTTATAGCTTCACACAATGGCATTTCTGAGCTTCCATGCAGTGACACCCCTGATTTCAGTGGCTTTTCTTAGTCTTGGAGGGAGATTCCATAACTCCTTTCTTATATCCTTAACTCTAAAGCTAGAACCACATGGCCAAAGCTGCCAAGTTCTGCTGCTTTCTAGGGCTGGAACATGGCCCCCTCATCCAATTACATCTCTATTAGCTTTCTGGTTTTGATGATTTCCTTCACTGCCTAAGCTTGGCTGAATTGGAACTTGCTCTGTAGACTAGGCTGGTCTTGAACTCAGAGATCTGCCTGTTCCATATACTGAGTGCTGGGATTAAAGCCATGTACCACAATGCCTGGTCCTGTTCTTTAATTCCTTTTTAGAAGTTGGAAGCTTAGCTGGGTGGGCTCTTGCCCTGATGTATCCACTCCCTTTATTCCATTTAAATTCAGGCTTTCCTTCAATCTGTTTATCTCCTTGAACACAGGATTTAGTTCCATTCCACTTCCTGGTACCCCCTTTCTCCTCAAATTATACGTTTTGTATTTTTTCCTTTCCCAGCTTGCTCCTTTTATTTATAAATCTTCATAACAGTGAACACTAATAACCATATGATAGAGTCAATACTAGAATGTTTTGAGATTTCATCTGCCAATGGAATTAATCCAAAACTCTTAATTTTAGCCCCAGGCAGACTTTTTGGACAAGAGCAAAAAGGAGGTAAATTCTTCACCAAAATATTACAAAACAGTCTCTAGGCTGCATACTAACATTCTTCTCCTCCGAAACCTCTTGAGCCAGGCCCCCACAGTTAAAATCACCCTTAACACCACTGTCTTGCATGCTCCTCCTAGGATGGCTCATTCAGCACCACTTAAAGCATTCAATTGCTTTTCTAATCCAAACTCCCAAAGTTCACATTCCTCCAAACAAAAGCATGGTCAGGCCTATCACAGCAATACCCTAGTCCCAGGCAACAGAAGGAGACTGCTTATCATACTGGGCATAGCTTGAGTATATAAGACTTCAAAGCCCACCTCTACAGTGACACACTTCCTCCAACAAGATCACACCTACTCCAACAAGGCCACACCTCCTAATAGTGCCACTTCCTATGGGCCAAGCATTCAAACACCTAAGTCTATGGGGCCATTCCTATTCAGACCACCATACTGAGTAAAAAGGAAAGAACAAGTAGGGTACCACATTAATCTGTTTTTTTTTTTTTTTTTGACTGTGGAGATTATTTAATGAGACACTTAATGCTTCTGCTCCATACCTTCCCTCCCATAAGGGACTGTATCCCCTCTTAAATCACAGGTATGCTAAGCTCTTCTTCCCCTACATTGTTCCTGGAAGGTATTTTGTCACAGCAATGGGAAAAGTAACTAATACAGATGGAAAAAGAGAAAACCAAGAGACCAGGCAACACAATCTTCCTTTGTCTCTAAAATACTAATATTCTATGATGCCCCATGCTTCAAAATGACAGTGTGTACAGGTATAGTGGGCAGTAAATAAAAGATCCTCAAATTTCACTAACATTATTTTTCTGCCTCTTTTTCTTCAACTACTGCATTGTACGAAGCTCAGATTGTAATCATTCACTTATGTGCCTGCATCTAGGCCTAGACTGTGGATCTCTACAAGGAGGGTCTGTCATTCTTACCTATGTTCCCTAAACATACAGCTAATATCCTGTGAATGCTGATGGGGGTGACTAAAGAAATAATGGCTTAGTGGTTAGATGTGTGGTTTGGACTTAAGGAAACCACGAGGAAGCATGGGTTTGATGTGGCTGGTTTCAAATCCTGCTCATACTATGTGTGAACTTTAGTGTTGTGGAACCAGTTCCTCTGAGATTGATACATTCTGTCCAACAGGGAAGCTCTTTCATCAGGAAGGTAAACAACTCAAAACACTTCCAGAAGTCTCTGAAACTGACCAGATTCACTAGGCCCCTCCTTGTCAGAGTAAGCAATAAAAGCAGAGAGTCCTTCTCAGGGAATCGAAGTTGAGCTACCAAGAAGACTCTTGGAAGAGAAAGGCTGCAAAGAAGACTCAGACCAAAGTCTGCTGGAAGAAGCAGAAACCAGCTGAGCCGCCGGAAGAGGTTTAGACCAATTTTGAGGCACCTGGAAAGGACACTTTCTAACCTGTTGAGCTGTCTATGAACAGTATGTTTCAGGTTTCTAGCTTTTGTGAGCTGTCACCCATGCTGGGGTGGCCCTTTGTGATGCAGCTGTTTTGAGTCATTTCTGCTCCTGTAAGTAACTCCAATAAAGCTCATGGTTCAGAAGTTGGACTTTGGTGTTATCAGTACTTTGGTCCGCCATAGGGTGACATGGCAAACACAGTTTTGTCACACACTTCAGATTAATTTTTGAGTGTCCTTAATCCCAGCACTTGAGAGGCAGAGGCAGAGATCTGTCTGCCTCTGTGAGTTCAAGGCCAGCCTGGTCTACAAGGTGAGTTCCAGGACTTTCAGGGCCATCTAGCAAGACCCTGCTTCCAAAAATCCAAAAAACCAACCAGCCAACCAACCAACCAAACAAACAAATAAACAAAAAATCACATGAAACCAAAACAACCCCAACCTCACAAGTTATCATTATGTCGAGGCTGCTGTGAAATAAGTGAGATAATTCATGCCATGTGCCCCTCAGCACCTCAGGTGCATGATGGATATTCAGTTGGAGACTCTGCCACTTGGCTCCTGTGCCCTCCATGCTTCATGCTGGAAGTGAATACCATGTGAACTGTTAACCCATAACAAAAAAATTCAGGGTATGTGAGTATGTGCACCTTGTAGGACTTTTGCTCCAGCTTACCATTTCCTCAGCAAATGTATGAGTTGTTTCCTGCTGTGAAACCCAGGCTGTTTTCAAAATGGATTTTTTTTTTGCTGCTGCATCTGCAGGCCAACTATGCTGAGGAAGCATCTCAGACACCCGGAGCCAGCTGGGAGAGGTTGACGCTCAGCATAGTAATAGTGTCCTCTAGAGTCATTGCTTTTCCTGTTTGGAACCTGATTATGCCAATGGACTCCATACTGGCTAGTTTTATGTCAACTTGACAAAAGCCAGGTTCATTGGAAAGGAGAGAGCCTCAGTTGAGAAAATGGGTCCATAAGATCAGGCTGTGGGCAAGCCTGTAAGGCATTTTCTTAATTAGTGATTGCTGGGGAGGGCCCAGCCCATGGTGGATGGTGCGGTCTCCCAGCTGGTTCTGGGTTTTATAAGAAAGCAGGCCAAGAATGCCATGAGGAACAAGCCAGTAATCAGCACCCCTCCATGATCTCTGCATCAGGTTCCTGCCCTGTTTGAGTTCCTGTCCTGACTTCCTTCAATGAACAGTGATGTGGAAGAATAAGCCAAATAAACCCTTTTTGGTTTTGGTCATGGAGTTTCATCACAGCAACAATAACCTTAACTTAGACTCCTACAGAGCAAGTCAACACCTTTCTCCAGGGGCTCTTCTGTATTATTAAGAAAAGAATTTTGTCAGTGGAGGCATGAGGTCTGTAGGGTCCCTGCGGTTCAGATAAGGTATGTATTACCTTCAGTTACTGCTCCTGTGTAACCCCTTCCCGGAAAAGAGATGGGTGAAGGAAGGAGATGCTCTCAGTTTACCAAGTTGACTTATGACTACTGTATGTCACTTGAGGTTGCAGGTTATAGTTCAGCAATGACACAAATCTCTCTAATCCAGCAGTGTCATTCTGGTTACCACCACCATCATCATCATCACCATTACTTTTTGCATCCAAAATTTTTCTCTGGAAAGAATTAAATTGTATTACAGAAAATAAAAAAAAAATCTCTGCCTTTTTACTGCCATAATTTAGTATTGCTTTCTAGAATTATGTTAGTACTTACCTTATGGAAGATGGAATATCTGTTAAATCCTATGCTGCCTGCTTTGCATAAGCAGAATCTTTTTAATTTGGAAGAACAATCATGTAAGCAAAGAAGCACTTACTCCTATTTTACGGGTCAAGGAAACAGGTTCAGCTGAGGAAGGACAGGTCTTTATGTAACTGTACTGTCCCCCTCTTCCTTTAACACTCTGCTCAGCTGGCAGGCATTCTGCCTTCCGAGCCCTCAAGTCTACCTTTTTATGTATTTTGTTCATCATTGTGCCAAAGCAAATGTGAGCTTAGTGTGTGAGGCTTGATGTGCTCTGTCACATCTGAGTGCTCAGGACCCTTTTGTTTTTATTAGATGCCTGTTGCCAAGGCTGTCAGCCATGGCACTGACAATCAGAAGCTATGGCATTGTGCTATTTTATAAAACTGGTGATAAGTATATGGCACCTGTCACTTCTTAGGCAAGACAAACTCAAGACACAAATGGGTTTTAGAAAGTATTTAGATAAGTTTATCCAAGAGGTTTTGCTCTGAACACCAGGACCAAGGCTCAGAAGGCTAGTGGTGTGTGTGTGTGTGTGTGTGTGTGTGTGTGTGTGTGTGTGTGTGTGTTATATTTCCCTTCTGGGGCCATGTTTTTCTCAGTCCTGGGGGGTAGGGCATCTTCAGTAATCATACTGGAAAATGTGTTGTGCTACTTATTCTGCTGTTCAGATACCCCTCTCATGAGTATAGAAATGATGAGAGAGAGATGTCTGCTAGCAATGGGCTTGGATTCTCTCCTTGACTGTGCCACCAACCAGCTGTGAGACTTTGGGGGAAGTCGCTTCATTTCTCTGGGCTTTGGTTTCATTCTCCATAGACTGTTTTAATAGGAAGTTAGGAAGCCCACTGAGAAAAGCAGGCAGCCCCTGCTGGTGCCAGAGACTGTTGTGTTCTGGGGGCGTGGCTGGGGAGCCTTGGAGGAAGTACTTTCTCTATTCCCCTTGTGCAAACAAGACTCCCTCAGACATCCAAGTCACGTCTTCATTTTTCGGATGAGAGAGCTAAGCCCATTGGCTAGATGTGGGCTATGAGTTATTGTTAATTACTTAATTTGCAGGGCAAGTGCATCGCCGATGATGGGCAGCTGTTGTGATGGTGGCTGGGAGTAATTACCAGAAAACCAAGAGGCCTGCCACACTTGGCTTATTAAAGTTAATCAGACACTGCAGAGGCTGTGGATGCCTAATGATTTTCACTAAATTTGGAAAAAGTTGAGCTATGGATTAATTTCAGCGTAATTCTTCCAGACACTTCTCATTTAAAAGGTACTAAAATTCTAAAATGAACAAAAATTAAAAGGTGTCTGTTTACCAAAGAGAGAAATGTCTTCTTGCAGAAAAGCTTCTGTGTTTTGTCATGGCTCTAAAGAAACTGATAGAATGAAATCTCATATATATAAACTGATAAATATATATATAAACTGATATATATATAAGCTATATATAATTTTATTTTTAAATTATTTTTATTTTATTTTGTGTGTTTGAGTGTTTTTCCTACATTTATGCCTCTGTAACCTATAAGTGCCTGGTGTCCATAAACCCACAGGCCAGAGGAAGGTCTTGGATCCCTTGGTCATTGTGAGCCAGCATATGTGTACTAGGAATTGAACCCAGGTCCTCTGGAAGAGCAGCCAGTGCTCTTAATCACTGAGCCATCTCTCCAGCCTGAATGTATGTGTTTTAAAAAGGGACTCATTAGAGTGACTTACAGGCTGTGCTCCAGCTAGTCCGACAGTGGCTGTCTCCCAACAGAAAGGCCAAGAATGTGGTGGCTGTTTAGTCCACCACGCTAGATGTCTTAGCTGATCTTCAGTCTACCTTGGAATCCCAGAGAAGTGGGTTGCAGCACCAGTGAAGGATGCCTCAGCAACAAGGCAGGTGAACTTGCTAGCAAGAGTGAGAACAAGCAGGCAAGAGCAGAAGCAAGCTTCCTTCTTCCACGTCCTTTTATGTGGGCTAACACCAGAAAGTGTGGCCTAGATTTAGGATGGGTCTCTCCACCTCAAATGATCCAATCCAGAAAGTTACTCTCAGGTGTACCCAGCTGCCTGGGTTTTAGTTGATTCCAGCTGTAGTCGAGTTGACAACCAAGATTAACCATCACAGCCTCCTAATGACTGAGTTCTTGATTTGACTAGCATTGCCTATCTGGCACAGGCTCAGTCCCAGGTCCCAGACTCTTTCTTCCCATCCTCCAGGCATCTCTGTCTTCATATGCAAATGTCTTCCTTTATCTTGTATGAGATGAAAAGATGATTTTGTTCTTTTACCCAGTACCAGCTACTCCATCTGAAATTATTTTTCCGATTTTGAAGATGACATGTGCATTGTAGAAGACTTGAAAATGTGGAGATACAAAGTAAGAAAGTAATATTATAATCCCATCACTCAGAACTGCTTCACATTCTGAGGTCTTCTTTTTCCTTTTCCCCCTGAGTTTAAGTTTTTAGAATCAATAGCACTGGTATTCCATTATGTTGTAGGGGGCACAGAGTCTTTGTTGTTCTATTGTGGTCCAAGACTCTGAATCAACCCAAGCAGACACAAGAGGTTCACAAAGCAAGAGTTAGTACAGGGCAGCTCAAAAGAAGGGGGAAAGGGAGAGGGGCTGATCAATCATGGCTGCAGAATGGACTTGGGAGCTGAACTGTGACCCTGAATGTCAGTTGAAGCAAGTATTTAAGCACAAAAATCACAAACATTTGTTGCCAAGTTACAGTTACAATTTTCATCATTCAGAAATCAAAGATTAGGGCCTTCCTTGGATGTTCCATCATTGCCAACTGACATACAATGCCAGTCTTTTAATCCAACCAACCAGATCCATTTGTTCCTTCTGTTGTTTGGACCAGCCATGGTGTTTCTAGAGAACTAAAGATGCATAATGACTATTTCTATGGTTTAAGGAGGCAATGGGTCAGTTAGTGGAAGGTTCCAGCTCCTTGAGGGCTTGGGAACCTGAACTTTGTTTCACCCTACAGGTGAAATGGAGTCTGAAGTCAAAATGGCAGTACTCAGGACAAGGTGCTTATTTCCTGCTCTCAACAGTTCCTTCAAGGGAAGGAATACAATACTGTTATCTGCCCAGAAGGCTGGGTGCTGACATATTTTCTAGCCTGGTGATCTTTGCACTCTCTGTGTGGTTGGAGACCACAATGGACCCTCCCCCAGATCCTCACCATAGGGTTGTATTTCTCAGTTAATTTATAGAACCTATCTATATGAACTTTGTAAAGAGTTTTGGTGTAGTTATAACTAATCTGTGTTTAGCTTACTTTGTTCCCTAAGGAGACTTACTTATGCACATGCTTTTGCACATGAAGGACTGAGATAATAATCATCAGACTAAGTTTTCACCAAGTTGTGCTGTGTGCTAAATAAACCACTTGGAGCCAGACTTCGAAATTTGAACCAACACTGACCACTGAGCTCTGTTGAATTGAACTGCCTTTTTGCCTCCTGGAATTGTCTTTCTGTAGGCCTGTGAAGATTGTGGAGAACCCAGAAACTGGCACCTAACACGGGACTATGTTTCATCCTTTGGGGTAAAACTTTCCACTGACATCAGGTTGTTAGCTGTTGGTTGTTTAAAGTAGTAATGGAGAGCCAGGCAGTGATGGCACATGCCTCTAATATCAGCACTCAGGAGGCAGATGCAGGTGGATCTCTGAGTTCAAAGCCAGCCTGGTCTACAGAGTAAGTTCCAGGACAGCTAGGGATGTTACACAGAAAAACCATGTCTCAGAAAACCAAAACCAAACAAACAGGCAAACAAAGTAGTATTAGAGAATGCAAACGTGCACTATCAGGATGTAAAGGAACAGAGAAAAGGCAATCTTCTAAGTCAAGTATAATCTAATGTCCTTAAGGAATCATAGTAGGAGCTGGGAGCCCTGACTGGAGGGCCCCCATTGGTTTCATAGTAGCATTTATGCCCTTGAAATTATGTGACACTTAAATGTATTCTTTGCTCTTCTTTTTTTTTTTTTTTTTAAGCTGAGGATTGAACCCAGGGCCTTGTGCTTGCTAGGCAAGCACTCTACCACTGAGCTAAACCCCCAACCCTTTTTTTAAAAATTACAAATGGGAACTCCAAGGACTGAAGGTTCTATAGACCCGAGTTGCAACTGTTCCTGTTCTAGAAGTTGAGCCTGTTTTAATTTTTCACCATGAAGATGCCACTGATCAATCCACAGTGGATCATCCCACTGTGAAGGAAAATAAAAACTAAGGGGTTGCTGGGCAGCCACGCCCTGGGGCAGAGGCATCAGAATCCCACTCACTTGGCAGCACTTGGCCAGACTCCAGTTGGCAGAAAGGACCACAGGGTGGGAATAGTTAGAAGGCTCTGAGTTTGTCAGATTGCTCAGGAGGGCAAGCTCTGTGTAAACCTGCATCTGTGGTGATGTCAGAGCTGAGGGAGGTGGTGGGTGAAAGGTTTTGCACCCTCATAAGCCTCTGCCGATGCAGCAATCCAAATCAAACCAAATCAGGCTGAATAAGAAAAACACCCTGGTTAAATGGGTAAAGCGTTCCAGGGTGGTTCTCCAGACCCCCAGAGAGGAGATGGGGAGGAGAGACCGGAATACCACATGTCTGTTTTCTGGGATGCAGTTTAAATACTCTGTGGGAGTGGTCTTGAGCATCTCTGGGGGAGGAGCTGTGTTTGGCAGGCTTTGAAGAGGAGGGTTTGGGAACGAGATAGGGGAGGGGAGTTGAGGTGGATCTTCCACCAGAACATTCCAGACTCTTTGAGTATAGGGATGCCAGGGTGCCAGGGAGGGGCTGAGGTGGAACTTCCACCAGAACAGTGGGGTGGAAACTGGAGCAGCTGTAGAGTGTACTGCCGAGATGTGTGGGTTTTCTTTGTTGTTTTGTATCCTCCTGAAGGGGGTGCAGGCAATAAAATACTGCAGTCCAGATTACAAAATAATGGACAGGGATTTTTATCTCCCTTTTCATGGTCTCTTTTTACATTAGCTACTAAGCTCTCCAATTGTCAGCATCTGTGTCCCCTTGTTCAGGAAACCAAGGGTGGAATTTTACAGCCACCTGAACGAAGTTGCTGAGCTCTTGCTCTGGATATTTTGCTCCCCTGGATCTTAGCAAACATCTCAGTAACTGTATAAGATGCTTTGTCTCAGGGCCTGGGAAGAGCCCATGCTGTTTCACTCTCTCATTTACAGTTGGGTGGTGACTTCCTGAGTGAGAGGACCAAGCTCCTACCCTTGGCTTCTATTTAAAGAGTTTTTTAAGCCATCTCTAAGGGTTGAATACCACATGTTGAGCACCATTTTGACCCTTGACCTATAGTGTGAACCCTTTTTTAAAAATTGAAAATATTTTCTGCATACACTGTATTTTGGTCATGATTTGCCCTCCCCCAACTCCTCCCAGAGCCTCCCTGCCTCCCTACCCACCTGCTCTACACCCTCTTTCTCTCCCTCTTTAGAAAACAAATAGACAAATAAAAAAAACCCAAACAAAGCAGAATAAAAAAAGAAACAGACAAAGAAAAAAGCACAAGAAACACAATACCCCTCCTCCAGAAAACCAAAACCCATACAATAACAGAATTGGAAACCACAATATTTCAGGCAAAAGACTAAAAAGGAAAAAAAAAAAAAAAGCTCAAAGCAATGCAAGACAAAAAAAAAATCTACAAAAATACCATCGAGTCTACTTTGTGTTGGCCCCTTATGTGCTTTATACCAGTGAGACTCCATTGGAGAAAACTAATTTAGTTGTCAGTTGGAGATAGCTTATTAGGTAGAGATGGGAGACTGTGTCCACTTCCCCCTCTCAGGGCTGGGATCCCTTCTTGCTTGATCCAAAGATGCTGTGACATCATGCACTTGTAGGGAGAGCATGTATAAGAAATGGATGGAGGCCTGAGTGTGATCTTTATGCTTGCACTGTGGATTGAAGACTCGCCTTGATGCTTCTTCCTTTTTTTTTTTTTTTTTTTTTTGAGATAGGCTTTCACCAACCCAGTTGGTCTTGATCTCTACATAGTCAAGGATGACCACGAATTACTGATCCTTCTGCCTCAACTGCATGGACTTATAGGCATACACTGCCATCCCTAGCAATTTTTAATTGATTATGTAACGTTTAGTGGTGCTGGGAATTAAGCCCTGGGCTCCATGCTCTCCCACTGAGCTGTGTTTCCAGCCCCCTTGTTCTTGTTTCATGAGACAAGCTCCCACAGTGCAGCACTAGCTGGCCTGGAACTTGCTGTATGATCTGCCTGGCTGACCTGGTGCTCCTGGTACTGTCCCAGGCCTCTGCCTCCTGAGTGTTGGGATTACAGGAGTGTTCCCTTCTTCCCTGTCTAGTTGATTAAAAGGGTCTACCTCCATGAGAAAGTCTCAAAAGCTGTATGGAAGGATTTGCCAGAGCTTCTCAGTCATGTATAAAAGACCTCTTTGGCAACAAGAAACACTCCGGATCTTCCCATTGCATTCTGGGAAACACACTCAGAATCACAGTGATTCAGAAGGGACAATGGACAAAACACCTTTGGAACTCTCCAGTCTCATTCTCAGGAAGTGGAGTCCTTAGTTGCAGAGGTGACTTTATAGGCAGAGGCTGAAATTCACTTCACCCAAGGTCTAAACTTCCACCTTTTACACTATGAAATGTGTAAGTGCCTGTATGTACTTTCCAGGCCAAGGTCACCTCATATGGCCTCGAGGAATTAAATCAGGCCAGGTGGAAGGGCCAAGCACAACTGAAGGTCCAACAGTTTTATTGAGAGCAATCAGACTTTTTATACCTTTATCAGAAACAAATAATAATATCAATAGCCAGGATCAATGCAGCTGTAGTTGCCAGGTAACAGTGAAGTTTGCAAGCTATACAGGGGATCCAAGATTAATGTCTGAGACCACTTGTCCTGTCAAGCATTCGTGCTTCCTGGACTACTAAGGGAACATACAGAGACACAAAGCAGTGTGAACACTTCACTGCCTGAGGGAGTGCACTGCTCTCTCAGGAACTGGAAGGCATGCTATGCCCCAGGAGCCAAGGACTCTAACATGAAAAACCTATGATGCATGCCTCTCAAGGCAGCTGGGCCAGGTCAACTCCATGGTTCCCTGCAGAAGTGGAGATTCAGAATCTTAGAAAAGTCAACATTTCACTTCTTAACATCACAACAAAATCAGGTAATAGAAGAAGGGTCTGTAAAAGGCCAACCACGTAAATATAAGATTATTATTTTGACTCCTTGCTACCACAACTCTTAAAATACCATTACTATTAATATTTTAAACGTTTTGAAAAGTAGATAGTGAAATTAACATCCATTTTCTACCATCTATATAAAATAAGTGTTACTATATTGCTATATATATTGAACTTCTTTTTCTTTTGCTTGAAAGATTTTTATGTTTTTTTTTTAAACACAGTCTCACTGTGTAGTCTTGGCTGGACTAGAATGTGTGGTGATCCTCCTGCCTCTGTGTCCCCTACCCCCAGTGCTGGAATCCCATGCCCTACTTTGCTGAAGATGTTGAAGAAAAGACATATATATATATATATATATTGGTTGTTATTGCTGTTTTTGTGGCAGTGGCTCATGTAGCTCAAGGCTGGTTACAAACTTGCTATGTAGTTGAGGAGGACTTGAACTTGTGATCCTCCTGTCTTTACTTTTGGGTTTACAGGCACCTGTCACCATGTCTGTTTTATATGATGCTGGAGAGTAAACCCAGGGCTTTGTACATGCCTGGCAAACACTGTGCCAGCTAAGCCGCATCCTCAGCACTGAAGACATTTCATTTTAATTATACTAAGCATGTATAATTTAAGAAACTACTTACTATTTTATTTTGTGTAAATGTCATTTTGCTTGCTTGTGTGTTTGTGTATCAGGCATGGGCTTGGTGTCCATGGAAGTCCGAAGAGGCATAGGGTTCCCTGGTGCTGAGGTTATAGGTGGTTGTGAGTCACCATGTGGGTGCCAGGATCACAGCCATGTGCTGCCACACCCAGTTCACACTATCACTTTAATCTAACAAAGCAAATGATAATTTTCCACTATCAGCCAACACTTAGTGTATATGCAAAATTTCCCGTGGTTCCCAACAACCTTTCCAAGCTTGTTTATTCAAACAAGGTATAAACACCAGTGGGGACCTCTAGTCTCCATGTCATTGACCACTTAGGGAGGTCAGCCTCATTCTGCTATTTGCCAGCCAGCAGATTTGAAATGCCCCAGCAGGCCAACCCAGGAGCATGCTTTCAGTTAACTCGGCATGCAGGCAGGTTAATTACTGACCAGGCATAAAGTGGACAATTAGTCATGACTGTTGACACATCATACGTGTCAGGGGCTAGCTGAACACTGAGAGTTGTAATGTAAGTGTTTCCTGCATAGCCACAGAGTTCTTTAGTTATTTAAAGGAGGGAAAGATGGATAGTGATGGTGGACTGAGGATATGCAAAGAAACGAGGAGAAACACCTGCGTTATATCTGGGGTCTAGAACAGTCCAGTTTACAGAATCAGACGATTATGGGAGTTGCCAGGAACTGGAGGGAGGGGAAAATGGATGATGTCATGTAAAAAGTACGAAGCTCTCTTTATGAAAGACAACTGTTGGCAATCCAATGACTGAGGTGAAGATCATATTTGATAATACTGTGTTAGATACTTTAGTTGGCTGGCATACTCTAGTTTATTTTCAATTGGCAAATAATTGTATCTATTGATGGACTACAAGGTAATAGTTTGACTTTTGACTTTTATGTGTAATTAGCACATGAGCCATCTCAAAAACTTGTAAATTTTTTTCTTTGTGTGTGAGAACATTTAAAATCCTTCCTTTCAACTCTTTTGAAATTACCAGTAGAATGCATTATACTACATAAAATAAGCCTGGCACAAAGACACAGATTCTATATGACTTCATTTAATATGCAGAATCTAAAAAGGTCAGACTCAAAAATGCTGGAGGTTGGGTGAGGTGGGGAAAGGTGAGATGTTGATGAGCTGGTAAAATGTTACAGTTATAAAAGAGGGATAAATTCTGATGTCCCATTATATAATAAGGTGACAAAATTTAACCATGAGAAGTTATGCTTAAATCTACTCACTTCTCTCCCCCCACAATGTTAACTATGAAGAGTTATAGAATGGGTCTTCCAATTACTAATAGTTTGATTAGCATGACTTTTATCATATATAAATATCTATATATACACACACACATATATATACTATATCACACACACATAAGTACACACACACACATATCTCTATATCTATCTATATGTATATGTATATCTATATATATCATGGGCTGGGGGAATGACTCAGTGTTTGCTATGTAAGTGTGAGAGTTATAGTTTAGATTTTCCAATATCTGTTTA
Source organism: Onychomys torridus (assembly GCF_903995425.1). Taxonomy (NCBI): domain Eukaryota; kingdom Metazoa; phylum Chordata; class Mammalia; order Rodentia; family Cricetidae; genus Onychomys; species Onychomys torridus. Next base: position 29,520,578 of record NC_050453.1, read on the forward strand.
AATGCTCGGTGTCCTAGTGGCCCATCTATTATCACAGTATTTAGGAGGCAGAGGCAGGGGATCCCAGAGCAGTCTAATCTAGGTAGTTAGAGTAGCTGAATTGGCAGGCTCTAGGCTTAAGCTTGTTTACTTTTGCTCATGTAACTGATATGTTCTAGGTTATCAGAAATATAATTGGAAGGATTCCATATCCCAGAGACCTTGTGTACAAACTGCACCATTTGCACAAAGCCTGTTGCCTCCCTGCTCTCTGTTCCATTTGCATTGTTTATGTGCATGTTTTACTCATGTCCTCATTTGATTGTGCATACTTTGAAGCAGAACCATTCTGAATAGTGCCTTGTGTGTAGTCAGTGCCCAAGATATACTTTTTTCTTTACTTCTTTCTTTCTCTTCCTTCCTTCCTTCTTTCCTTCCTTCCTTCCTTCCTTCCTCCCTCCCCCCTCTCTCTTTTCTTTTCTTTTTTCTTTTTCTTTCTTTCTTTTTTTTTTTTTTTTTTTTTTTTTACTGTATTCAGGACTATACAGTGTTTCTTTAAAAGGTAGATCTTATGCATGGGCATCTTTGATTGTGAAAATTAATGTTCCCTTCAAATATAATCTGAAGGAATTAGATGGAGTATGAAAAATTTCTGATTTAAGCATGCAAGCTAAAAAGAGAACACTCCCCTTTGATGAAGAGATTAGAGATCAGAATCTCTCACCAGGGCACTAGCTCCTCACACCCCAGGAAAGCCACGAAATAGAATTTAGCCTGGATTGTGAGCAAAGAATCAAAATTGGGAGAGATTGAAAGTGGAAATAAGAAGGGAAGTTGAATTTTGGGTGCTTTGGATAAGGATGGGAGGCAATTGCCATTTCCTTGCCCATGTCTGGCTTAACACCTACCATGGTTTGGGGAAAGGGACAGATGTGGGTTCAGATCCCAGTTCCACTTCTGTGGCTGCATGACCTTGGGGAAAAATCTCTAAACATGCAAAGTTTTACTTATATTTGTTTTATTGCTATCATTATGTGTGTGTTTGTGTGTTGTGTGTGCATGTATATGGTGGGCACCCATGTGTCACAGCTGTCTGTAGATCAGAGGAACTTTGAGGAACTGATTCTTCTACTGTGGGTTCTGAGGATGGAACTTGGGTTATCTGGTTTGTGAGGTGAATGTTCCCACCTGCTAAGCCCCTTCATCACCTCTGAACATCTCAAATTTTAGCTTTCTTTTATGAAAAATTGACTGGGTATTGTAACCACACCACCCAGAGAGCATACTGCCACTATAATATTTTACCTCCCATAGTTTACATGGTCCTCTTCATCTAGTGACGAGGACTTCACAGAGATAATTATGCCTAAATTATCATCTCCTACAGTGAAGTAAATATAGGAGACATAGGGATTTATACAAGATAGACGTTTTCAAGCAAAGGAAATCTCTGCTGATTCCTGTCTATCTCCTAGTCCCTATGGTTCACATGCCAATTCTGCCACTCTTCATGGCTGAGGCCTCTCCAAAACCCTGTGAGGTCCTGCATCTTGCTGGCCCCACTTCCCAAGTGGCCAGAGGGTCTTAGAAACAACAGCACCTTCAATTCAACTTCAGTGAGAGAAGTATTTGCTCTAACTGCCTTGGGATCCAAATGATGTTTTGCTAAGGCAAATCCATGCCTACAGGATTGAGAAAGCAAGGTATCATTGTTTTCTAGGAGAGATGATTTCACTACAGCAGTTGGCAGGCTTTTGTCATGGCTCAGGGAATTGCCAGAGACACCCAAAGGCTGTGAATCGGCTTGTCTGTTCTCCAGAGCCACAGTTTCGGATTTCAGCTTACATGAGAACTGCCTGGTGTGTAACTCAGGTGTCCAGGTTTGGAAACAGTGTTTTTTAGTGAGCATTCTTGATGACATTTCTGCACAGAAGCTGTCTTACTAAAATGTAGGGTTTTTTTTGTTTTTTTTTTTGGTTTTTTTTTTTTTTTTTAACTCTTTAGGGGCCTGCTGCCCAGCTCCCAAATAAATACATGGAGACTTATCCTTACTTATGAATGCCTGGCCTTAGCTTGGCTCGTTTCTAGCCAGCTTTTCTAACTTACATTATCTCATTTATCTTTAATTGTGGTTTTGCCCTGGGCTTTTACGTTTCTTTATTCTATGTGTCTTTCTGTCTTTCCTACTCCATGGCCAGCTGGGTGGCTGTCCCCTGGTGTTCTCCTCTTATTCTCATTTTCTCACTCAAGCCTAGATTTCTCTTCCTATTTATTCTCTCTGCCTGCCAGCCCCACCTATCCCTCTCCTGCCTACTAGTGGTCATTCAGCTCTTGATTAGACCAATGAGGTGCTTTAGACAGGCAAAGTAACACAGCTTTACTGAATTAAACAAATTACTATTCCACAACAGTTAGGGTTTCTATTGCTATGAAGAGACACCATGGCCATAGCAACTCTTATAAAGGAAAATATTTAATTGGGGTGGTTTGCTTACAGTTCAGCGGTTCAGCCCATTATCATCATGGTGGGACATGGTAGTGTGCAGGCAGACATGGTGCTGGGGAAGTAGCTGAGAGTCCTACATCTTGAGGGCAACAGGAAGTGGTCTGAGACACTGGATGTTATCTTGAACATATATGAGACCTCAAAGCCCATTCCATAGTGACACACTTCTTCCACAAGACCACACCTACTCCAACAACACCATACCTCTCAATAGTGCCATTCCTTTTGGGGGTTATTTCCTTTCAAACCACCATAGAACCTCACCAGTTTGCTCCAAAAGTCATTCTGTGGAATTGATTCTCTGGGGATTGATTGGTTTATGGTGATCTGACCAGAACCTGGGAATTGATGTCTAAAGAAATTTTCCTAGTGTGGCCCCAGGAATGTAGGGTCCACAGCCATTTCTTGGACCAGGGATGTGTGTGTGTGTGTGTGTGTGTGTGTGTGTGTGTGTGTGTGTGTGTGTCTTTGTTATCAAACTCTCCAAGGCTAGATATCTCAAAGCTTAACATTTTAGAAGAAACTTTAGGAATATTATTAATTTTTAACACAAGAAATAAAAAAGTGATATTGATTCACTTCATACTTTGTCTTAGTTCTTAATCATAAGAGATTTTGATGAAATCTGTCCCAGGTGATCAAGCTGTCCGTAGATGACAGTTTGCTGAAGAACCTCCCCAGTGATAGTCATCATAACTCCAGACTCTTTATTTGTTTATTCACCCATTAAAAAAATAGTTGTGTGGCAAACGGTTGGATGAGGGGAGCTGTGGCAGGTGCTGATGATATCGTGACACAAATCAGGTGTGGTTGCTACTTTCTGTCGATGACTATAATGCTAGCGGAATCCGTGGCTACAGAAGCTCTCAGTATTAGAAGTGGCATAGGTTCATGAAATCACCACACCACCAATGGAAAGGTTACCAGACCTATGGCAATTTGGCTGTGATGGCGGTTTTTGACCCCAGTAGAAGGTCAGACTTGTCTTTCTTGAGTAAGTGATCATTGATCTAAGTAGCTAGGTAGAAGGAAGAACTTTCTAGAAAGCAGAATAGCAGCATGTGAAAGGTCTGTGATGGGAAGGAAGATCTATAGAGAGCCAAGGGGTCCACTGGAAACTTAGGTGGCAGATGGGTAAGATTAGGTGTTAGTGTAGCAATGGGAAAGAGCCTGGAGAAGATGGTGTCACCTGAAGATGGTTTTACAGTTTATGCTAACCCACACAGTTGATCCCATACCTGGGTGGCATCATTCAGAAAGATAGGGGGCACTGAAAGAATGAAGTCTCACATTATTGTTTTGTTTCTTTGTGGATTGGGATATGGTAAAGGCAGCTTGCCTTTGGTCCTAGTTAATTTGAGATGCTCTGAGACCGCTAACAGAACTATTTAGAAGGCATCATGCCAATAGGCACAGAATGGAGGGGAGACTCTGCCTGACAGGGAAATCTGTGTCATAGAGGAGTTGGTGGTAGTGGAAGCAGTGAAATGAATTTCCCAGGGATGGCAGGGAGGTAGAACTGTGGCAGCCCGAGGACAAGAATGAGCCCTGAGGAATCTTAGCATGTAAAGCACAGGAAGAGAAGAGAAGGAGGAAAGCTGAAGGCTCTCACTTCTTTCACGAAAGGAATTTATTGTTAAAAGTCAGCTGGGGGATACCGATGGTTGCAATGGGATTGCCTGTGTGAGAGATAAGAGAGGATCGCACCAGGAAGGCAGCCAGGGATGCAACACCCTATCCCCAAGTAGCTCTGTGACTGACATTGTCTCTAAAATCGTTTGCTGAGTTGGTGGCAGAAGAGAGATGTTAGCAGTGGGTACAGAGGTCTTAGTCTTTAGAAGGCCAGTGTGATTTGCTTTGGACTTTCATCTTGTCCTAGTCAATGAGCTTGAAAGATCTGTGCATCTGTGCAGAGACTTTCAGCACCAAGAAGGGTGTGAACCCAGGAAGTTCATATCCAACATTCCCAACAACTTGGTCACCCGGTGTCCACGATGGTCTGTGCCCAGACTTGATTTCAGTGGAAAGACCCAACTATGGCAATTCTTTTTTCCCCCTTTCTATTTGCCTCAACAGAATTATTCTGCTACATAGAATTCCGAATTTTAATCTCATGAATCAGCTCTTCCACTAATGAAAGATTTAGCATTTGGGATGTTTTTTGTGAAGACGTTCTGCAGAGTGTGAAGCGACGGCTGCTGTGTCAGACAGCTTGATTCCAGCTGTGTAAGCAGTCTGGCCCTCAGAAAGCTATCAGACAGGAGGCAGTCACTCTATAGCAGCAGAAGAGAAAAGTCAATTAATTTCACAAGCACGGGTTTGGATCCTGTCATAGGGAGAGAAAAATCCAGTAATTCTGTAACGGTCATTCCAAAGACTGTTTGCAATTTATTAGTTTCCATCTGTAGTTCTGCATGTATGTGCTGAAATCAATTTAATAACTATCAGTTGAGCCTTTATGTTCAAATCCTTGTGTAAGAGTCCATGATTAAACCACGGAAAAACAAGGCATGATCTATATTATTAGAGTGCTGGGAGGTGGATGGGTGGATATGTAGAAACAATGATTTTCTTTTAATGATACAGGGGGAAAATAGCAAGAGGGAAGCAGAGGTGGGGGAGGTGGGGTGTGTGTGTGTGTGTGTGTGTGTGTGTAGTCAGGCAAAGGCTGGATCCCCAGATGTTCACACAGCAGATGAATGTGAGCATGACCCTGGCAGCACAGGGAGGAGTTGGCCATGTAGGGACGGGAACGTGTAAGGCAAAGGCAAAACCTGACACTCTTGGGTATTGCTTTGCGCTCTGGGCTGGGGTTAAAATGCCCCTCTGTGGAGTTGGGCTTTCTGTTGTGGGTAATGAGAACCACTGAAGGTGTCTGCACTCAAGGTGAGGGTCCATGAGCTAGGGGGAGAATTGGAACGATGTGGTGGTTAGAAAGGAGACAGATGGCCACTGAGCAGCTTCAGGGAAAGCCAGAGAACAGAAAGGGAGGAGCCAACTGAAGCCTAGTGTGGTGGTACATACTGTAACAGCATCATTTGGGGGTCTGGGGCAAGTAGATCCCTGTGAGTTCAAAGTCAACCTAGACTACATAATGGGTTCCAGGCCAACCTGTGCTATAAAGTGAGACCGAGTGTAACAAACCAAAGCACAAACAATAGCAACCGAAGAAGACATACACAAATGCAGTATTCAGAGGAGGTCAGCCGTTGGCTTAGAGATCTCTGGGGCACTGCCCTTGATTTATCTCATCTCTGCCCCTGTGTCTGCTCTCGTCATCTGTGTCGAGAGTTTTTCTTTCCTTTTTAAAGGCATAATCACGCCAACAAATGTTTACTCTGGTGTCTTCTGTGTCGTTAAATTTTTAAGGGTAATCTCTCCATCTCCAGTCACTTTGTATCCAGTAAACCAAGGGTTACACCCTTCTGTTAGAACACCTAGAGCCGAGCTGGGTCCAGGGTTGGAGGGGTGGTATGCTGGTGTACTGCATCCGGAGAAGGACAGAGGGAAGAGACAGCAAGCATCAGAGTGAGTGCAGGGACAGGTCAGTGTGAAAATGGAGAGAACCGACTGGCTGGAATCTTTCATTCTGACAGGTGCCAAGGAAGGCAGCACACCTTCTAAAAAAAAAACCCAAAAAACCAAAAAAACAAAACAAAATAAAACCCCGCAGCAGCCTGACTGCAGGGGAGGAGCTGGCAGCCCAGATTTGCCAAATGCTACTCTGCAGGCAGGGAGCAAGGGCCCTGCAGCAAGGCCATGCAGGAACACGGTGCTGTGCAGAGGGGAAGGAAGGGCAAAGGATGGAAGGGGATGGCAGACTGGCCGCGATTCCTGCCCAGAGCAGGCACTGCCACGCTGGCTACCACCCCTGGGAGGGGCCTTAGCATCTTCCTTGTGCTGGAGAGCGCGCGCGCGCGCGCGCGCGCGCACACACACACACAAACACACACACACACACACACACACACACTCTCTCTCTCTCTCTCTCTCTCTCTCTCTCTCTCTCTCCTCCTGCCCCCTCCCTCCCTTCCTCCTCCCTTCCCTTACCCCCTCCTTCTGCCTCACCCACCCCTCCCAGTCTCCATATGGGGGGGAGTCTTCCTTGATCCCTCTTTTTCTCCCTCCCTCCCCCTCCCTCCCTCCCTCCCCCCTCCCTCCCTTCCTTTCTTTCTAGTAAGATTGGCCTCTTAGATGTCTGACCTTGGATGAGCTCATATAGGCCTTAATTTCCTTGTCTAGAAAACAGGGCCAGCTCCTGAAACAGTTATGGAGGCTAAATAGAAGATTCTCAGCATTGTCCTTTTTGCCTGGGGCCATGGCTCAGCCCCCCCCCCCCTTTTTTTAGCTCCTGCAGAATTTGTGTGACTTTGTAATTAATGGCTGTCTTACCTAAGGTGCCTCTAGCAGCTTGCCTGATTGCAGCTGCAAGGTGAATGACACCTAGACAGCTTGGGGATTGGCCAGAAGGGGATGCTTTGCAGTCTCTGTCAGCCTGTGAGGTTGTTCCTTACATGAAAGCCCGAATCCCCAAACACCTGCCCTTTGTGGACCATCCACCCTGTGCCTAACACCGTGCCAGGGGCTCTGCACTGAGTATGCAGACCTATTTAGCAAGACCTCTGAAGGCCTTCTAACCCGGATGCAGAAGGGACTGTGGCACTAAAAGGATTAAGATTATAAATCTGGAGCTCGGGCTGGAGAGATGGCTCAGCCATTAAAGGCTAGGCTCACAACCAAAAATAAATCTGGAGCTCAGAAACAAACAAACAAACAAACAAACAAACAAATAAACACAGAGGCCACGTGGGACCATGATGTCCTGACACTGGAATTCTATACCCATATCAAGGCTGCAGAAGATGCCACGTCTCCATGACAGACACATCCCATATTGAATTAAATGGAACCAGGAGACTTGATAAGTCTTTTTAAAAAAATATCATTTTGTGCCAGGTACCACACCATGGTATTATTTACTATAATCTGACAATGGTAGATCTTACGACCCACAATTTATAGTTGGCAGGAGGAGTCATCTTTAAGGCAATCCAAGACCACATAGGAAGGGCTATCCTTTATTTTAACTTCTTTCTTAAGCTTCATAGAAGTATATATTGTAGGTTGAACAACCACCCCCCACCCCCACCCCCCTGACACGTTCCTCCCAACCTCCCTTTTCTGGCCCCCCCTCTGGTACTTCTTCCCAGCCCTCTAGATGACTTCACCTCCACTTTCATTTCATATATTCACAATTTTGTGTCCATAGAAGAACTAGGAATCACAAATGAGAGAAAGCATATGATCTTTGTTATTCCGAGAGTGTCTTAACTCATTTAATATGATGATCTCTAGTCACATCTATTTTCTTGGAAATGACCTGATTTCATTCTTTATGGCTGAACAATTCCATTGTTTATAGATACCACATTTTCTCGATTCATTCTGCTGGTGCTGGCTAGTTGTCTGCCCGTTTCACAAAACACCCCAAGAACAGAGTATGTCCCCTAAGAACTTTCTGTTATAACTTTAAGAGTAAGGACCTCCCCCCAGTTCCTGGTAGTAATTAGTGTGTAAAAACCATAGCGTCATAGAATAGAAGGAGATACCTGAATGGGAAAGCTCCTGGGCCAGTCTGCTGATTTATGGGGTCTTTCCATATGGAAGACGGTGAGCAAAGGACTCATAGTCCCCCAGGGCATCCATCACTTCTGTGTTATCGTGATGAAGTACCCAGGAAGACAACTGCAAAGGAGAAACAGCTCATTTTAACCCCGTCTCAGAGGGCTTTGTCTGTCACGGTGTAGAGAGCATGCTGGAGCAGAACGGAGGACATTTTGGATTCAAAGTATAATACCGGCCAGCTCCTGTGCCTTCCTGTGTCCTGAGGTCACACACTCACGCAGCGCTTTAGATCCAATTCTCAACCTTGTTGTCTGGTCCCCGGACCACTATGTCTGAGGCTGGGTTGACTTTACCTCAGATTTCCCAGGGATTTGAGGTAATAGAATCCAGCTCCAGAATGAGAGAGCTGTGTAAAGACCTGCATGGATGTCAGGTGATATTTGCTATGGGTGAGGTGAAGGTGTTTTTTTCTTAAATGCCTACTGAGAACAGACCCAATAACTACATTGTGGACAGACTGTTATCTGTGTTCATAGGGCTGCCAGTTACAAGAAGAGTACAGAATTGAGAGATGTGGCTGACAGAATGACCAACCTCATTACAGAGAGGAGGGAGGGAGAGAGTGAGGGAGAGAGAGAGAGAGAATACAAGCATTGGATTTTGAACCCAGTGCTTTACAGAAGCTAGTCAAGTATTTTAGGCAGTTACTCTTTGTCAAGTGTCATGGTAGACACTGGAACAAAAGACTAAGCAAAATCAGAAAGTGTCTTTGCATTTCAAAGCTCTGTGTGCATGGGAGAGCTAGAGGTCATCCGCATATCATGAAGCTGGAAGATGTAAAATTGCCATGACAAGGGTAGGTCAAGGGAGAAAACAAACGGATTCCTGGCTGAAGAAACCAGGGGAGGACAATGGCTGTGTAAAACCAGACAGAGGAGAGGAGACAGTATCCCGGGGTGGGAGAGCACCTCAGACTGGGAAGACTGAGTCAGCCTGAGGTAGCAGAGGCCTGTGCGCCTTAGGGCTGCGTGTGTGTCTGTAGCTGTGGCACCAGAGACCCCTCTTTCTGCGTTCTCTGCCAGGCTAATGGGCTTGCTTTTATTCTGAGGACAATGGGAGGTCACCAGAGGAACCAGGGGAGTTTTATAGTGGAGTTCTGCTCCTTTTGTTTGTTTTTTTCTAGACAGGGTTTTATCACACACCCCAGGCTAGCCAGGAACTCACAGTGCCCTGTCTCACTCTTCACAGTGCTGGGACTTTGAGAGTGAGGTAATATGCTGCCTAAATCAGGATCTGAAAAGAGTCTTCCCAGGCCTGAGAAGATCGGTCCCATTCTGAAGCGTTCTATGAAGAAAGCCTCCTTAATCTCGCTCTTGCCTTTCCTACCTGTCCTGTGATTAGGTGCTCCCATACTGTGTCTTTGCACTTACAGCTTGAGCTCAGAATCCAGGGCTTCCAGAACAGCAGAGCTGAGAGATTTGGGAAGATGAACATTTTGTAGTCACCCTGTGTTTAGGAATCTGACAGGGAGTGATGAGCTGAGCTGTGGAGAAGCTGGTTCTTTTGGTTGCCACAGAAACCGAACTGAGCTGGATTTAGCATTAAATTACAGGGTACACACAGAGATGGAGTTAAACATTTGCCTACCTAGCCTCACTTCCTTTTCTTTTCAAACTGAACCTTCTCGGAAAGTGGCAGCAACACCCATGATGCAGAACGGGGGCAGCAGAGCATGCAGCCACAAGAGGCGTGGGATATGAGGGCTGTGGAGGCTTTGAAAATGCCAAGGACTCAGATTTCCACCAGAGCCAAGATTATTGCCCAAGCATCTTTCTCTGAGACTCTAGGATCTTCCGTGGAAGGTGTATACCAGGGAAGACAGCAGAGAACTGAGCAGAATTTAGAGCTGTTCTTTTCGAGACATTTGCTCCTGGGTGGCATGGCTACAGAGTCCTTGTAGTGTGGCTTGTTCAGTTTGAGGTATGTCTACATGTGAAGCCATACATGTGAAACCCATATGCCAGATTTCAAAGGCAGCACAATAAGAAAGGATGTAAGGTATCTAATGTAAAATATTATATCAAAGCCAGGCGGTGGTGGCACATGCCTGTAATCCCAACCTCAGGAGGCAGAGGCAGAGGCAGGTGGATTTCTGTGAGTTCGAGGCCAGCCTGGTCTACAGAGCTAGTCCAGGACAGGCTCCAAAGCTACAGAGGAACCCTGTCTCGAAAAACCAAAAAAACAAACAAACAAACAAACAAAAAACAACAAAAAAATTTACATCAAGTTGACAATATTTTGGATATGTTATATATGATATGACATTAAAATGATTCTACCTATTTCTGTTTACTGCTGGTAATGTTATTAGAGAATTTAAAATCCCATGTGTGGCTCACACTGTATTTCTGTTCCAGTTCTGGTTCTGAGACTGTTTTAAGGTTGGATTGTTTTTCATTAACTGGAGAAGTTGTTCAGCCTCGAGATCCTTGGCATTCTTTATGTGCAAGATTCATAACCTCTCTAGAATCCTCAACGTTTATGACGAACATTCAATGCGACAGTACCTTCTGCAGGGGCCTCTGCATACTTTCCTCTTAAGGCCAAGGCACTCATTTCCTTAGCTGCCAAGGTTTCATATATAGCTGAGTCACTCTTCAGGAAATGCCCGGTAAGTGAAGGTGGAACCCATCCTGCGTTGGGTTCTCTGAGATGAATCTTGTAAGATATGAGGGACTCATTGGGCATGACTCACAGCATGGTCAGAGATTACAAAGGAGCTACATGAGCAAGTGGCTCAGTCCACCCAAGTCACCACATTTTCTCTCCACCTGGAAACACTTATGCTAAGAGTTTTGACAGACATTGCCTAATGTCAAGTTTGCATTACAGCTAGGTTGATGTATTGATTCCTGTCCCGTTGCTATAACAAAACACACTAGGCTGGAGACTTGGTATAGAGGAGAGGTTTATTTAGCTCATAGTTTTGGAGGCTGAAAGGTCAGAGAGCATTGCAAGGGACTACCTGACTATATTCCTTCATGGTGGATGGCATCCTGTGGAGCATGTGTGAGCAGGAGAAATCATGGCAAGCCAGGAAAGCAGAGAGCAGGGAGGGCTGGTCTTTCTCTGTTTTTCTGAGAACTAATTGAAGCCAGGAGAACTATACTAATCTCATTAGAGGTCAGCACCTCTAATGAATTAATTATCTTATATTAGGCTCTACCTCTCAACATAACCACGGTGGGGACAAAACTGGACCCATCAGGGACAGTCAATTCAGGAAACCATAGCTGCTGACTTTGCATGTAGGTGCAAGCTTGCAAATGAACCACTATGAATGAGTCTTGGAAATACTCTAACTAGGCAGTGCTTTGGGCAGTAGATTTAGTCATTCATCCTGTAGAGAAAGATAAGTGGGGTATACATGAGTTCCCGAGAAAGAGCACATGGCTAGAGCAGTTGTTCAGGGGCCTGGTAAGAGAAAGGGGTGCATGAAGAGGCCTGTAGATGATGAGCCTATGGGCGAGAACGTAAATCTCTGTATTGCATATTAATACCATCTGAAGGTAACCACTTTGCAAGAAGCACTGGGCAACCCAACAGAATGACACTCTCTAGCCTCTTTCCTCTGTCACCTAGTATTTGGCCATGGATATAGGACTTACAGTAGCCGTGGCCATGGTAGTAGAGATAGGGAGGATCCTTGTCATGTGTTGTAAACAAACAACCACTGTAGGAGGTTGTGATCTCAAGAGGTAGAATTCATGGACCCAAGAGAGGAGTTTGCACAGGGTGGTGGGTTTGTGCTCTACTTCTCCTTGTGGAATATGTGACCTCACTACCAGGCAATGTAAACTCTGAGTCCAGAAGAAAAGGTTCCCAGATGAGAGCTTTCACCAGGGCATGATAAGGGTTCATTATACTCTAAGTGGCTACTGCTCCTCCCCTCCAGCTCTTTGTAGGAGGGGTAAAGGACCCATCATGCTGACAGGTGTCAAAGGCCCCATAGGAGGAGGAGATAGTGCCGCAGTCACATAAAGGAGCAGGAAGGACTATGGTTGGCACTGGGATCCCTCTGGATAGTACCCAGTTGAATGTAAGTGGGCAAGAACAGCAACCATGATGGGAGACATGTGCAATCAGGGGCTTAGTCTTCAGGGACCAAGGGTCATGTAGTCTCACTTGTTATTTAGGTCATCAGAAATGTTCTGCAAGGGTGAAAAGAATCTAAAATGGGCCGTACAAGAGTGTCAACTATCTAGAAAAGAATTAGCAGATGTCTCAATGTCAGATGCAGTAATGTGTCTGTTCCACCCCCACTAACCCCAAAGTTTCCCCATGTACTTAAAGCAGCCAGAGAAATAACAGAAAAAGGACAAATTATACTGCAAGGCTAGTGATCTGGATGATACACTGTGCTGGATTTTGAATATTACTCAAATTTCTCATGGAGAACTACAGCATTCTTCCTTAGATGCTGGGGGCATTAGCTATTAATGACATATCTGAGAACTTCTTTGATTTACTCTCATCTGAAGGAGCCCAAGATTCTAGCTTTCCCCAAAGGGAAACCCATCTACAATGAGTGACTGATATGGAAAATCATTTGTTTGCTTGTTTGTCTGGATTCAGGACAGCAACGCAGGACATTCCAGCTCCTGAGCTTCTTGTAAACTTTAACTACTCCCTTTGTGGTGATATATTGTATACCCCAATAAAACTTACCTGGGGATCAGAGGACAAAGCCAGCTACTATATTAAGGATAGAGGTAAGGCAGTGCTAGCACACGCCTTTAATTCTAACATTTGGGAGGCAGAGATGCACCCAGATCTCTGTGAGTTCAAGGCCATACTGGGAACAGAGCCAGGCATGGTGGCACATGCCTTTAATCCCAGCACTAGGAAGGAAGGAAAATGGCAGGGCACAGAAAGGTATATAAGGCGTGAGTAAACAGGAAGTCTCTCTCTTGAGGCTGAGGATTTTGTAGAGGTAAGAACATGGCTGGCTTGTTCTGTTTCTCTGATTCTTCAGCTTTCACCCCAATATCTGGCTCTGGTTTTCTTTTTTAAATTATAAGACCTTTTAAGATTCGTGTTACACTTTGCCCAGCCTTGCTTCTGTCGCTCCCTTAATTAGTCTTGAGAGTGCTCCCCATACATTTCCTGCATGCTAATTTGTTTTAGAATACATTTCCTGGACTACCCCAGCTGAGAGCTGTATTGGCAGCATGATGTAAAGCAGTGTTGAACTTGGCTATGGAAGCTCTGAGTTCTAGCCAATACCCTGTCACTTTATAGGTGACCAGGCTAGCCCAGGTTATCCATGTGTAAAATGGAGATAGTGAGGAAGGAGTTTGAATTAGGTGATGTACAGTCACTGTTAGGTGCAACTTTTCACTAGTTGGGGAAGGGGCAGAGTTTCATGAAGAGTATATAGGAACCCCAGGATCCTTCAGGTCTTCTGTGGTCACACACACACACACACACACACACACACACACACACACACGAGTTGGGAGGCTGAGTGGTTTTTCTCTCCCATTAGAAAGAATGAGAACAGGCACACATGCTGGCCTAGCTTGACTCTTGTTTCAAATGTTTAACCTGGACTAGGTGTAGGCATTGGCTTTGAGTTGCTCCCAACTGTGGTCCAAGAAGCTGCTGCTGCTGCTTCTTCTTCTTCTTCTTCTTCTTCTTCTTCTTCTTCTTCTTCTTCTTCTTCTGACTTTTTTTATATAAGATCTTTATTGACAGATAATTCACATAGTATACAATTTTCCTGTTTTCACAATTTAATAGGCTTTAGTCCAGCATCCTCATAGGTCCGCAACACCATCACCACTTCCTTTTTTAGAATGTCGCTGTCTTCAATTTCTTTCTTTCCCTTTTTTTTTGGAATGCCAAATGCTGTTTATTGAAGGAGGGAGGAGGTCTTCAATACAGGCTTACAGCACAATGGGAGAACCCTGGAGGGCAGATGTTCGCTAAGAAGCTTCTTTTTGCAGTGGGTAGTGGTTAACACAAAGACTCATAATTGGTTAAAATGTTGAGAATGAATGATTATGAATGCTCAGCCATATATGGGATATCTGTATCAAACCCCAACCCCACTCAAAGCTCAGGGAACATGGTGTTTTGAAAAGTGAGTGAACATAATTGCTGGAGGATGAACTGTGAGAGTGTGAGAGACTGTCTCCTAGATATGATCTGACTGACACACGCATGAGCTCACAGCAGCTGTGGTTGCCTGCAAATGGTCTGTACAAGATCAAGCCAGTAAAAATTCCATCATGGATGGGGGAGGAACTCCTGAGAGCCCCCCCACCCCAGCCCCCTCCCGCTGAGGAGTTATTGGCAGTTAATGGCTACTGAGAGAGAGTCCCTTTTCTTTGGGGATGTGACCTTTGGTTGGGTTGCTCTAGTGGAAATCCCTACACCCATGTATATATGGTCATCACTGATTATCAGGGGACTCTTAATACCAGCAATAGTAAAAGAAGTCAGGAGGAGGACAAATTAGTGAGTTCTGAGGCGTGGAAGGGAGGTATGGGGATGGGTAAGATCAAAATACATCCTATACATCTTTGAAAAATTCAAAGACTAAATTAAAAAATATTATTTAAAAAAAAACAGAGGTTTGGGACTTAGAGCTAGAAGCAGTAATATAATATCTGGTGTGGTCTCTATGCCACTCCTGGCTCTCTGATGTCAATGACTATGGGCAAGATACAGGAGAAGGGCATTTGAGGCTTGGCCAGAGGGCCCTATCAGCCACAGTCCTGTGTTTAGCTCTGGGTTCTAGCAACCAGCAGGTAAGGCAGGGAGCCACTTTATTGGCAGAGGCTGCTGCCCTTGATAATCAAGGAGAAATTCTGATCCACTCACCTCAGGTTTTCCAGACTTCAGTGTTCAGGTGAACTACTTAAGCTTCCTGAAAAACACATGTTCAGGGAGCCTGGGGGAAGAGGAACAGGGATTCTCCATTTCTGTTGTGTGACAGACTTCCTGGGGGAGATGCAGCATATACATTTCTACTTATTCCAGACAGGGATCCCACAACAGAGCAAAGTAGAGACACCACCAAAGTCTAGGTTGGTGAAATAGTTTTATTGGGGTTTCTTATAGAAATATAGGTGAGGGATTACTTACAGGAGCAGAAATGACTCAAAAACAGTTCTATTACCAAAGTCCACCCCAGCATGGATGACAGCTCATAAAACCTTGGAGCCTGGAGCATACTGTAAAGCTTGCATGCAACTCCACAGTTTTGAGAGTGTCTTTTCCAGGTGGCTCAGCTAGACATTGTTTCTTCTAGATAGTTTTGAATTATGTCTCTTTTTAGGCTCTTTGGTTGGGCTTTCAGGTGGCTGGGATTGCCAGCTAGTATCTCTCAACAGTCCTTTCTGTTTATATATCTTGAGGATGGAGGCACTTAGTGAATCTGGTCAGTTTCAGGGACTTCCTGAAGTTATTTTGTGTTGTGGGATATTTGATCAGACTGTGAACCCCAAGTTTGCATTTGCATTAATTAAATAAAATCAACCTTGGGTCAGGAGGTTGAGTTGGCAACTAGTTGACAGAAAGTAATCATAGAGAGTCTAGTCTGGAAGATGATAGAGAGATGCACAGGAAGTAGAAGGAAGGAACTTAGTGCAGTGTGGGTTCTTTTTTTTTTTTTTCTGGTGGAGCAGAAGGACACTCTTTTTTGGAGACATAGAAAGAGAGGTCAGCTAGTTGCTACTCAACATCTCTGAGCTAGCAGGTTTTCACATCAGCCTTTGACTCCTGAGTCTTATTGATAAATAGAATGATAGAGATTTAATTAAAAGTATATGGCAGGGATATAGCTGGTGCCTTCAGGAACAGAATTCCCACTAGGTTGCAGCCTGATTGGCTGGCCCACTGCCAGAGAAGCAGGCTAGTAACTGTGGAGCCATGTTTGCTGGCTAAAAGAGCAGCAGATTAAAGTGCAGCTTCTGTGCTGATGGAAAAACAGTTTTGAGTTGTTTACCTTCTGTCTTAGGGAGCTTCCCAGCAGGGTGGAATGTTTCAGTCTCTGAGGAAACAGTTATACAACAACTGCTAATATAGTGCTAGGTGCTCCTGACCCACCATCCACATTGAGAGGGAACCCCTCAAACTCAGGTTGCATTTGAGAACGGCTGTGAACTGATAAAAACTCGTCTATACTAAAATAGTTTTCAACTTTCTCTAATTTTAACAGTCTTATTAAGGTATCTACCCATATTTTGAGAACCACGAACGTTCAGGCTCACGATTAAGCTGAATAGGCAGCATGTGACTGCTGCATGAAGAAATCCAACTGTGATTGGAGTGTTAGTGCAGACACTGGCTGCTACAGATGGGCTAGGCATTCATCTTAGGTTGTTATATATAACCCAACCATGGAAAGTAACACTAACACTTCAAAATACTAGCACAAGAAGGTTGTAGCTTAATTGAAACAATCAAAAGGCAGAAATAAAGATGATGTGGTTCCTTATAAAGTATGTTTTCAAAGTAATTTTCGCTTTCCTAAGAATTTCATATCTTCATCTCCACCTCATGCTGATGGATGCCAGTGTCTGCTTGTGACTTGACAGGAAGTCATTTTGCAGTTGTGTGATTCTGCCCAAACTGAGGGTGATATCATAGACTGAGGCCGTGGGAGCTGAGAGTTCTTAAAAATACCTGCAAGCAGGCCGGGCAGTGGTGGCGCACACCTGTAATCCCAGCACTGGGGAGGCAGAGGCAGGTGGATCTCTGTGAGTTCAAGGCCAGCCTGGTCTACAGAGCTAGTCCAGGACAGGCTCCAAAGCCACAGAGAAACCCTGTCTCTGAAACAACAACAACAACAACAACAAAAAAAAAAACAAACAAACAAAAAACAAAAAACAAAAACAAAAACAAAAACAAAAACAAAAACAAACCAACAAACAAAAAATACATGCAAGCTTCATTGCAGGGCTTATCTGAGATGCTGCCCTAGTTGGCATGAGCATTCTGCTTAATGGCTTTCTTTGCTTATTTAGGGTGCAACTGGGTACTTCAGTGATGCAGCATATGAGAAAATAGACTCATCTCTTCTACGTGTCTCCAGATGGCTCACCTGCTAGACTGCTTCTCAGAAAGGCTCCCTGCTCACTGCCAGCTGCCTGGCTAATAGATGTCCTTGATACCTGGCAAAGGAAGTTCTAGTGCCATCGTGTACAGGATGGGCCGGGCATGAGTGTGAGTAACAAAATACTGCCAAGACTCATCATCAGAAGATTAATAAGAGGAACCGTGAAGGGAGGTATGCATTGCACAGCAGATATGCCTTTGCATGGGGTCTCTTTCTGCACTGGGACCTGGGGAGCATAGCCGACCTGGGACCTGCACAGAAAGTCATGGCTGCTTACTGGCTTTATGCAAGTTGGACAAGTACAGACGGAAGCGTCTTTCAGCAGGCGGAGCTTGTATGGAGCACAGGAGACAGGAGGGTGGGTCGGGAGCTGGGATTCAGCCAGGACAGTAGCTCTCTCAGTCTTTATTCTCCAGGAAGGACATTGGTCCAGATGTCCATGGACAAACCTCCATGGCTAAGACCCATGAGCAGAATACGAAGCCTCATGACCACTTTCTACTGAAATGGAGTGATGGGATTTGTAGTCTTTCCCTCTCTTCCCAGGCTTTGAAAGTATCAGTCCCTGGTACTTTCTCCAAATCATTACTCCTGGATCTTAGCTGAGCACCTGTTAATTTCCTTGAGGGTTTTTGTTTTGTTTTGTTTTGTTTTTTTGTTTTTTGTCTTTTCTGTTCTCTTCTGTTGCCATCCAAAGCTTGCTTTATGAAGTCATTTTCCTAATTAATTAAATCAACATTCACAGTAGATCTAAGTTTTGTTATAACACTGAAAACCCAGTGAGGAATACGGGCCCAACGTAGAGGAGGGGTTTGTGAAAGGGCTGATTGTTGTGATAGATGACCTCCTTTGGGTGCTTATGACACGTGAAATTGAGGCATGTCATTATCTCATTCAATCCTCAATGACAAGAGGATTTTCCCAGAGGTAAGCCCTTTAACTACTTCCATTTTACAGACATGGAGTGTGAGAGACACATAACAGGGGCAGGAAACAGCACACACAAGACCACAGCGGCATCTTCTTTCCTTTGCTTTAAATATGACCACTCAGAAACACCAAGGAACTGTGTCAGCTGCAAAGCCATTTATTCTCTGTCTCTCTGTTTATTAGAAACGACCGGAAACAAAGCCCTTATCTGGGTGTCACGGTGCATGCCTGTTATCCCAGCCAGCAGGAAGCCGAGGCAGGAAGATCATGAGTGTAAGGTCAGCCTGAGCAGCTCATTAGGCTTTTTCTCCAAAAAAGAAGCAAATAAGCAACAAATAAAACCCTTCAGCCGGGCGGTGGTGGCGCACACCTTTAATCCCAGCACTTGGGAGGCAGAGGCAGGCGGATCTCTGTGAGTTCGAGGCCAGCCTGGTCTCCAAAGCGAGTTCCAGGAAAGGCATAAAGCTACACAGAGAAACCCTGTCTCGAAAAACCAAACCAAACCAAACCAAACCAAAACAAAAAAACCCAAACCCTTCAAATAATAAGAGTTTTTGTATATAAACATATATGCATTATATATGCAAACATATACATATATAAACATACACACACATATATGGGAAGAAGGAGGGGAAGAGAGAAGAGGATGGCAGAAAAGGAAAAGGAAGGGCATATCCTTTTCTGCTAGCTTCATGGGACCAGGATCCTCAATAGATTCAGAGAGGCCCGGAATGGGTGTTTGATTTCTGCACCCCTCCCACCCCCACCCCTCACTCCCAAGAAGAAACTGAGACTCGGGGAATGACGTTCTCAGATGCCAACAGGCAGGAAGCCCTTAGAAAGACTGCAGAGACGAACCAGGGCTTCCCGCTTCCCCAGGAACTTAGTCCATGGAAGGGGAGGTGAGACGGGGCTGCAGTGACAGATAAGCACCGCTGTATGCAAGGCTTGAAGCACAGTGAGGTCAGCAAACACAGCCACGAAGGATGTCCCCCTTGAACTGCTACTGCGGGCCAGGGAAAAAAGAAAACTCCAAATGCTCTCATGCTTTCGGATGAGGGAAAAGCCCGTGTTAGAGTTAAATAGGTAACTTCTGCTTTGCGTTCGGATCCTCACCTAAAACTCACCGAAAAGAAGGAGGAAACACGTTCTCGAAGGGCTCGGCCAAGGCTTCTCCTGGGGAGTCATTTGGTACACTGCCTGCCACGGGGCATGGCGGGTGCCAATTTTATAGGAGCTGTCTTCTCCTTCACAGAGGAGCTCTGGCATCTTCAAGCCCTAAGCGGCCTAGATGATATCACTGAGGGTTTTAAGAAGCAGCATGCTTCAGGCAGAGGGTTCAGAAACAGCAGGTGGCGCTCGTTCCTTCTCCTGAAACAGATGGCTGCCTGCCGCAAGGCTTGCAGACTGAGCAGGGAGGGAGGGGATGGAAGCAAGCTCTCTTAAGAGCTTGGCAGCCTTTAGGTACTCAAGGGGAACAGGACAAAAATTAGCTGCTCATAACTGTTGGTCAGATGTAAAGGTCTTATGGCCTGAACACACCCGGAGGCTCTAGCTGGGTTTGGGCTACAGCACTGATTAGGGTGGATAGGCACAGTCCCCTTTCCATGACCTTATCGAAGCGACTGTGTTTATAAAGGGTAATTTATCTTCGGCTAAAGACACCGTCTGTATCTTTCTGGGCTTTAGTCTGTGATGGAGAAGAGTCACACGACCTCTCAGTGTGATGTCTTCTGCCACAGAGAGCTGGGATGGCTCAGTGGGTAAGGTGCTTGCTGAATAAACATGAGACCCCAAGGAGTTTGGATCCCCAGCATCCACGTAAATGGGGAGTGGGTGTGGAGGCCTGCCTGTAATCTCAGCGTTGCTTGGGAGGGAGATAGGGTATCCCTGGAGCAAAAAGAATAACTAGAGTAATTGAATTACTGTGAGTTCTGGGTTCAAGTGAGAAACCCTGCCTCAATGTATAAGGTAGAGAGTAATCAAGGAATATACTCAACATCCACTTCTGGTACACACATACACACACACACACACACACACACACACACACACCTGTACATACATGAAAACACACATTACACATACTTGCACATACCAAACACAAAACAAAAACAACAAATATACTTACGATATAGAAAAGTGAGAGGCTTGAGGTTTGAGCTGCCATGCTGATTGAGGTGATGTCCCCTGGGGAACACAAGGAAGGTAGGATCCTGGAAGACCTTCTTGATCAGAGGATCAGGGCTTTATCTGAGAGATGCTGGACTTCTCATGTGGGAAACACCTCACACTAGGTCCACTTTGAGGACAAATTAAGAGAAGCTCATTGCCTCATGAGTGTGTGGTATGTACAAGCATGTGTAGGTGTGTGTTTTCATATATGTATAGAGGTGTGTGTGTGTGTGTGTGTGTGTGTGTGTGTAACTTTGCATCCCTACCTAAAAGATGTGGCCATTACTGTTATCAACAATCATCAACTGTCAGGAGCATCTTCTGTATATAGGCCAGATGATGGGGAGGGCATGGGTCCCCATATAGTTTGTTATTAAGTTTATTGTCTACTAAGAAGAAAACTGTCAGTCAGCCTATTTTCCTTCAGCTCAAACGAGCAAATACAGCTCACAGGGGTGCCCACTTCTTCCACTGCACTTCTTTTTTTTTTTTTTTTAAATAAATTTATATACATATATGTATGTATATATAGAGAGATTGTGCATACACAGAGGTGGGAGTCAGTTCCTTTCTTCTATCATGTGGATCCCGGAGAAGCACCTTTACCTGCTGAGCCATCTTCCTGGCCCCCACCCCACTTCTTAAGGTTTTGCCAGACACAGTCAATCATGAAAAGGATGATTTTCATACTGAGGAACAGAACATTGAATCAGCTTTGCCCTGGCATTCACACGGTGTCCAGGGCATCCTGTTGAGGATTCTATTTGGCAGGAATATACTCTGACTCCCGAACCGAAGGCTTTGGCAGTCAGACATGACCAAAGGCATAAAGGCAGCTAAGTGAAACACATTCAGCAGTAACCAGGCTGCAGAGGCTGCAAGCTGCACTGAAGCATGTGTTTGACACAGCTGCAGCACCTCAGGTGGATGCTGCCGGGGGTCCCTGGGCACTACTTCAAGACACACCAGCCCAGCAGGCCCCGGGCCAGTTCTGAGCTGCAGGCTGCCTGGGAGCTGCTGACTCATCTCTGTGGCCATGTTGCCTTTAGCAACTGGAACAGCAAGGGGGGGGGGGGAATTCTTTGTTGTTGAAAAAGAATAGGTGATAGCAGGAAGGCAAAAGGGTGATAGTCTCAAATATGATCCTCAGAAGCAGCTGTGCATCAGTTTGGGGGCTGGCATTAAAAACAAAACACAGATGTAGGAGGATTCACCACTCTGGAGAAATCAGTCAGCATGTGTGCATTAATCCCCTGGGAACTGCATGTACATAGATAACAAGGGAAAATGAGACACACAAGGTCGCCATTGTCCACATGGGGATTCACTCTCGTGCATTCCACATATATTAATGTCTATAATCTTACAGTAGCACTGTTAAAAAATAAACCACAGTAGGTCTGTTATTTCAGGTTCATTCTGCTATAAGTTGAGGAGCTGGGAATTGGATCCATGTCTGTTCAGTGTCAGCGCTCTTGACCGCATAGTATTCTGGTGTCTGGAAGACAGAGGTGTTCACAACAACCAGAAAGTAACAAAGGGCGATGCATAGGGAGGGCTAATTCATGTTACTACAACAATGTAAAGAGCTCAGAACCAGTCTCCATCCACCCACAGTCCCCATTAGCTGAAATGTGCTGATATACTTGTTTAAGTAGCTATGGAGACCATGGAGGGGCTTGCTGAGAAGGCTGAGAGTCCACCCAAGTCCTTGTAGGGCTGGCAAGTAGAACTGTGGGTAATAGAATAGAAGCAGTTTTAAGTGGCCTGTGTGTCTCAGGCCACAGGATGCCTACAATGGCTCTGGTTGCTGGAGAAAACAGAGATCATTAAACGTGGTCTTGCTTGTTTGCAGTCAGTCTGCTTGTAGTTACTTGGCTAATTAATCAGTCTGAGAGCTATTGGAAAAGTAAGTGGGAAAAAAGAGAGGAATTATGTGGAGTAATGAAGGTTGACCCTTCTTAGTCTTAGTGAACTGACTTTGAGTCAAGGAATCCATGGATCTTTTTGCCACCCAGACACATGTATGTGGTGGGGTGGGTCAAGGGTGAGACACTTGTGCAGTGGGGCTGGTCAGGGGTGGTGGATGATCTTGGGAAGTTGTGTGCACGACTTCTCCCACAAAGCAGGTGAAACTTCTTTGCATCTGGGTTGGGAGAGCTGATGTTTCCAGGGACACACGTGTTCAGGAACTCTGACCCAACTCCCAAGGTTTCATCTACTTTTCAGGCAATTGTGAAGACAATTTAGAGTTCCCAGTGTCTCCTATCCTCCAGTGTTTCTCTGTGCAGACCGATACTCTCTATCTCTACTTCTGTTCTATGCACAGTTTGTGTTTGGATCTGTACCAGGAACCTTATTTACGTCATCCAGGTGGCAGAGATATAAGAGAAGCTTAAAAACCATAAGGCAAATAAGATTTGGTGAGGATATGTTCTCAGGCAAAATACCTTTGGCAGAATGCCAGGAAAGTAATTAACAAGTACAGAAAGTCTCCAGGACAGAACCTGAGATGTAACTCAAAAAGGGTTCAGTATCTATGGAGAAGGTAACTATAGCCAAGCAGGAAGAAACTAACTACTCAGACCTTCAAGAGACAGCTCTGGTGCAGGTCCTTGGGGATAGAAGAATTAAAGGGATGAATGAGATGGTTATGGGTGAGTAAGAATGGGTCAATAAAACCTGAGCAGAGTCAGGGCTTGCTAGAGGTAACTCACAGCTGTACTAACTGGGCCCAGCCAGGCTAAGGGGAATAGTGAAGGTTGAATTACGATGATCAAGTTTTATATCTATATAGCATATGTATGTTTTATGTTATATTCCATATGATATATATTACATACCAAAGTCTCTGTTCAGAAAAGGAAATGTTGGCTTTGAATTCCATATATCTGTTCTGCAGACTTTGTGTGCCACGTTGCTGCAGACTATAGAAAAGCCTGCAGGCCCAGAGTCATGCTATTTCATCGAGAAGCCACCTTATATCTTGTCTCATGGTGGAGACTTGTCTCTGTGCAGGAAGGTGTTCTGGGTATCTGTCTCATTGGGGTTCTATTAGTCTATTTCCTGGTATAATTGCCAACAGAGTGACAACCATATTTTCCCCCATAGCCAAGAACAGGCCTTGGGAAGGACAGGAGATGCATACTTCATGACATTGTGGTTTCTCCAGAGCAAATTGTATCTCCCTCACCTCTTCATCCTTGGCACATAAACAAATGCCAACCATACCAGCCAGTCAATGATGTGTGCTTACTGAGCCATTTTAGGCAACTTGTACATGGTGGCTGGACATGTCAGAGGTACACGAGCTTTAAAAAATGGTACCTTAGCTCTGCTGCCTCTGAATCAGTTTTTATTAAAAAATTTAAAAATCAAGTAATTATTGAATTATTTTTGGTCTTTTGAGAGAGGGTCTCATTCTGCAGCCCTGGCTAGAAAGAAACTCATTATCACAGGCTGGCTTTAGATTCATGATAGTGTTCCTGCATCAACCTCCTGAGATTGTAGGTGTGGGTATCAGCAAAATAATTTTAAAAAGATTTATTTTTATTAATATGTATGTGTGTGTTTCTGAGTGAGTGTATGACATGTATGCAGTTGTGCTCAGAGGCCAGAAGAGGGCATCTGATCCCTTGGAGCTATAGGTACAGGTGGCTGTGTGCCACCTAACCTGGGTTCTGGGAACTGAACTCTGGTCCTCTGCAAGAGCAACAAACACCTTAACCACTAAGCTACCCCTTCAACCCTAGCAAAATAATTTTTTTTCAGATCATAAAATACTGATATATTCCTGTTGGTTCTCAAGGAACCTGGGCTAAAAAATATAGAGGATAAATTGTTCCCCAAATAGGAAAAAAAAAAATCAAAGTTCCTTCAGGAGAATTTATTATGTTTGGGTTTCTCTAAGGATTGTATGGTGCTTCCTCAAAAGGTGAAGTATGGGTTGGATGGAAAATGACAGAGTGTGGAGAAGAGGTGAGGCCCAGCACGGGCTTTCATGGCGTGAGGGGGGGCTTGGTGCAGCCACACAGGTGAAAAGAGGCTGGAAGGGGTGGGTGGTGGGGCACCCAACTTTCTCTTTAGAAAGGTAAGCTGAGACATGTTGAATAGGAACAAGAAGGATTGAGCAGCGGCAACAGGACCAGCCAGGGACGAGCTGAGTCATAACCCGAGTGAGACCAGTTAAGGGTCTGAGCAGAGTCAGAGTCAGGGAGCAGATTGTTGTCTGCCTGGAGATAATAGTCATTACACTTGGCTGACTTCATAAATTGACTGGGGTTGGCAGTGAAGAGGAGTCTAGGGAGAAGCATTCAGGGCTTGAAGTCTTGCTACTAGAAACAACATCCTTTCAAGTGATGTCTTAAAAATGCGTGCAAATGTTTATCTTTTGCATGACAATACTGACATATGCATTTCTGTGAAAACACTGTGCAAAACCAGCTAGAAGAGTCAACTTTCCAAAGCCTCAGAGAAGATTGGTGTTGACTTGAGAGCAGTGAGCAGTGAGCGGTTCTGTGTGATTTCTGATGTTCCCAGCAAGGCTGCTTTCAGCGGTGTGGGCATGTCCTCTGTTAAAATTCATGCTGGCCAAGAGGGTCTATTGACTGGCCCCTCCACACCAGTCAGCAGGAATGTTTGTGTCTCTGGCTTTGCTTATGTTTAAGATGCTCTTCCACTTTATATCCATCCTAATAGCCTGATTAAACTAACCTCCCCTGACCTAATCCAGGCCTCCTCTTCCGTCCTTCTGTGGCTGGCTCTGGGCTCATTCCACCTTCCACCTCTGAAGTTCTCCTGGTTTATTTGCTCCAGGGCAAATAAGGAATTTAGCTCCAGGTGAAATCAAAGATGAGAACTGATGAACAAGCAAACATGACCTTGGCTGCTATCATGGTGCCTGTAGCTGAGTGTTTTGTTCTCTCAAGCAGATGATAAGTCTTAAGTACTCAGGTCCCACACCATTGTCACAGTAAGGACAGTTGTTCTGTACATAGAAAACATACAGCCAAATAAAAGGAACAGACACTAAACCCCTCATAATACATTTATGACTTTAAATCCATTGTCTGTTCTCATTAAATGAGAAATTTTATTTCTATTATGAATCATATTTAAATAGGAGACACTCAATAGCTTCCCCACATGTCTTTTCCTTTGACAGGATTAGTGAAAGGTTCTTTCAGGGTCATCTCTTGTGATGATGACTGTATTTTTCCCATTCAGTCTACCTGAGATCAGTTCACCGATGCTCCGTTGGATGTCTTACTGCTTGCAAAGTCAAATGGTGGAAAAGCTGAGAGAAGTGTGATAGGGAATTGCTTCCTCAGACCATAAACCCAGAAGTGTGTTTTCCTGGGGACCCCTCTTCTTCCTCCCCAGGCACAGAAGGGGCCCACCATGTCTCACTTCGCTGTTAGAATTTGCTCCTCTGTGATCTCCAGGAATGCAAGTCCCTTGAGCAATGTCCAAACTCCAGCACGTAATATCCTATCTAAGAGTGTACAGAGAAGATTGAAAATGTACCAGGAGTTGGTAGAAGGAGGCAAAGATTATGTGATACTTTTCCTGTCTACTGAGGCTCTATATCTGGTAATCACGGAATGAGAAAAAAAGAGGAGAAAAGGCTGGAGGTCTTCAGGGCTCTAAGGAAGGGAGTGGGGTGGGCGACTGAACACAAGAGCCATAAAGTGGAAGGGACAGGGAGGGTATAATGAGGTTGGGGACATAGGGGAGAAGGGTTGGAGAGTCAGCCAAAACTAAGTATGTATGAAAATGACATAAGGAAACCTGTTTTTTTATGCTAATGAAAAATAATAAATGAAGGGAGAAAATAGCAGTGGTAGTCCCAAGCAGGCTTTAAATATAGAGACGGTGATCTTTTGAATACATTTTTATGCATTAAAAAAGAGCTCAGAATTTCTGGTGAGGTGGTTGATGCAAATAGGAAAGCAGAAGTCGAGAAGTCAGATGATAGTGGAGAAAATTACGAGTCAAAGGATCAGGCTATGCACCAGGAGAGTCAAGGTGTCTCCGTTCCGGGAGTTTAGGTCATGAGAACCAGGTGGAACCTCCAGGATCTCTTTAGCATTCCTTTCCGTGGCTTCTACAATTACCCTGAAACCAGTTCCAACAAGCGGGGCACTGGTTCCCTTCTGAATCTCTGAATTCTGGGAACTTCCCCTCCCCAGAGCGTTTCAATTTGTGGTTTCTTCTCTGCTCCTAAGTAGTTTTCTACCGCTGCTGTCACCACCAACCTACGGCTTAAGATATGTATGGCAGGTGCGTTGGTCCACAATTCTGCAGGGAGACGTCTCACATGCTGGGGCAGCTCACCAGCGTCAATTCACCTGGGGTCAACAATCAGGCTGTCTTTCTTTCTAGAGATTCTAAGGGAGAATTTCTTTCTTTGCCTTCTCCAGCTTCCACAGGCCTTTTTACAGCACTTAGCTGGTGCCTGCCCACCCCCACTCCCGTCTTTAAAGCCAGCTAGGTTGCTGCTCCTCGCTCAGTTAATGCCCCATTTATTTCTCTGACTCATCCGCTCTGCTCCCTTCGGCCATTTTTAAGGACCCCCGTGACGTCATCGGTCCACTCTGATAGGTAATCTCCCTATTTTGAAGCGAGTTGAAGGGTTTCATTTACAAACTTAGTCTCCCTTTGAGACAAGTCCTGGCACCGCCACATTTCCCAGGGACGGAGAGGTGCACGTTTGGTGGCGGCAATACTATTCTGCCTCCTATGATCCTTGGTGCCCCACTGAAGTTGAAGCCACCTTTGTCCTTCCCAGGATTATTGCAACAGCCTGGGGCTCTGGAGTCCTCACATAGTAGTAGATGGATGTTGAAAGGGCTCTCAGGCCTCTCTCAGCTCCAGTCTCTTTCTGTAATAGCACACTTGTGTCTGCCTCACAGGGCTGTTGCACGGGGTAATTATGTACAATGCACAAAGCAGAAAGTTTTAGCTACTGCAATTGTTCTGTTCTCACAGCCTCTATCTACCCTCTGCACTCTGTGCACGGAGGCCGGAGCGATCTTTCTTAATCACGCACTGATACTGTCCTTTCATACCAAGCCATAAGAGCCACTGATGTTCGGAAGTTTGCTCTCTGACTCAGTCCAGCCCGTCTCTACACTGAGTTACCTTACATGATTTGAGGTCCTGAGTGTTACAGATACTCTGTGTCCCTCTGCATTTGAGTGTTCTCCTTTTGCTTGTATTTCCTTTCCCTTCTTTGATGGATTGACTTCTACTCTTGGTTCACAGCTCCCTCTCTCAAGTCCAGGGCTGGTGGTTACTGACTCACACCTCTGTCTTGCTCCCGAAGGAGCCTCACCAGCCAGGTGGCTTCACAGTGGGCTGCCTGGACCCCAACACTACTAGGCCCCCAGGAAAGGAGTGTTCGAGCATCACATTTCACGTCTGAAGTTTCCTGGTGTCTCCTGCATGAGACCTCTAGTACAGCTCCCCTGGGTCCTTTCCTGGTGACAGAGGTGAACAGTAGTTGGTCGTGCTGTGGACTGAGAACTCTGGCAGATTGTCAGCTTTCCAGACCAAAGGGTCATCACAGGTCCCAGACCCTGCAGGCTTCAGAGAACCTTGCAATGCTAGTGAGGGCTGGGGTGGGAGCAAGTCGGCACATCAGAGAAGGCAGTGTCTGAGTCTGACTGGTGAGTGACACCACCTGTGGATACTGACAGGAAAAGAGCTGGCCACAGGCGACAGCCACCATCTAACTGGCAAGCATAATCTACAGACCTCCACCTGGCTACACATTTTGTCTACTGGACCAGCAGGAAGGGGCAAGCTGCACATGAAGTGTGACATGGCCTCACAGTTCCTTACTGTAGAAATTTGAGACACCTTGTCATTTTGTCTGGTCCCTGAACAGGAAGGAATAGCTTACTTCTATGATTACATCTCCCCAGAAATATGGTAGTTAGCAATGTATCTAAAGCCATTTTGCATAGAACTAACAGTTTATTTGGGCCAAGTCTATCTCTTCTTGCTGTGTTTGCTGTGGGTGTTTTATGTCCTCCAAATAGAAAAGCAAAATTAACTTTGGGTTCTAAAGATTTTTAGAAGCCATTTAAACTGGATTCCCAATTTGCAGAAGGATTAATATTAAAAATGTAATTTTTCAGTCTGAGTGTTGGAACTTACCAGGAACATTTCCACATAAAAATGTTGTACTTACTAATAATTAGCTAACCAGCTGAAGTATAACTCAAAATACAGCTAAAATAAAGTTCATTTAAAATAGTTTATGGTCACAAGGGTACGAGGTCAGAGATTAAACAAAAGAAGACAGAAAGAAATTAAATTAAACCATGTTTATTTTGAGTGACAGTCTTTGAGGAACAACATTTTTAATTAAAAAGGGATAAGAGGCATATGAAAACTCTGAAGAGGATTTCTCAGCAATTTTCAGGGATTTACTGGTTCTTTGCAAACCTAATTTTTACTCAAAAGTCTATAAATTTCCTTTTTTTGTTATTGCTCTTTGACAGGCCTATGGAAATAGAGTTTATGTTGTTTTTGGAAGGGAAAGAGGATTGAGGAAACTCCTGTTATATGCCAGCCTTGGACCCTGTGGGCTTCGAGTATAGCAGGGTCAAAAAAGAATTCTTGCCTTTGAGAAAATTTATTCCTTATGGAGGTGGTAGGACCACAAAGTTGTTAAATACCAAGTGGTGAACAGTGCTTTGAAAAAAAAAAATCCAAAGCAGTAAATTAGCATTTAAATACAATAGTCAAAGTGGTTGTCTTCCAAGTCTTATATAATATTAGAGGGACCAGCCTTAATATTATACATCCCAGGGGCTCAGGAGAGAGAACTACTAATGGCGAGGACTATTTTCAGGAAATAGAATCTCAGCACACCAAGTTCCATAGTCCACTTGCTTTAATTCCTCTGGCATAACATCCTATATACACAGCTTCAGTTCTGTTCTCATGCCTAGCTCCTTTCTTGCCTGATTTCTCTCTATACTTATCTATTGCTCCCTTCAAGTTCTATCTTAATTCTCCTGTCTTAATTCTGCCTCACCTAGGGCCTTTTCAGCTTGTTCTTACCCAGCCAGGACTTCCCCATCTGGCTCTTCCTCATCTTCCATCTCGTCCCTCTTCCCTCTCTTCTGGCCCTTCAATCTAGTTCTTCCCCATCTCCGTTTGTTCCTCTCAAGTTCTTCCATATTTTTTTTTCTCTTCGCCGTCCTCCCATGCCCTGGGAGTCCTGGTATATACACACTTACAGACAGTAATCCCTTGGCAGTGCAAAGGCAGGCTTCCAGGGTCAAACGGAGAGGTGATAAGAATCACAGAGAGGCAACAACCATTAATTATCATTTGCAACCCCAAAGGGAAGTGACCAATGGGGAATGAATTGACTAAAGGCTAAATTCAGATAATATCTAAGAAGAGGGATCTTATGTGCTCAACTATAACCTCAAACGTGATTGGTAGAAAATGTTAAGAATCTATAAGTTGCTAGGTTGATAGGAGAAAATAAAACTGTCTTATTTTTTCCTGTCTGTCCTCCTGTCTGTTCAAGCTATCTGCCATTATCTTCAGGGTTGGGGAAAGTGTGCTCAGTCGGTAGGCATCCTGTGCACAGCTAGATGCCTCTGGTGATAATTAAAGGGAGATCTGGATCTAGAGGTAAGGTTTGGGAAAGGAGAAAGTAAAGCTTAATTGGCACATCTGCCAGGCCTTCTCAAACAGGTGGCCTGGATGCTTAAGTCTGTTCTTAGAGGGTACAGAGGTATCTCTGATAAAGTACTTTCCTCTGTCTGGGGATGGACCTGGCCTGATGCTGCCAGGGAGGTTTGAACTGGGATTCTGGCTGAGCCCAGAAGGTTATCTAAATATTCCTAGAAGTGGTTAGGTAAGGAGTTAGAGGTCTATAAAGTTAGTAAGGCTGTAAGAAAGAAGGGTTTGAGCTAAATTGTGTAAAGTTTTTATTTAAGGTCCACCTGACCTAGGGTGGTGTCTCCTTGTGGAATTTACCTTGAATCAGGAGACTTTCCATGTAGACTGTTATTACTGTTAGTCCTTGAAAGTAGCTAAGGGGGATATCTGATTCCAGAGGAAGCCTTTCCTGAGGCTGTTCTCCAAATACCTGGAATGTGTATGTCCAGAGAGTGATCAGTCCACACTGATTAGCCCTTCTTAGGGAAAAGTCAATTGGGAAAACTATGAAGGCACACATGATTTTCGTAACAGAAGACAGCTGATATATAACAAGCCAAGTGACACCAAAAACTCCTTGGGATTTGGCTTCCTCTGGAGGAATTCTCTGATCCCTCCAGGTAGTGACTTTGCCATAACCAGCTGAGTTCTTATGATATATTCCTGCGGCCCACAGCATCCAAGGAGTTGCCAACCCATAAGGTCCTTTAAGGAAAGCAGGCAGAGATCCGTGTGGGAACCATTGAAGGACTCATGGAAGCACTGGGAAATTTGAAGGGGAACAAGCGGTGGGCAAGGGAGTAGAATGGGGTGAGGGGTGCAGTCCAGTGTGAGTCAGTGAGGTAGGACAGCCTTTCAAAGGACTCTGGGTCTGATTTTTAGAATGATTTCACTGCATGTGAAATTTTGCCTTCCCCAGCTTCCCCCCAGGGCATTGAAACAGAATTGGGCACCAGAGAAGAGGAGAATGGTAAAGGATGGGTGGAAGTGGTATGGTTTAAATCTGAAGTGTGTAGTTGGAGATCTACTCTCCAGCCCCTGCCAAGCCCTGTTAGTCCAACAACCCATTTATAAAATAAACACGCAGACATTCATATTATTTAAACTGCTTGGCCATTAGCTCAGGCCTACCATTGTCTAGCTCTTACTCTTATATTTAGCCCACTTCTATTAATCTATACTTTGCCACGTGGCTTGTGGCTTACCGGTGTCTTTACGTGTTTCTCATGGCAGCGGCTGGCAGTGTCTCTTTTCCCCAGCCTTCTACCTCCCACAATTCTCTTCTCTGCTTGTCCCACCTGTACTTCCTGCCTGGCTACTGGCCAATCAGCATTTTATTTATACAGAGTGATATCCACAGCAGGAGTGTCTCTCACTGGCTCATATTTTGAGCATTTCTTCTGAACTGGTGGCTTTTGGTGGGGGGATGGGGGACTGTGGGGACTTTAGGATGTGGGACCTGCTGGTGGAATCAGGCTCTGAAGGGGAGCCTTTGACGGTTATAGCTTGGGCTCACCTTCCTCATCTACCACAGTGGGAATGGCGGCTGCTTCACGTTTCAGTCACAGGTGGATGGAGAGGCTCCATTTTGCCCCCTTCCCTGTCCATGATGGATTCCAACACTCTTAAGCTGTGAACCAAAATCAACCTTCCTGGGGCTCAGCAGGATGGCTCAGTGGGTAAAGATGCCTGGCCCACAAGCCTGGCAACCTTGGTTCGATCTTTGGAACAGCATCAAGGTGAAAGGAGAGCGCCGACTCCATAACGTTGTCTTCTGATATCCCTGCTCACAAACACCAGCAACACTAACAGCAATAGTAACAATGATAATAGTCTTTCCTTTTCTCTTAGACTGTTTTTGTCAGGAACTTGACCCAGAGATTTATTTTCAAAGTCTCCCTAGAGCCTGTCAAGCAGACGGGATCAGAATAATCTGTAATATTCAATACTTTTTCCAGTTCCACCCATTTACTTTCAAATTCCACAGCTTTAATTTTCTTTATGGCTGAGTAAAATTCCAATATGTAAATGTATCTCATTTTCATTATCCATTCACCAGTTGATGGGCAGCTAGGCTGTTTCCATTTCCTGGCTATTATAAGCAGAGCAGTAAAAAACATAGGTGTACACATATTTCTGTGGTAGATGATATAGTCCTTTAGGGTGTATGTCCAGGGGTTGCTTTTCTGGGTCCTATAGTAATTTTTTTTTTTTTTTTTTTTAGGATTTTGGTATATGTCTAGGGGTTACTTTGCTGGGTCATATGGTAATTCTACTTTTAGGGTTTTGAGAAACTCAGCCACTGATTTCTCCAGTGTCTGTACCAGTTCATAGCTCCACCAACAATGAATAGGGCTCCTTGGGGAAATATTTTTGTTGCAACCATGAATAAATACATAAATGCTGGAGAGGTGGAGGGTTACCACAGCTATCCTTCTGTGTCCATGGGTTTTGAGTGCACTAGATGGGAAATATTTTTAAAATTGTGTCTGTACAGAACACACAAAGGCCCTTTCCTTGTCATTATTTCCTAAGCAATGCTGTGTAACAATTTTTACATGACATTTGCATTGTGTTAGATGTTAATTTAGGTATTACTTAAGACACATAGGAGGATGAAAATAGTTTATAGGCAAATACTAGTTGATTTTATATAGGGTACATGGACACAGTGTTTGTAAGGGAATTGGAGGTCTTGGCACTAATTATCTGTGAATTTTGAGAGAGATCTGGGTGGTGATATTTTATCTGTATACCCCAATAAAGCTTATCTGAGGATCAGGGGAAAAAGCCAGCCACTATATTAAACATAGAAATCAGGCACCTGCCTTTAATCCTAGCATCCGGGAGGCTGAGATTCATCTGGATCTCTGTGAGTTCAAGGCCACACTGGGAACAGTGGTACATGCCTTTCAATTCCAACACTAGTTAACCATAA
Organism: Onychomys torridus; assembly: GCF_903995425.1. Classification (NCBI taxonomy): domain Eukaryota; kingdom Metazoa; phylum Chordata; class Mammalia; order Rodentia; family Cricetidae; genus Onychomys; species Onychomys torridus. The sequence goes on from NC_050453.1 coordinate 29,553,551, forward strand.
AGGTCTGGAGGTCTGTACAGACAGACAGGAAGTAACAGAGCTGGGCAGAAAGAGGAAGTGATGTAGCTGGGCAGAGAGAGGAAGTGAGATGGCAGGGCACGGAAAGGATATAGGCGTGAGTATACAGGAAGTAGAACTCTCTGGAGGCTGAGGTGAGGTTGGCTGTAGCTTGTCCTATTCCTCTGATCTCTCAGTTTTAACCTCAATACCTAGCTCTGTTTTTTTTTTTTTTAATTATTATTAATAAGACCATTTAGTAGTTCGTCTTACAGATCTGTAGTAAAGGTAGGAGGGATGTATTAGTTATTTTTCTTGTTGCTAGTGATAAAAGACAGAATGCCTGGCGGAGGCACCTTAAGAGAAGAAAGATGTATTGGGCTCCTGATTTAAGAGGGCATATGGTCCATTATGCTGGACCACCACGGTGATGAGAGTGTGAAACTGCTCTTTACACCGCACCTATAGTCAGGAGGCAGAGAGGGGACGGCAGTGCCTTCTCTATTCATTTCAGGACCGTAGTCCCTGGGTGTGTGTCTTCCCTACCCAGTTAAACCTCTTTGGAAATGTCTTCACAGACACACTTAAGATACGCCTTTGAGGTGATGCTAAATTTAGTTAGGTAACAACGAAGATTAACCCTCATTTTTTAGATAATCTTCAGCACTGATTGCTAGATGTTGGTGTACCTCACAACAGCTCAGTTACTGTCCAGAGCAAATCTAAGGGAACAAAGAAGGAGTAAACATTTCCTCAGACTAAGAAAATCTAGCTATGCTTCGGGATGGAAATTTGTTACTTGATGAAATAGTGAAAAATAATGTTCCCCAAATAGTGAAAAGTATGGAAAAAATGTTTTCCATTTAGGTTATACTAATGATTAATCCTACCATCCATTATCTTTTTACAGGGATGGAGTGAGAGCTAAGGCCTCATGTCTCCTGGGAGAAACTTCTGAGTTCTGAGGCAGTTATCACTGGAATAAGGAGAGAGGGCCCATAATTGTGTTCCTCTGCAGAGACCCTTGGTCCCTCTACCCTCACATACACCGCTTCACTGCAATACTGAAGCCACTGCATCTGACTTTCATCTAGTTGATGTGTGTCATCACGTACTTCCAGGATCCCTGGGCCATCCTTCAGCCGTAGACCCAACCCCCTTAAGGGTGTCTACAGGGATCAGTGAACCCCCTCAAACCACATCTCTTCCTTGCTGTCTTCCCCACATTTGCTCCCTGGAACACTTGCTCCATGCAGACTGGGACTTCCTATTTTACCAACATCTGTGTCCCTCAGACAGAGGCTAGTGACAGACACTGTTTGATGAATGCATGCTCAAAGCTTGAACACTGTTCACTGGGAAGAACATGGTTTGCTTGGAGTGAAACCTTATATGAGAACCAGAATGCATGACATCCAACAGTTACTATGGATAACAAGGTGAAGGATGTCCCTCTGAGCTTCTTGTGAGGTCACATCCTATGAAATTCTTATTCCAACAGCTGTTAAATGACAAGATGCACATGATAAATGACAGGGTTTATAGAAGTGCTTGGCAATATTTGGAATTTGTCTTCAAGATTTTTGTCAATGTTTCTTTTTTTGGTTGTTGTTGGTGTTGTTTTATTTTTTGGCTATATTTTTAAATTTTGTTTTGTTTTGGGAAGAGATCACAAGGGGACAGGGAGATGAATGGTATCAGGATGCATGATGTAAAATCCACAAAGAATCAAAATCAATAAAAAGTTAAAAAAAGATTTTCATTGAAGAACGCTTGCCAGACTATAAGAGGGTTACCGTGGTTATTGTACACCCTAATTTCTAAGTGCCTTTGGATAGTGCTCCCTTCGTCTCTCAGAAGAGGGCTCCATGGTATAGTTTTTTGCATTGTGTCTTTCCCAGGCCAGTAATAGTTAGCACAGGGAAGTCAAAATGACGTGAAAAGTGGCTTAGCTCCTACAGCTTACATAAGATCCACATGGCTGCCACCTTCCTTCCCCACATCAGAGGCTACTTCTGAGTCCAGTCTGCAAATGAACCATTTAAGAACTCTCTTTCTGCTAGGTGGTGGTGGCTCCCACCTTTAATCTCAGCACTTGGGAGGAAGAGGCAGGCAGATCTCTGAGTTTGAGGCCAGCATGGTCTACAGCATGAGTTCTGAGCCAGCCAGAGCTATATAGAGAAACCCTGTCCCAAAAAAGAAAAGAGAGCAGAGGAAAGGGCCGGGGGGGTGGGGAGAGAGAGAGAGAGAGAGAGAGAGAGAGAGAGAGAGAGAGAGAGGTGTCTCTCCTCTCACAAGCCTCATAGCCTGTGAGCACTTGGGGGTGGGGTTGAGCCCTACCCATCCCTGCAGCCCTTCAAAGCAAGTCTCTTTTCCCCACCTTCAACCACACTGAGAGGTGAGCGTGCCTGATACTGGAGGTGGTTTTAGCACGGAGTGTGAGATTGGACAGCCTCAGTGTTGTATGCAGCTCCTGCCTGTTAGCAGCTTCCTTCTTGCTTTGTTCCATTCACTTTCGTGTTTCAGCTGATGCACTGTGCTTGAGGGGTGTGAAGTCAGAACATCCGGGTGGCTCTCTACAGATCAAAGTTTGAAAGTTGGTTGAGAACCTTCAGGGACCATGCTTAAAGGCCATGTTTTTCTTTTTCTTTTTCTTTTTTCCTTCTCCCTCCTGTATTCACAACTTACAGAAAAAGCCTCCATCGGAGTTAGAGGGAAATAGAGTCTTTTCTTTCTCTCATCTAAACAGGCCATTTCATCTACCTTTTCTTAGTATGAACAGACCAACCTGAATGTGACATGATGCCCAGGGGCCACAAACTTGGTTCTTAGGTTGTGTAGCAGAACAATGATTCCCCTGTCCCCTGCTGATGGTTTAAAAACAGCTACTTAGTTTGGGAACACTTGCATTTCCCCCTAGGAGCTTGACCATTTGATTGCTCGTTGGCATTCCCATAAAGGGACCTATCAAAGGGAGGCAGATGGCAGGCATGTCAACGTTACTGCAGCTGGGTAGTGCAGAGAGCACGTGCTGGAGGAAGGAGAGGCTGCAATGAGTGGCTAGGATAATCACTTGAGCTTATTTACGTACAGCTCTCATTAAGTTAGCTGCAGAGTTCTGTTCTGTTGGTTGAGCAGACCTTGTACAAGCATCTGCTATGATCAGATTCTGTTGAGTGGGAGAGGAACGCTGTTACTGTCACTGCGGGAATGATCAAGGCATCTCATCTGGTTTGGACATGAAATAGCACTCAGGCTCATGCACTTCATCACTTGGCTCTCAGTCAGTGATGCGGTTTGAGAGGATGGAGATCTCCAGGAAGTAAGTTGCTGAGAGGTGAGCTTTGAAGGCTAGGACCTCTTCTCTCTCTCTTCTCAGCTGCTGAGATGTGGTCAAGCTGCTACATGCTCCCATTGCTGTGGAGTTGCCTGCTACATGTCCTCCCCATCATGATGGACTCAAACCACGAGGCAAAGCAAATCTTTCTTCCCCTGTGTTGCTTCTTGCTAGACATTCATTTACCTCAATAGGAAAAGGAACAGATATAGCATTCTTATTTTTCAGTTATAGCTCCCCAAATGGGTACACACAACCTTTATAGAAGAAAATCTGCTGTGGTATAGGAGTAAAAACTGGAATTTCTAGGTCTATGAATAATAAATAAGTTGATGCTAAAAATATTTGCTGTACATCTGGATAATTATTTACACATAAAATTTATAAGTGAATACACCTTGAGGCACATGATCAGAACTTTTGCTCATGGGTGGATGATCAAAAAAGTTTAGGGATAGTGGTATAAATTTTCAGTAGCAGCAAATTCTTCTTGGTTATTGGAAGTGTCTGAATTACATAGTCTTCAACATAAGAAGTATCTGAATTACATAGTCTTCAACATAAAATAGTTATATTAGGTAACTATTATAGGAACAAAAATTTAAAGTCACAATTGAGGGTTTCTTATCCCAGAAATATTACCTTGAAGCTTATGTCAAGGTAAGGTGTCAAGACAGACATTGTAAAAATGTCATAAAAGGGGTAAATAAAATTGCATGGAATCATGATTTCAATATGTAGAATGACAGAAGAGTTTCTCAGACGGTGTAATAAAATAGTCCATGAGGAGAGGCTTCAGGATCATGAGTGGATGGCAGAGGTTGGCAAAGTGGTCCATTAGGGGAAGGCAGATCATGCGTTGGTGGTAGAGGTTGGCTAAGTGGTCCTGCAAGGAGAGACTTTGGGATAATGTGTAGATGGCAGAGGTTGTCAAAGTGGTCCATGTGGGGGTGGAGGGTGGGGCTTTGGGATACAGATAATAGAAGTTGTCAAAGTGGTCCATGACGGGGAGGCTTCAGGATCATGTGGAGATGGCAGAGGTATCTTTTTTAGGGAACATTTAATTACTGGGACTTCAACGTTCTCTCTGTATTGTGTCAATGATGGCATGACAGCTGTTGGCAAAGTCCATGAGCACCCTTTTGTCTCTGCCCTTTCTCTTGCCAACTTTTGCTCTTCTTCACCCAGTAATTGGAAGACACATTTGTGCTCCCTTGGGGTATCTTCTAGGTCGTACTTAAGAGACAAAGCCAAATATATCATGAACATTGTTAGCAGACTGAGTGGAATGGAAATGCTAAACAAGCCAGACACAAAGGCTGCTTTTCCTTTTATCTCCTACTGCAAGTCAGTGAAAGCCACAGCTTGTCTCTCTGGCTGGGAAGTGATATATTGCCACCCCATGACGGGAGGCTCCCCCTTGACCTGGTCTGCCCCCTTCCTAGGGCCACAATTAGATTTGGGTCTGTGGTCCTCTGTCTCTAGGTTTCCTTCCTTCCTCCCTCCTCCTTTTCTCCTTCTCCCTTCTCCCTTCTCCTCCCTCCTCCCTCCCTACTTCCCTTCCTTCTTGTTTTGTGTGTGGTAGGGTCTCTCACCACCATGCATGGCTATCTCTTCTGTAGTTTGAGGCATCCTTCAGGGAAAAATTAGAGTGGGAAACTCCTGTACGAGGCTCTGACATGGCAGCTAAGGGGCTCAGGTCAAAGGATGGTGGTTCCAGAGGAGGAGAAAAGTATGGGGAAGACTACTGGACTCCAACCATCAAGATCAAGGTCAGTTGTTTACAGATGTCTGAGAACTTCCATTGACACCCTCATACAAAGTGATATTGTAATAGAACACTAATTGGCATTAGGATCTAGGGAATTATGCCTGTTTTTCTGAATTCCTCTAATTTGATAGGTACTTGACATTTCCCCCTTCCCCTTACTGGAGAGACTCCGAAATATTCAGGAAGTGGCTCTTTTTTTCTTTCTTTAAATTCCATCTCTGGTCCACCAGCCCAAGTTTACTTTCTGCTTATGAGAAGTCTGCATGGCATAGGGTATTTACCAGCAATTTCCTGTCCTTGCAAGGACATGAGAAAGTACTGCATAAGGACTGCTCTTTTCTCTTCCTTCCCTCTCATCTATTTGAAGCAAGCAAAGATTTGTCTAAGATGCTTTTGTGTATCAAGGGCTGGATAGATTACTTAAGCATGGCTCTTCCTCCTTTCCAAAAAGTTCCCTTAACACATGACTTGGAGTTATTCCTTTGTCCCTTCTGTGACTTTATTCCCCCTTGGCTTTCCTATGTCAGCACTGACCATGCCATACTATCACGTTCTTTTGGCTGCAGACTGGTTGTCTTGGGTAGAGAGACTTAAGTTTGTAGTGGATAGCCATCCCAGCATTGGCCTGGAAGTTCCAACCCCCATTGAGGCTTCAGTAATGATCACGCCCACAAGGCGGGGCAGAGGAGGGAGCGGAAGACCGAGGATCAAGAGGAGGTCGCTCTCTTGGTTCGGGGACGCTGGACGCAGGAGGTAGACCGAGCAGAGTTCTCCAGAGAACACTGCCGGACTGTGCTATACCTTTGCCAGACCCTGCAACCTACCCCTTCATTTGTAAGTTACCCTACAAAATAAACCTCCCTTTTAAGTACGTGGAGTGGCCTTAATAATTTCACCAATATAAGTTGTTTTCCTTATATCCTTTGTCTTATTATTAGACATTCCACTGGTACCAATTTAGATGAATGAGTGAATACTGGTATATGCAACTGATATGTGCAATCTAGTACTTCTTCACCCTCTGCTCCAGTGAAGCTTACTGGCCTGATATTTATTTTCTAGGACACCTCAATGGGAAGGCTGACATAAGACTTCAGCCAGCCTTCTCCAGAAAGTCAATGAGAAATTGTGCCCATTCTCAGAACAAATACATAATCTAGTCCTGATGAATCTGTGTCTTATCCTTGTGACCCGAAAAAGCCTGATCTCAGGAGTATGAATGCAGACTTTTGAGGGAAAGTGTGGGTTGAAAACAAAAGGGAGGTGGATGAATTCTCCCCCTGTTCACAGCGAGGGCCACACTTCAGACTACAGGGCAAGGCTTGGCAGAAATAAACACCACATCCCCAGGCTCTGGTGGGCTGTCATCATCCAGACGTTTCTGAAGTGCCCCGCTAATCAGTTGGAAAGAGATGATCCCCATTTCAATTGAGTTCAGGGACATAATTTTTTTGGAAAGTACAAAGGGAGGCGAAATTAGTGGGCAGGAGAACAGGCTGACAGAATCCGAGGGAGGGAAATTGCTTTCCACTGTGGTTTCTGAGCAGGTGATGGTCAACTGGCAGGTAGCCCAGGACCTGTCAGCTACCTTGGAACGGTGTGCTTGCTGTAGATCTGTGACAATTCTCATCCTTCCTCTCCTGTTTTCCACTGTGCGAGCCTCTTGCCCAACCTTGCATTTCTTGGTCAGGACCTGGGGGCTGCCTCTCCCATGCCCTAGCATCCCTTATTCTTCTTCAGATATGTCGTAAGAGTAGCTGGGAGTGCATCTCATGTTGGGGTTTCTTGCTCACTTACAGTAGCAGACAACCTCATTTTGAGAGCACTCTAGATAGTTTCATTTGTTTGAATTAAATTTGCTTTTTTTTTGGGGGGGGCAAAGATAAAGAAGTAAAGTCCAAGGATAGTTTAGGCTTCCCAGTGAGGAAGAGTTGGAGCACAACAGGAATTATATTTTGGTCTCTTACCACTTACCCCTAAGGCCCCTCTTTGCCCGCCCTGTCCCCACTCCAGGTAGACTTTACGTAGTTGTCACAGCCCTATGGGTTCAGCAGGTTTTCTTGTCTCTTTTAGACCATGTGCCCTCATAGCCCTTGGTTCTCCTTATACTTAAAAAAAAAAAAAAAAAAAGGAGCTTAGAGCAATTAACAGTTCTCCACAGTCTTGCCTTCCTGTCCTCTCAGAGGAAAGTGGTGACATCTCTACTTGCTGACACTGGGGAGAGATACTGGAACAAAAAAAATGAATAAGGTTCATAAGAGCTGGTGTTCAATGGTAACATCCCTTTAGGACACCTGGAGACCCCAGTGGTGCCTGTGCTGGGCTCTTACACGAGAAGATGAGACCCACCCAACACTTTTCTCCAGTATTGCCCCTTATTAACTACAAGCAGAAAGACAACAGTGAGGCAGGGCAGTTGGAACAATAACAGATACCTTATTAGGAACCTACCGTCATGCTGTTTACCGAGTCTTTCATTTAAAGCCCCAAAGTAGGTACTACGGATGTCTTATAGCTGTGAATGTGGAAACTGAACTCCATGGAAACCCTCCAGTCACAATGTGATGCCCCAGAGTTCATGTCTTGTTTCACAACAATAGTCTTAACTAATATTCACTTCCCAATAGATGCCCTTAAAACTCCAGTGAAAGGTTTGCATTTTTGAGGCTAGGTAAACATCCATGTCACTATTTATCAGAGTAATGGGCCAGAAAAAGCCCTTTTCTTTCTTGTCAATGTAGCCTAACAGGAAATAGTCTGCCTCATTACTTACAAACCTGTTCTTAGAATTAAGACCATAAACCTTGACTTGGTGCAGGAAATAATGTGGTTTTGCAAGCTCAGGAAACAGTAGCCAGGATAAAATTTGATAATTTTCACACCTTGTGAATTAGGAGCTCAAGGGGGAATCTTCAGATATCTTTTCACTCTGCAAAATATTTTCCTCAACATTATTTCTAATGGCCATGTAAAGTTCTTCTTGATACAACTTGGTTATATGAGATCTGGGAAATGAAGGAGTTATCGAAGCAGAAGAAATTTTACAAAAGAGAAATTGGGTGCTGGGTGTTCAGTGGTAGCTTTCATGCATTTTGGTGTTTGCTTAGGGTTGGCTCTGTTTGGAGGAAATGCATACACCCTGGTTCCTTTTCCAGGCTGTGAGGGGTCTGCCTTCATCCCAGACATCTCCAATGAGATCATCTATCTCAGTCACTGCTTTGGAGATCAAATATTCAGCTTTCCAGTTCTTGAAGGTGCCTAGAGATAGAGAAACCTCCTAATCTACCTGTAACTCAGTTCTCCTTGCATTAAGTGAAAGTGGAGGAAAGCCTAAGGGCATCCCTGCCTGGATGGCCGTCATGAGGAGAATGTCCAGAACATGATCTTTTCTCTTGGCTAAGCTTGAAAGAACAGCATTTACTGAAAGGAAACATGAGGGGGAGGGACCTGATATTATCTTTATACAAGAAGCCATAAGGTCTTCCCAAATAGGATGAGTCTACAGGCTGCAGACACCCTGAATTAAGTCATTAATCAAAGGCCAGTTCTAGAGTGCTGCCTATTGTACCTGGACAAATCATTTCCTGTTTTTTTTTTTTTTTTTTTTTTCTCCAGTATGGAGATTCTTATCAGGCTGGGGCTCCATTAGCAACATTTTATCTGTGCTAGTCTGTCAGACTGGATGGTAAGGATGATATCTTTTAGGGAAGATGGGAAGGGTGACTTCTGGGAAAGGAGACAGGGTATTATAAACTTGGTGACCAAACCTTTGCCCGGGGACTAAGTCTTTATCACCAAACTCTTAGCACCTAGCATAGCACCTGTCATATAGTAGCTGATGCTTGGTACATATGTTGTGAATAAAGAAAAAAAAAAACAGAGGGTGAAGTACATGGGTTACTCACTCTTACCTTTCCTGCTTTAGTAGAATGTATGTATGGAGCTGTCACGTTTCTGGGTTTGGTCCTGGGTCCTACTTAGATTTTCAGCTTTGTACATTAGGGATTTATTTCCTGACTTACAGTTTTGCTTTAGTCCTTTAAGGAGAAGTGATGGCTAGGAAGGGATGGAATCTAAATGAATAAGAAGTTATAGAGAACAGTGGTACTTCAGCTATCCTGTCTGCCAGCCATGCTTTGAGCTTTGGATGGAAGCCAATGACCTTTGCTGGTAATTGTAGAGTAACAGATGATCTGGTTGGCCTCAACTGTGACTAAGCTGTTACAATGGGAAGATTGTTGGCTATAAGTGTAGAGTCACAAAATTCCAGGTATAGTAAGTGAACTGAGTTCTTTCTGTACGTGTTTGCCTTCTCTTTGGGAATATGGAAAGTCCTTTGTAAAAACAAAGATATCTTAGTGGTGATATGTGCCCAGAAGAAATAAGATTCAGGACCTTTGGTTCCTGCTTTATGTGGGATAAGTCACATAAACAAGGGGGGAGATGATCTCGATTTCTTTTTGACAAAACCAAGTTGATTTGATTTGTATTCTTTCTCTGTCAAGCTATGGCCGGCATGGCATCTTACATGATATTCTGCCACCAGAAATTTTCATTATGTTGAGAAGAAAGGGAAATACTTGCAAATGACAGCATTTGAATGCACTCTCTGGGAAAGTAAATAGTAGAGTCTCAGTATTTTAACATGTTTACTTCCCTGGCCTGTCATTAGTGTGTGGTACTTCCTCTTCAAGCAGTTAATAGCTCCAACAATACATATCAATTCCAAAGATGACTCGGGCTCTGCTGTATACTACTAGACCCATTTGCCTCCAGGTCTTGCAAGAGGTGAGCCCCAGGCATTCCTCTTAGGTGGAGGAAGCTTCCACCAACTGCAGTGATAGCTGGGGCCAGCAGGAGTCACTCCAGGCTCTCTCAAAACCTGACCTCAGCGCCTCGCTGTGGAGGGCAGTGCTGTGCAAGGGTCTAGGGCCCAGGCTTCAGAGTCAGCCTGACTGCACAGATACCTGATTTTTCATCTCCACTGTGGGGAGAGGTAATAGCATTGACCTCACTGGGTTGTAACTAAGGATGAAATAAGTTAGTATGTTAAAGCACATAGAACGATGCCTGGCATATTTGGTAGGTGTTCTGTATGATCATGGTTTGCATGGCTGGCTCAAGGCTGCCCACCTGATTAACTGCAGAGTTGAGTTCAGGCTTCAACGTGTTGCCTTAAAGTAAATAACAGCCTTCATCATGGAGCCATCTTCTTCTAGCAGGTTTCCCTTCCCAACCTATTCTAGGTTAGGCTTTTCTCTCTGACTAGTGTTGATTCTTTATGTCTTGGTCTCACAGAGTTCCAGGCTGATGACCACTGATGAAGCAGAACCTGAACTAGATGGAGCCCCGTGAGTGAGTGACAGTTCTCAAGGCATCCATCCCTCCAGTGATCTCTTTCTGACAGCCTTGAGTCCTGCTTCACTCTCTAGAGAAAGCAGAAAGGTCCAACCCTCAAGGCCTGCATCTTCTTCAGATTGTGGATGCTTCTGGAGCCCTGTCCTGGGGTAACTTCTACACCCTCTAACTCATTTCCATAGCTTTGGGCCTCAACTGGCTTCCTTTCCTGTGTGGTGCTGGCAATACTGCATCCGTGTGCTTACCGGGGCTGGTAATCTGGATGGCTCTTGCTCTCTCGCCATCTGATAAATGACCAAATCGCGTTGATCTCTAGCTCTTGAGTTCTGTCCTAGTCTCCTCCCTCATGAGGCTTCTCTCTTGTCCCTGGTACTGCCATTCCTATCTTCATTTTGAATCCGTCTTCAAGATGATCTTGTCTTCCTCCAGTTCATCCTCCAAATTGCTACCCAAGTAATAGTTCTACGATTCTTTTTTTAGACAAATGTTTGACACATAAAGATGGTTTGCATTCAAGTTGTACAGTGTGGTGATTTGATATGTATTCATTGTGTAATGATCACTACAGTCAAATGAACTATGACAGCCATCACCACCCATGTTGTGCCCTAGATAGTCAGATAGTCAGAACTTATTCATCTTATAACACAATTTACTTAAGTGTCAAAAGCTTGGTTGCCAGCCTATGGGACTATTATGGGGTGGTGGAATCTTTAAGGGGTGGGGCCTAATGAAAGGAAGTTGGTCAGTGGAAGTGTGCCTTTGGAGAGGATATTGGGGGTCCAG